>NC_092864.1:8713746-8726585 GCF_032062135.1 Pyxicephalus adspersus
ATTCTAAGGTGAAATGGAAGCCAATGGAGAGAACTACAAAGAGATGTAGCGGAAGAGGAGCGGAGCGAAGGATGGATGAGTCTGGCTGCAGCATTCATAATAGATTGTAGAGGAGAGAGTCGTGTTAGTGGAATACCAGCGAGAAGGATGTTACGATAAGGGGTTAGCCAATAGACAAGTTTTAGTAACTAGTAGATAAGCCTAGATCTTTCCTTTGAATTGCATGTGCTAGCAGACACCTGGGGTTGTTTGTTCCTTAATGCTTATATTATTGGGAAACTAAGGTTTAAAATCAATGTATAGTAAATATATTTTCTTTATGTAAAATGATTTTGGAACTGGAGGGGGTCTATCTATTGTAGTATAATGGTTCGGTGGGACCAATACCTCTATTTTTAATAAAGGATGAATTAAATATTTTTTTATTTTATATTTCTTATTGTATGCCTCAAACTGGGCAGTTTCACTTACTTCACCTGGTAAGTTTGTGGAGCTGTACAACTACTATTGCTTTAAAACCCCTGTACATCTTACTCTTTGGTAATAACGCCACATCTTTCACACAATGGTTTATCCAATTGTATATTTTCTATCTAGTAAATAGTAATGAGACCATGATTAAATTTATATTGGCATATGACCGATATGTTGCAATTTGTCACCCTTTAGATTATCATTATATACCTAACAAAAAACGCTGCACATCATTAATAATGGTCACCTGGATCAATGGTTGCCTATATCCTTCTTTTTTTACTAGTTCCATCTTAAAAATGGCCTTCTGTTTTTCACTTACCATTCACCAGTTCTTCTAGTGATGCTAAAGCTCTGCTCAACATTTCCTGTGGTGGGACTGAAATGTTTTACTTTAATGTTTCTTACAAACCCTGACAAGGTTATACGTATATATAGGAAATCAGAGCTAAACTGAAACCCAGAAATTTGTCATTTCCAAGTTCCAGCTTGAAACCTCAAACTCAAAGCTCAGAACACCACAAAATTTGCGTGATCAGCTTAACTTACCTGTGACACAACCGAACAACTACGAAAAAGAAAAAAGAAGTGTGAAGCAGTTTGGAGAGGTTTCTTATGAGTAGGAATGAGAAGCAATTTAGACCAGGTCAATTTCCACCTGGAAAAATTGATTTTTGACATTGAAACAAAGGAAATAAAAAATTGTTATAGTAAAAATTTTATTTTCAGACTGTTTTTTAATATTGACCTTAGTTACTGCCTTCTAGGTATTTGAAAAAATTCTAAACAATTTCAGCAAAATTCATGAAAGGATCAGAGGATTGTGTGAGAAGTCCCAAAGGGCCCCAGATAGCTGCCTCCTGACATGAGTATAAGGATACATATGTCACTACACATTTCCAGAAAGAAGTAAAAAAAATCCTAGAAATCACGACACAGACCAATAAATTTGCTGACATGGTAAGTACAACAATTAAGCAAACTGGCTTCACAATTTGCTATATTTCCAATTTGCTGTTTTTCACACCAATACACCCTCATATCTATCAGCAATCAAAGAGAATTTTAAAAGACAGCTGCTTTAGGGAACTACAGGGTTTTCAAGGTGTCAGCCTAATATTAGAAACTCAACCTACAGCCTAACATCAGGCAGACCCTTAAAATATTGTAATTTCATTCTTGTTTTCTTTACCTGATCAGTTTCTTTTTCTCTCTATACTGGGGTTAGCTAATGGGAAACTTTTGTCTGTGATATCAAGTAAGCCAAAACCAATTCTATCCAATGCATGTACTAGCAGATCCCTGAAGGTATTTATTCATAATGCTAATAATTTTGGAAAAATAAGTATTTAGATGAATGTACAGGGCTTTCAGTATATATATTTTCTTTACGTAATATAGTTTAAGAACTAGAAGGGGGTCGATAAATGTTTTCACACAGCTTTCATTCATGATTAACACATTTTTCTATTTAAATCCAATTAGTAAAAAGTAAATCTTAAATGAGACCTGTGTGGATGTTCTGTGAAGTAGTTTAGAAATAGACCTCCAATTGTATTTTGTTATGTAGTATACATAGCTTTTATACTTATGTCGTGTAGGTCTTTGGAAACCTGAGTTTCCAGTGTTAATGAACACAATTTTTTAACCATTTCAGCTTTTCATACTGTTTATAAACCTGAGCACTTTTTTTATTTCAGGCATGTGCTGAAAAATTTGAGAATAACTTTGTCTTTATTTTTGATGAGTAGTAAATATGTTGTTTTCGATAGCATTTAATAATTTTATTGCTGTTTTATTAACTATCTGTTTGAGGCACTTGTAATTTGTTCAGCATGACTGGCATGAGTTTATCAGCACTTATCTTTACTTTACTTTACTTTAATGTACCAATTCTCCTGGATGGGGGAAGATATCTTGGTGTCTCCTATATTTAAGGGGCTTCTAGGTTATATCATATACCCACATTAAACCCTAACAAATATATTGGGGAAAAATTATTGGGGAGGAGGTTCTGTCCCTAAAAACTGGAACCCCACTGATCACTGAAGTCAAGCAAAGAGTATAGTATTTATGAATGAAAAGTTGTGAAATATAATTTACACAGTAAAAGGAATACTTGGGGCAAAAATGTAATTAGATTTGGGTAATAAAGAACTTGATTTAGGCAGCTTTCCATGGTGCGTACAGGAGCTCACCACCGGGCCGCGCCAAGCACAGAAACTGTGCTTTTAGCAGCCCGATGGTTTGCTCCACAATTCCCCGGCTTTTTTGCAGAGCCTTGTTGTAATTATGCTCCGCTTCAGACCGGGGGTGACGCACAGGTGTCATAAGCCACGGAAGCTGCTCGTATCCTTTGTCAGCTGCAAAAAGACAAACATAATACATGTTAGTTCATGGTATAGTAAGTGTTCTGTGAATGCAGTGTAACACTTTTTTTTACAAAGGTTGCTATGGGTTGTGCTCTTCGGTCACTTTATTGCTTTTTGGTTGTTAGGAGCCATTGTTACTACTGACTACCACACTGAAGTACTGTGAGCTGTGAAAATAGTAATTATACCAGGGCTTCTGGGAATATCTGAGAGTTAGTTCTTCCCCCATGCTCCCAATATTGTACAATGTTTATAAAGTATTTGCTAAATTAGATGTTAGCACAAAATATGACATATATACAATATAAGTAATAGCTTGGCATTCTGACAATGCAAAGGGACATGGCAACATAATAGGTGTCTTTAGGATTGGACTACTGTTAGTTGTATTACAGTAACGACATTATACATTACCTATTAACCAGCCCTCAGGCATTTCTCCAGAGATGAATTTCTGGTAGAGGGCTGTCTGACGCAGGATATAGGCATCATGGCATGATCCTGGGAAACCTGTGTGTGCACTCATGATTCTCCTGTTGGCATTAAAGACTATTTGTTATTTCAGTGAATGATATCGCTTCCGGTTGTTATGGCCCCCAAAACATTCGGAAATCCCGCTCGCCTGAAGAAATCCATCTTTACCTTCCTCCACTCCTGAGCTGTTTGAGAGAAGTGAATATATAGTGGGATAAGGTCCACAATGGCATTGATGACCTTCGTTAAAACCCTGGAAGCTGTAGGCTGGCTTAGTCCACAAATAAGGCCGACGAGGTTTGAAAGGAACCCCTTCCTAAAATATACAGAGTGGCCAAGAGCCTGGTCATTCCTGGCACTGCCTGGCTTCTCTTGGTTTTTGGAGCAACTTTATCTTCCAGCAAGCTGTACTGGTCATGGATGACCTGGCAAGGCAGGCGGAAACGCCTTTTGACATCCTGGTCATGTAAAGTTTCAAGACAGCTACGCTCCAAGAAATTGTGTGGCTCCTGGACCGGTCATAAAGTAGAAGCTTACTCCTGTGGTTGTTCTTGCTGTTCCTCTTCTGCAGTAAGAAGCAGCGTTACGTTTAATGCCACAACAGCAGTGGTGAAGAGAAAGTCTACTTCCAAATCCTGCTCCATGACAAGAATACACCATTTACTTTATTCCTCCAAAAAATGTTTTTGTTGTGTTGTCCCATAACTCTTTTATTTTTTTCCTTCTAGTAACATGGAGCCAAGGAGAATGGCAACCACAGCTGCCACCACGACCGTCGCTGCTGCTGCTGCCGGCCCTGCCACCACCCCAGGATCTTCAGTCCATAGACTGGCAGCTCCCTCAGGCCAGCTAGGTTGCTCTGTGAAGCAGGCCAAGTAACATCTAGGCCCCTGGCCCTTCAACCTGGCACCTCAGCCAGTTTGAGCCGGACCAGGGATTCTGCTTCCAAGGCAACCAGCTTCAATTCTGAGCAAAATGCAGCCCTCATGGAGTCCTACGTACAACATTTTCCATGACTCCGTGGGGGCTTGCACTCCCAGACCTCCCATGCTGTAAGGCAGGGACTCTGGGAGGAAATTGCCAGGAGTGTAAATGCAGTGGGCAGTACACAACGTACTATTACCCAGTGTCAAAAACGTGTGAGTGACATCTTCAGAACCATCAAAAGGCTCCTGAGCACAGAGGCCAGAAGGAGTGGGAACTATCGTGAACATCTTGTGCAGCGTCTCAGGCAGTACGAACGATTGGCCTTGCCATTTATTGGGCCAGAAACGGTGGTGGGGGTGGACTACTGGGATGACTCATGCTTGGCAACCATGTAAGTTCAATCCTTTTACATTACATAATTACCAATGTAAATTGAATTTTGCATTTTTGTGGGATTGCAACAGTTTAGTCATTAGCATTAATAACAAAATAGCATTGTGTTTTTTTCTGATTTATGTTTGTGGTGAAATATGAGATCATTTTTTTTTAAAATGACCTCTTTAGTGAATTTTTACCTTCTTTTGACTTGCATCAACAATGTGTGTATTCCAATTTTTTTAAAATAGTACACCCTGGGATGTAACAGTCCCCTCCTGCCCTCTGTGCTCAGGGTGATGTGGATGATGAGGATGTCACTTCGCATCGAGATGGCACTGGGCTTCCTCTAGGTAAGATGAACCTTCATGGTATATCTTGTTTGACATTGTGTACATGTCTCTAATCATGTTTCTAACCACACTCATGTGTAATATGAGTGTTTATTTTCACATATTTTTGGCTCTGGGAGTGGTATGTTTTGTGGTTTGATTTGTGGTGAACCGATCAGTCCAAATGAACTTGGGTTAAAGTCAAGCGCACTCTATTTGATTTGTTTTTGTGCTTTATTTAACAGATCACCATTTACAGGAGGAGGGCATTGATCCACTGCAGAGAAGCCTGGAGGAGAATACAGGTAATTTGTTTTGAATGTGTGTTCTGCCTTCCAAAAGCTAAGTAATAACCTTTCGATCTTTTCATAATATATCTATATCTATATATATGGGATTTGTTAGGTTTTCTTGGGAGATGTTTCTGGTTCAGCCTTCCTTTGGGAATGTGTGAGCCTAATATGTCAAAAATAATTTTGCCTGTGCCAAATATTGGGGGCTTTTGATATTTGAAGACTTGTCACCACATTCATTCATTTTGATGTGATATAGCATGTGCCTTTGTAGAACATCCATGTCTGCTGGTTTCTGGTTCTGAAGAGTTTTCACGGGTTGCATCCACTGTGGAGGTAGGCAAGAACTGGTCCATTAGTGTTTATTTTGGGATGTGTTGGGGGAATAATGAATGAAATTTGGTTGTTTGGTTTTTTGACAGTTTGACATCCCATAATAATTTATTGATCGGATCCTTTAGATTTGTACTATATATATATATATATATATATATATATATATATATTATATACACATATTATATAGATTATATATATATATATATATATATATACACACACAGACATACATACATGTACATATACATATATATCTACAGGAGCAAGCAAGAACTTATGTGTGTGGCTTGGACATAGGTGGAAAAAATCTAGTTCGCTGGTAAAAGCAAGGTTTTGCTCGCCATGAGCCCGCTGGAATTTCTTTCCAGGCGGATCACTGGGTCTAGCATTGGAGGCATTTAGGTAGGCGCCTGTGTAAAGAGCTGAAATAAGTTATCTCTTTCTAAACCTGAAAATATTAGGTCATGTAAAAATTTGAACGAGCCAAACATTTTTATTTAGGTTTAATTGAAAGATGTGTGCCATTAGAAAAATGTATTTTTTGGGGGAACAGTGACTTTTAATGCAAGCTCAACAGTGTCAAACACCCGGGGAAGCGCGGCTCTAGCAGCGAGAACATTTCCGCTGATAACTTCCACGCAAATACGTTTGCGCCTGAAATTTAGTTAAAAATTGATCAAAGGCTTCTGATTTTGGATTGCGAATACTAATGTGCGAGTGAGCTTCCTATCTTGCTTGATGAATCAGCCTTTATACATCAAATTACTGCACAAGGTATTCATGACTGTGTCAGCCTTTTTCAACTGACGCGTTTTGCCTGTATTGGTTTCTTCAGATGTATTCATTTGACTTAAGGGGTCTGGATAACAAGATAAGTATATATTACATGTGCATATTATGGGTTCAAACATCACAAAAATTAGTTGCAATGCATAACTGAAGATTTACCCACTTGGGTGAGTAATTATTGCATATATAGAACTCTTATATACGCTATTGTTTAATACATGTTTATAACCTTATAACTGTATATATTTTATTCACAATAACTTTTGTGATGTTTGGACCCCTAAAATATACACATGTAATATGTACTTATCTATTTATCCAGAGCGCTTAAGTCCAAATAACACTCCTGAAGATACGAATACAAGGTGTCTCTGTGAAATTTAAAGTAATTGCTGTAATTTTATATGGTGAGCAGTCAAACTATGAGAAAAACTGAGCAATGTTATTAACAGCATCTAGAAATTATTCTGTTTGTAAAGGGAAATTATTTTTGTGATTTTACTTTTTTAATTTTTGTTCCTTTTTTTAACTCTCCAATTTCTCCAGTTAGTATCAGCAAAAAATGTGGTCTTGGCACACGATGTAAATTCTGTATACCTCTATAAAATTCCAGATATATTAGGGAACTAGGTTTTCCAAGTCACTGCAGGACCTTTTTACATCTTGCTGAACGTATACATCAAGCCTTATGGCACACATCATATGGGAAAGCACAGGACTTAAAGTTTTCTCGTGTGATAGCTTCATGGTGTTTTAAAGCTTTTTTGTTTCACAAGTCAGTCATTTATTAATTATACCGTCTATATGGTACATTTATATGGACTTGTCCTGCAATGTTGAAGATGTTTTACTACTCATCAAAGTTGCTTTATTAATCAAGCGAACTCCAATTTTAACTGAAAAAAGCTGTTGGAAGTGAAAATAAATTATATCAATATGGCTTGTATATAAAGATAATTCAGCTTTCAGGAAAGCATACTACAAACATAATTGTCTATTAACAAATATATAGGTCCTAAAACAACCATCAAATGATTCATGAACAAAGTAGATGCCCCTGGATCATTAACACATTGGGCAGTTTGACCACCCGGGGGTATTTCCTGCCCAAACTGATTTAATATTGCTTTAGAGGGAGGTAAGGGTCAGTGATAATAATCTCAAGCCTAGGACAATGTGGAACTGAATGACCTCTTGAACAAGACTTTACTGATGATGTATCAACAGTATGAATGGCTCGGAACGTGCAGAGGGTTGTGGTTCAAATAGAAAACCCCGGCTTGTCTAGTCTTGGGCGAAGGAATGTCCATGTCCAGGTATAGAGCTAGACCCCTTCCTTCTCCCATCCCTTTCCTATGTACCCTTTACTTTCTTCCTTTCCTGTAAAATATCTTTATATATTTATATATATATACTAATTTGTAAATTTACCTTTTATAAGATCTATTAACCCTTCATTAAAACTAAAACTCCCCAAACAAAATACATTCCACAGTGATTTATCAAATTATCTTTTATAGAGTTTGTCTTAATTCATCATACTAATCCCACACTAATATTTTTGGATGCATTAAATCATAGTCTAAGTTTTAAGTAGTTTTCTGAATACAGGCCAGGCTACTGCTAGTAACATAAAAACGTCAATGGAAAACACAATTTTAAATATATATATACAAATAAATATATAGACAGGTTTATAATATTCATTGTTTGTTAGTATTATTCAAACATTTCTTCAATGAAACTTTTACTTCTTTGTTTCTTAGACTGTATATGAAAGGGTTTAACATGGGGACCACTGTGCTGTAGAATATTGTTAGAATCTGTTCCAGTATGTCATAGCGATCTGATGGTGGCATCATATACACAGATACAGCAGATCCATAAAATATGGCCATGACAGTGAGGTGGGATGAGCAGGTGGAGAAGGCTTTACTTCTGCCTTCCTTGGATTTAATACGTAGTATAATCTTAATTATCTTCACATATGACATCAAATTACACATAACTGGGATGAGCCCAAGAACTAAACTTTCTACATACACAAGAATGGTAAACATTTCAGCCCCACCACAGGAAATGTTGAGCAGAGCTTTAGCATCACAGAAGAACTGGTGAATGTTAAGGGAAGTACAGAAGAGCATTTTTAAGATGGAACCTGTAATTAAAAATGAATGTAAACAACCATTGATCCAGGTGAACATTATTAATAATGCACAATTTTTTTTGCTGAGTATACGATGATAATCTAAAGGGTGACAAATCGCAACATATCGATCATACGCCATTATAAATATAATTGTGATCTCAGTGCAGTCTGCTAGAAAGAAAAAATACATCTGCAAGAAGCATTCTGTGGAGGAGATGGTGTTATTCCCAGAGAGTAAGATGTAGAGGAATTTAGGAACAGTAATAGTTGTGTAAAATAAATCAATAATGGACAAGTTACAGAGAAATAGATACATAGGGGTGTGCAAATGGAGATTGAAACATATCACTGTAATTATACTAAGGTTTACCAGAATTCCAATCAAATAAATTAGGAAAAAGTAGACAAAGTTAAAACTGTACAATTTATTGGTAATCATAAAAAATGGCAAAATGTGAAATTCTGGCAAAGAAATATTCCTTTCCATGGGATATTACTATAATATGTGTGTATTTTTTCGGTACACGAATAATATGGTAGTTGGTTTAAGTATCTCTTGGTTTAGAAAAATATATGTGAAATTTCTAAAAGTTGGTGTAATTCCCCATCATATGACCCTAAAAAGTTAAAATTTTCAAGCAGGTGAATTATTAAAACTGAGCAACATGGATTTTACAAGCTAATACATATCATTACCAAAAACATTGAACATTATCATCTGGTGTAAAAATGTATTGAACCTTTGGTTTTGTACTTCTTCATTTCATAACAGCTTTACAATATTTTACCACGCTCAAAATGCAACAATTGTAATTATACATAAAAGTAAGATAAATACGAAAATATTTTTGGAAAACATGATTTGGTATATGATCATGCAGTATACTATCCTAACATAATAAACATACCAGGAACAATAATTGTATTTTTTTTAAATGCAATTTGGGTCAGTTCCAAAATGTGACCTGGCAAAGAACCAATCAATCTATGAACTGATAACAAGCAAGATAAAGAGTAAGTATATATATATATATACTATTGCTATCTTCTACTTGAAGTTGCAAAGTTGAAAGTAATTACAGCTTAAAAAATGTCCTCACTTTAGCAACAAATGTGAATATTATAATATAAAATATAATAAAATTAGGAGGGTGGGTGTTTTCTATACCAACTATACAAAATAAAAACTGCAACTTTTTAACAATTTATTAACCTTTACTCAACTAATCAATTCTCAGTTTTTTATTTACCCTTCTTTCTCAACTTAATGAATTTAGCATTTTTTTAATACTTCCATTTTATTTTATCATTTGCACATAAAATCCCCATTTAGATCACATCAGCATCATCAGTAATTTCAAGCAGCGCTATGTTTCTATATGCATGCCAAAATTGTAATTGTCATTTCATAACTGTGCGACTGTAAGTGAGCCACACTAATATATTACCACGGGTTTGCAAAGACTTATAGTGAAGAATTATAAAACAAAACTTATTTAACATGACTAAATACATTTATAATACTTATAATACTTACATACTTTATTAATACTCACCATTTAAAAGTGTTTGTTCAAAGAAAGGGCACACTGTACTGTAAATATAATAGATATGGTAATATTTTATTAGTTACCAGGTGAAAGAATAGATTTTTTTTGTATTTTTAGACCATAATACAAATGTATATAAATGAAGATAATAAACACAAAAGCACCATACATTCCCAAATGTTCAATGTCCAACCAAATATGTTGCCTTATAACAAAGCAAGGAGTTATAGTGGACAGTGTAACTAGTGTAAGTGTGAAAGTTGGGTTGTGTGAATGAATAGCAAGTTATGAATGAGTAAATTGTGAAGCCGATGGACTTACCAATTACTTTGGATTCTGGACGGATATCAGAACAGCTGGACAAACTTAAACAAGCATGAAGAAAATACACAGATTCTAGATCAGGGTGACCCTCTGTAGCTCTTCCAATGCAGCCAATGAATGCAAGGTGAATTTTATACTTTTTTTGGCCCCCTCTTTGTGCAATTATTGTAAAAGAAAGAGAAGCCTTCAGGGAGATAACAATTTCCATTAAGATTTACTAGTCTCCAATGACACTGTTTTCCCCCGATACTTATAAGTTTTCTTTATAGTTTTTACCTTGTTGTTAAGTTCTTTGATAACTTTAAATTAATTCATAATAAGTTACAATACAAATACAAAATTAGTAACAAGAATAAGTTAAACTGTATCTATAAACATTTTTTTTTTAAATCACACAATTGTCACCAGAACAGGTGTCCATACCAAGAGGTAAATTCACTAATTCTATTTTTGCAATTGGTGTAAAACTTTTTCAATTTCCAACCTCTTTCTTCAATGGTAACAGAAAGTAGATACACATTTACCCTATCACTATGTATTCAATTAAAGATTTTCATAAACCAGTTTTTTTGAAATAATGTTTCGCTGTATTGTCTTCGTAAATATTTTGTGTTAGGAAACGTTTCTCAGCAAGCAAGGGAGATCAAGCAAATAGCTGTCAGCTACTCTGCAGTATACGTTTAGCTGTAAATGGTCTCTCGGCATCCCTTGTTCTGAGACTGTGTGCAAGTGAAGGAAATTTGGAGTGATACTGCAGCAGTAGTTCCTGGTCTCAATTCTGTACCTCCATTGGCTGCTAATACTTTTTCACCTCCCTGCTCCCAGTCACCAGCATTGTAGCATTAACTCGCCTAGCGGTAATCCCGAGTGTGACTCAGTGTGGAAAAAACTTGCAAAGAGCAGTAACCCTGAGACACACTCTGGGTAACTTTGGAGGCCCCTATTAACTGTGCCCCACGCTCCATCCGGGGAAATTTAAAAGCAGATTACCTTTTTAAATGCCACCCGGGTCTCAGCCACTCCACTGTGCATATTATCAGTGGGATGCGATGCACCATGCAGGATTTCTGCATGGTGCATCACATCTAACTGTGGATGCGATCACCAATAGTAAATTCCGGGAGTGATGCCAGCGAGGATTTCCCGCTAGCATCACCCCCAGAATTTACAATAGCTGCTTGCATCACCCAGAGAAAGTGTGACGCTCGCAGCCTCCGGGTGATGCGAGCAGTTTCGTTGGTGGATCTAGGGGAGTGAGCAGGGCGGGGACATCCCCAACGCATAACTCGGCAAGATATGACATGTTTTTTTACAGTAAAATACACTACAAAACACATAATAAAAGTATAAAAACACATTTTAGTGCACCAAGCATCATTGCCCAGTGCCCTGATTTACATTTTGCCCACTATTAGCGCTGATCTTGATCTCACCTTTTAATGACTTATAAATCACTTCCTGAATGTATCATTGCATCACTTTGTCTTTGACCTTGATTGTTCCTGACTGATTGCTGGAGACCGCATGGCATCAAAAAGGGATCTCGCCAGCGCAGCGCTGTTTTGGAGGAATTTGAAAGCAACGATTAGGAGTCCCTTGTGATTCACCAGGAAATTTGTCATCAGACAGAGAAAGTGAACTGAGTGACGATTCTGTATGCAAAAAAAATAGGATCACTTTTTGCATCAAAAAACTGACAGAATTAGAACGCTAGGGGGGTTAAGCTGGGCTGCGCTGCTGCTGGTGTGTTGATTCATTAGATTTACTGTTGCTGACTCTGGCTGTTCCTAACCCTGCGATGTATGCTTCCTGGGCTTACTATTTGCCTGTGACCCTGGCTTTTGTCTTTTCTGTTGGATATCTCATCTGGTGGACCAATTTCCTTATATGACCTCTAGCTCTGTGTTCTGGACTTGCCTATGTTGGAATCTTTTGTCCTGCATGATCTGTGGGCTTCTGGACCTCTGTCAGTCCGTCTCCAGACACCATCCCTTCCATACTGAAGTCTTGGGGACTGGCATCTGGCGAGCCCTGGTGCTGGACCAGCACCTTACATTACAACATGCCAAAATATCTACCCACCACCATGGAGGATCTCCATGAACAAGTCCAGCTGCTGATGCATGCTATAAACCAATTGACACAGCACATAGTGATTCAGATCCTGTTCCATTCTGTGGAACCTAGGATTCATTTTCCAGAAAATTTTACAAGTTTAATAATTTCATAAATACATGCTTTATTTCCGCTGCAGCCACTCCTTTCAGGCACGGAGTCTCAGAGAGTTGGTCCAGTTATCTCCAATTGTTAGGGAATTCTCAAACATGGGCTTTCAACCTTCTGCAGGTGGACAATTATTTTTTCAAAGCCATGCGGGTTCTTTATTCAGACATAGACCTGGCTTCAACAGCAGAAGCTAAGATGCTTAGTATCTGCCAGGG
>NC_092864.1:8728193-8729542 GCF_032062135.1 Pyxicephalus adspersus
GTCTGTCAATGGATCTCAAAATGTTGATTGTATGTTACCTGAGTTGACTCTGTTTTTCATATACACCATGTTCCAGGTCTAAAATCACCCAATGCATATTTTTCGGACACACATTTTTAATGTTGACTGTGCAATGGGAAATTTCCCTGTACTTTCTCTTTCAAAAGCAAAATTCAAACATCTGATAATTATAACCAGTAAAGGTGTCCAAAATGAAAGATAAATTCAATAATAAGATTTTAGTAAATATATATACACTTTTTGATTTCAATCACTTTCTTCCTTGATTGTAATAGTCACCCTGATCATTGATCAATGCTTCTGTCAAAAACTGTGTGTGAAGACTCACATTTTTTTAATAATTGCTACTAATAGTTGTTCATATTGAACTGGACATTTTGTCCAATAACATTCAAGGAACATTTAGTAAACTCGTTCAGTAAGTGAAGTAAAAGTTAAGTAAACCCATTCAGCTAAGTGAAAATCCCTTTGCATAGTGATATTTCTTTTTGATGAATGAACAGGCTTGTATTTCTTGTTCAAGTTGATCTTATTGTCTTGTTTGTATTACAAAAGCAAATTTAACAAAAAAATGTTTTTGTTTTTTTTTATTTTATAGATTGTATATGAGAGGGTTCAACATAGGGACCACTGTGGTGTAGAACAGTTAAGGTCTGTTTTAGTAAGTAATAGTGATCTGCTGGTGCTATCGTGTACACACCTGTACTTGTTCCTCCTTATTGCAACCCTATCCTGACAGTAGAGCAGTAATTATGACTCTTGAAGGATATGTTTGAAAAGTGAAACATTCACCTTGTACTTGGCATGAAAAATAATTGTTTGATCTAATATAGCCCCTGTATCTTCCATCTGGTACCAGTGCTCTCTTGGTCCCTGGCCTGGGCACATACTTTCCAAAGTCACCAGTGTTATCTTGAGCTTCTCCAATAATTGTGTATATGGTAAAAAATATTTTAAAAATTACCCTGATCTATATCTCTGTAGTAGGGGCAGGCATATTTACAGCATTTATGTGTTTATTGTTGGGTCCCTTTTTGTAAATGGTTAAAAGGCTATGTACCCTAAACTCATTCTGAAAGGCATATATTTCAGAATTGTAGACACCCACAAACATTTAGGGGGGGCAGGTTGTGGAGATTAAACATTATCCCCAACTATGGACCCTACTATTTGGAGAAGGAAGGTCAGGTTCTAAAAGGCTTAATATGGCCATGCATGGGGGATTACAAGTCTAGTATCCCCAATCTTTTACTGTCCAGTCATGTTCGATATATGCACTGACTTTGTTTTCAATTAAAAGGGGACTCCACATACTATTTAAAAAAAAA
>NC_092864.1:8729868-8732194 GCF_032062135.1 Pyxicephalus adspersus
GAGAGTGTATTCAGACCCTTCACTTAGCACCTAGTTGAAGAACATTTGGCAACAGTTACAACTTTGAGTCTTTTTGGGTCAATGCAACAAGCTTTGCACACCTGTATTTTCTGCCATTCATCTTTGTAAATCCCTTCAAGCTTAGCTAGTCTGGATGGGGACCATCGGTGGACAGCCATATTCAGGTCTCTCCAGAGATGTTGAATGGGGTTCAAGTAAGGGCTCTGGCTGGGCCATTCCAGTCCCTAGGCCACACTTGTGTTGTCTTTGTTGTGGTCCTGAGCACTGTGGAAAAGCTTCTCATTGAGAAAATCTGTGTATTTTGCTCCATTCAGCTACCGTATATGTTATTAAAGTAGAAAACATGTAAAGTAAAAATATGAGTGTGTAACCTTAATGACAAGTATGTAGAACCTTGACATTCAATGCACCAACAAGGTAATGACAAACTACAGTTATTCCTATCACCATAAGGTTTAAAGTGATATCTTACATGTGTTGGGCTATCAACATTTATGCGCTTACATTCATCCATGGTAATGCATGTGGGGAAAGCAGGACTTTTGGAGTGCAGCAAATATTTTCAGAGTAGGTAAGAGGAGGAGGAGGTGGATGAATCTGAACCGTTTTCAGTATTACCAGGGACTACTTTGAAACTACAAGGAGATCCAAGAGTGTTTTGAAAATTTGTGATCCAACATTTCCAAGTGATGAATTTGTGTGAATTGAGAGCACAGCAATTTCAAACAATTTGGTAATTTGCTAAAGTAATGTAGGATGCCCATATAGCAAAGTAAATTGTCCATTTGCAATGGGTATCAAAACACTGCTCTTTGGTAGCAAGGAGTAGGAGACAACTTGAGGCTAAATTGTTATTGAACCAGAAACCTAAATGGATACAAAATTAACTAATTGAAGAGATATAGCTGGGATTTTTTTGGCAAAAAAAAAAAAAAAACGTTTGTAGTTTGGCATCAAGCATGTATACAATCAATTATCAATGAAAATCATATTCAAATACATTAAAATAAAATGAATTATACCCATTATATTCTTGATGGGGATGATGCCTGTCAACTATACACAAAACAATACAAACTGCTAATTAAGTTTGATATGCAGGAAACTTTTTAAACCCCACCCATTTCACCTATAGGCTTCGTCAGGGGATATATGCTGAGAGCATTTTATATTTATTGGATGAAAAGTTTTTTCAGAGAAAAAGAAAATGAATCACTCTTGGAATGTTGATGTAATCATGGAGTATTCTCTACACAAATAAAAATGAATAATGGTAAACTTCCAAGCTATGGTAGGACAGACTTATGGGTCTGCATGCAGTGTGGGAGAGGGGTTGACAATCAATTGACATACAATGTAGGGAACGTGTCATTCACCCCAATTGCTCTCTACTCTTACATAAAATTTTAGTTTTTTTTTTTAGATTAAATGCATTGGCAGTAATTCATTTGTCTGAAAAATACATTTTAAAATCTGTATTTTTGTGTAGTTTTTTATTGAGAAGGTTCAAAGGTTTGTGGTCGAACAAATTATGGAACACACATGAAACAGATACAATATCAAAACATTGGCAGAAACACGTCTTTAACATCAATAAACTAAATATAGCAGTGCAAAAATCTGATACATGGCACAACATACCATTACCTTAAGTCAAACATTTCAGTCCTTTCGAACTCAACCTGTGATTTTTAGATAAAAAATTTAGGGTAATGAGCTATTGGAAAAAGGAAGATGGTGGTTTATAGTAAAGGGCAGTTAAATAGTCCGATAAGTCCCAGGACAGGACCCAATAAAACCATCTCTGCTTATGCCTGTCCTCTGTGCCCCTTAAGGAGGCAGTCGAATCCTCTATGGTGTAAATCATACACCTACATTTACATAATGTAGGTATGCAGGCACGTGCAGCATCAATTAATCGTATGAGAAGTGAATTGCGATTTACTCGGGATTGTCGTATGGTGTAGGAGGGTGAATCCTGTGGCCATTTAAACAAGTAGGGTGGTGTAAAACCTGATTTGGGCTCAATTAAAATGGAGTACAAGTAGGAGACCAGATGTCTGGATCCTATTCAGTACACAAGGACCAAATTCCAAAAATGACCTCCGATACTCAGCAAGGACAGGAAGAGAATGTAAAAAATGATGGAGCTGCCATTATTCTCCAAAAGCCCAGAGCTGAATATAGGGGGTCAGAGTTCCTCTCCACAAGGGAGGGCCAGGATGCCCTTTGTAAAAAATAATTAACATATTGGGGACCTTGGTTGCCTACACTACTAAACTTCAGATCAGCAATTCCAGGTTGG
>NC_092864.1:8732820-8733829 GCF_032062135.1 Pyxicephalus adspersus
TGAGGAAGGACTGATGTTATCCAGCCTGATAAGCTATTCCAGAGTCACCAGGATCCTATATCAACTGGTTCAATCTACGGGACTCATGGGCAACAGGAGGTCAAAAAGGCAGAGGAACTGGAGGCTGGAGAGAAGGAGGGAAAGAAAAAGGGGCTGACTTGAGAGAAGAGTTTTCATTCTTTCCATAGCCTGGCCAATGCTCATGGGTGCAGTGACCAGTTGGAGCAAAATGGTTTCCTTGGTGACAATGAGTACTCAGAAAAATTTGTGGCACATGGGGTCCTTCATGCTATAATGCCTATGAATGGATAATCACATTTGGGTGATGAATGAAAGGGTCACCGATTATATCCACTGCTCAATCAGCTAGGTACATATACTATAATGTTGCCTATTGTCAATATTCATTATATATTTCATATATATTCACTTTCACACTTGACATTCAGAAGTAATGGCACCTAAGATAGACAAACAATAAGTATTTGCAGAAGCAGAGTGGCAAGGGCAGTCAATGTTTGTTTAAATAATTTAATTTAGAACATTTTGTTTTTAAATTTTTGACTGATATTTTTGGCCTGTTGACCACATTTTCCATCCCTAAAAGTTTAGTGAAATCCCATAAATGTTTGTCACCAGGACAGGTCTTCACTGCAAAACGTCCGAATTCAGTGACATCTGAATTGCCTTTTGTGTAACAGTGGTCACCAAGAAAACATGACACTTTTTTTACTATAAACAATTTACCTTTCACTAATTAATATTTAATAACTTTTTTCTAATTTTTATACTAATACAAAGTTATCAAAAGTTAAGTAAAGTTATCAAATAAAAGAGTAAAAAAAAATTGAAGTAAAAAAACTTGTAATCCACCAAGGGAGAACAACTTTAGTAAAAACTTTATTATATCTTGATAGTAATTGTTTCCCTAAAGACTTCTCTTTCTGCACAAGACAGACATTAGAAGAGTATAAAATGTTCAGAAGGTCATGCTGCTCTACAGTTTATG
>NC_092864.1:8734855-8762687 GCF_032062135.1 Pyxicephalus adspersus
TCACTGTGGGGTACATAGTGGTATCCTACATGTATTGAGCTATCAGCATTTATGCACATTCACCATGTTTGTGCATGTGGGAAAGGAAGCAGGATTCTTGAGACCTGAAGTGCTGCAAACAATTTGCAGAGGAGGTTGAGTGCAGAAGGAGGTGGAAGAAACTGAACAATTCTCAATATTGCTGGAGACTAAGTGGAAAGTACGAGGAGATCCAAGAGTGTTCTGAATATTATGATCCAACATTTGCAAGTGATGAATTTGTGTGAATTGAGAGCACAGCAATTGGAAACACTGTGGTTAACTTGCTAAGTAATGCAGGATGCTCATATAGCAAAGAAAATTGTCCTTTTGCATTGGGTATCTAATTTTACTGCTGCTTTCACAGCCAAGAGTGGGGGGCAACTTGAGGCTAATTTTGAGCTGAACCAAAAACCCAAATGGATAGAAACTTAGGTTAAATGCTTTGGCAATAATTTGTCTATAAAATACATTTCAAAAATCTGTATTTTTAAATCTTTTTCAGAAATTATAATCACTCTATCTGTAATTTTCCTATGATGGAAACTTATCTCCAACTTTTGTGAATTTAAGATCTATATTTCCAAGCCATGAAAAAAATTTAAATATGCATCACAACCATCATATTTCTGTATATGCAACAAATCTTTGAATCTTTTAAAAATTCCTAAAAAACAGTATAGAAACATCTCAATGGAAAGCAATACATCTATTCTAGAATTCTACATTTTGCCATTCTTCTTTAATACTGAGAGCAAACTGTATATATTCAACATTGTCTTCTTTTTTTTAATTTATTGTATTGGAATTCTTATAAACCTCACTATTATTGCAGTGATATGTCTGGATATACATTTGCACACCCCGATGTATATATTTCTCTGCAACTTGTCTGTTATCGATATATTTTACACAACTACGATTGTTCCAAAACTCCTCCACATCTTACTGTCCCAGAATAACACAATATCCTTTACAGAATGCTTCATACAGATCTATATTTTCTATCTAGTGAATAGTAATGAGGCCATGGTTATACTTACAATGGCGTATGATCGATATGTTGCCATTTGCCATCCTTTAGATTATCACCGCATACTTAATAAGAAAAACTGCATATTGTTAATAACAGTCACCTGGATCAGTGGTTCCTTAAATTCATCTTTATTTACCAGTTCTATCCTAAAAATTATATTTTGTTCTTCTCTTAGCATTCACCAGTTCTTCTGTGATCCCAAGGCTCTGTTCAACATTTCCTGTGGTGGTACTAAAATGTTTTACATCATGATGTGTGCAGACCTTATAATATTTGGGCTTTCTCCAACTGTGTGCAACTTGATGTCGTATATAAAGATTATCAGAGTCATACTTCGTATTAAATCTAAGGAAGGCAGAAGAAAAGCCTTCTCCACCTGCTCATCCCACCTTACTGTCATGGTCATCTACTATGGATCGAAGGCACCCGACGCTGGAGAGGGAGATCGACGGACGACGATCGACGGACGACGATCGACGGAGGACGACGCTGGAACACGAACACGACGCTGGATGAGCACATGGGGACCAGGTAAGTGGGGATGGGAAAAATCTCGGGGTTAACCATCCTAGCCGGTTTTTTTTGCCCGCACGAAGGTCGGGCTTAACGGCAAGGTGGTTAATTATGTATTGATAAAACATAAATTCCTCCATAATTATACAGCAGTCATAATTTAAATCTTGGTCTGGGTATTTAAAAATATATATAAATACATAAATATACATATGGAATGATTGGATACATATATAGGATAACATGTCATAATTAATATTATCATGATTTATCAAGCAAACGCGCGATAACTCACCTGTGAGCATATACATTCTGCTGGGCGCAGCGTATTACTGAGATCCAAATTAAAGCATTGATAAATGAGCAGTGGTCATGAATTTGATTCATTTTCAGCTTTGCGATTGAGGTGGTATTACTGAGATCCAAATTAAAGCATTGATAAATGAGCAGTGGTCATGAATTTGATTCATTTTCAGCTTTGCGATTGAGGTGGGTCTGTGAAGCTCAGTCAATGGTGATGTCATAGCAATCAATTAGGACACACCTGGTCCCTGTTCTTTGTGCACCTACAGTTAATTACAGGTAAATTTGAATCTTTAGTGCTTGATCTTTATCATCGATTCATTCATAGTAAGATTTGCTGAAGCTGTTGCTTTAATACGTTTTGTTTTTTTTGGTTTGGTTGCAACACTAATTCATATCAAGCTGTATATATATTATTTAGCACGTTATATAATGTCATCTTATCTCAGAACAGTATAAATGTTAAAAAAATTTTCCAAGTCATTTTGAATCTGCCTCAAATTTCATTATAGTTTTCCTTTAGCGAAATCAAATATTCAAAAAAATTATTGTTGGCAAAGATGTTATAATGCATGTATTAAGGAACATTTATTGATTTCAGTTGTGTGTGTATGTAAAAATAGATTTAACTGTATGTAAATACATATGCATTTCCATTTTTACTATTTTAACTGGACTGGTTTTGAGGAGGAGGAGGGGGGATTAATCAATAATTGTTGGAATAATTGTTAGCTTCATCTGTCGCTGCAATGTTTTTGTGCCTGTTTTAAAATGATGGTCTCTATTGGTTAGCAATTCTTCAACCTGTTTTCCTAAAAGGTATATGTAATCATTGTTAATAAAGGTTTTGTCATTTTATCCACGAATAATTAGTACAAATATATGCATGGTTTCCACTCCAAACCCCTCGTTGCCTTTGTCACTTTTCTCAAAGTCAAATTGTCACATATTGGTGTTTGAATGTATTATGTAAGTTTTCCTTTTATGAATAAATTGGCATGGTTTTTATTTATTTTAATAGTCTGACATTTGCAGAATAAGCTGTGGTTTTCCTTTAGCATACTTCACTCATGTTGATTTGCTGCCACTGTTCTACACAACTCCTGTGATTATTTGTAGTATTGTTAAAGGTTTGTTCTCATTGTGCTGTGCTGCCTGATCTTAGCCCTATTGTATCTGGCCAAACTGGTTGTCAATTAGCTGCCCAGCTCATTTGCCTACTTATTGTAACACACTTGATGGTGATGGAAGCAGGTCCAGGTTGCCAAGCACAACATCAAAGCACATTGATTGCCAAGCTCACAAGCAGGGTCAAGCACTCTTAAATACTGGATTGTATGCACTATTTAGGTGTTTACATAATTCAATTAGTATTAGTATATAAAACTTCCAGAGACAAATAAACTTACTGCAAAACATATTTTATTGCTTTAATGCCATTTTAGATCTTGACCCACTATATATGCACTTCATCACATCAGCTCGTTAGTGGAAGCACATAAAGGTAGGTTTGTCCTTTAACCAGAAGAAATATCACCCATGAATGTATAGTAGTCAGTGATGTGACATTCCAAAGGCTTGCCAAAGGGTCCCTGCAAAGGCATGTTAATATCCAGTTACAGAATAGATTCAATTATTATGTGTTAAGCATTTAAGTAATTAAAATAAGTAATAATAAATAAGTTAAATCATGTTTTGTTGGCAACTAGATGGTGCTGGATTGTATTTTTCCTGCTTTTCAGACTGCATAAGCAATGCTTGGCTAAAACTATATATGTGCATGTATATGTTTGAACAGTGAAAAAACCAAGAGGAAGAGAAGGCTTCATGCTTTCCTTTAAAGTCCTGAACTAGCTTTGAGCCAAGCCCATGACATCAGAAATCATAGGAAGAAATAGGCATTCTTTTCAATATGAAGTACTTATGTGTCAAGCAATATGCCAAAAAAACCCTATTTGCCTATTTCTTTCTATAATTTTTTATATCAATATATACACACATTTAAATGTATACATACTTACATGCATGTATGTACATACATGAGTGCATATGAAGCAAAACAAACAATATACACATAAAAAGAAAAACTTCCGAATGAGGATGCGCAGAACCTTCTTTGCAAAAGTGGCAGGCGGTTTTCAACTGCTAGAACACAGTTCATGTGCACAAGGTGGGTTTACATTGCAACAATTTGCATCAAACACTTGAGTTTTAATAAGACAATTGTGCTGTTTTTGGCCTTTCCACAATTCATAGAAAGCAAATGCTCAAAAACAATCACAATTTACTTTTTAAATTGTAGGTCTGTTGGATCACCCAAGGTTAAAGATCCTGGAAGATTGTAAAGGAGATCACATTAAAAAAAAAAAAACTAAAAAAAATAATAAAACAACTTTATTCAAGCTAATAACATTCTCAAAAAAGGTCTGATTAGAATATAGAGACCACACAGACACCACTAAATTTACCTGACAAAAAAAACAAACAAACAATAAACACATGTAAACCCACACTTCCAGATAAAGCCAAAATATTTCAAAATGGCCCAATAAATATTGCATTCAAAAAACACTTACAAAACCAATTCGCAATTTGAAGCCAACATGGGTGGAAATAGATTAGAAAATATTTACGCAAAACAAACATTTCAAGGTGGTAATAAAGACATATTATTGCAATGGAACAATATAGCTACAGACACAATACCATAGCATTACCATTGACTTATCAATTGGAAGAAGGACATTGAAACATTCAAAGTTTAAAAAACAAAAGCAGTTATTGGCTAAATAAAAAGAAAAGTATGAAATGTAGCAACAGAGATTAGGAAAACACACCAAAAAAGACCGCCCCTCCTCCTCCAAGACATAAAAAAAGGAAAAAAGCAAGTCAGACAACACCCTTATATATGCACATCTTTATGCACACAACTGATATAAATTCACCTGTAATTGGGACATGAGCAGTCTGGCTGTTTGTTTTTTTGAGTTGGTCATTCCATAATCAATTATTACTATGATCCTTTAGCCCCATTAGGGAAAGTTGTTTGTAAAGTAGTCTCTGGTTTGTTGATTGATGATGTTTTGTCAAATGCTTCTCAAATAATAGTGTTGTATTCATATGTGAATTCCCCAATATTACTATTGGGGATGGCCTTGTACCATTCTCTATTCTCCAAAATCTTGTAGCAATTTTGTAACAGCTCTTTGACTCCTGCGTCCACACAATTTGTGGTTTAATAACTGGCTTAACGTCCTAAAAGTAAGTGTCTCCTTATGCTTTTTATAGTTTCCATTTTACATCTCACACTCCATATACGGTAACTACTCTATTTAGGGACAAATATGCATAGTATTTTATTACCATGTATTTTGATTCTGATGCCAGTAGAATGTTTATAGTATTAATATAGATAGTGATGTAATATGGTACCTGAATTGTTATTCCACTCAATCTATGTCTGATAAAAGTTTTTCTATATCACTAATTTGATTCAGCTCATGATATGTTCACACTATGAGCCTGATTCATCAAGCAAAATCGGACGTTCTCACGGGCATTCGTATTCGCGATCCAAAATCGGAGCCCATCGATAGATTTATCAACCAAATTCCAGGTGTTGGCGTATTCGCAAGGAAGTTATTAACCAAAATGATCTCTCATTCTTTCTAATGGCACATCTGTCACTCAGCCCTAAAAAAAGGTCTGTGGTGTTCAAATGTTTAAAACATCTTTATGAGCTAAGAAATTAGCATATTTTAAAATGACTTATAATTTTTGAGTTAGGCAAGAGTTAACTGAGTTCAGCTCCTCTACATAGGCGCCTATTTAAACGCTTACAATGCTTGGTGGGAGAAACTGCCTGCGGGTAAAAATTGTGACTTTCCGCATGCTAAACCTCGGCTTTGCCACCGGACTAGATTTTCCCACAAAAGTCACAAGCACACACACGTTCTTGTTTGTTTCTATAGATAAATATGTATATATGTATTGTAACCGCTGGCCAAATAAATCACAGGGTTTCTTCCAGGATGACAGGTACATTTGACCCAGATACAGGTTATACGCAGAGTATTTTTCGGTTTAGTCAGTTTTCCTTTTAACCTAAAAGTGGGTTTGAAGAACCAGGCTTCTTGGCCAGGTGGGGGAGTTAAAGAAGCCTGGGTATGATCAGGTGTAATTGTCTCACCTGAAATGAATCCTGGAAATTAGGCGGGGGATATAAACTCCCAGCCTGCTTATTCCTGGGTCTCTGTCTTGGCTCTGTTGTACCTCAAGATTGTTTATAGATTATTATAGATATATGTGGATAGATATAGATATATATATATATATATAATGTATATGTATGGGGATGTTGGTGATCTGTTTCGCTTTGTCAGACCACCTAGGGTTTCCAAGGGGTTCCAATGACACTAGGGACATTAGACAAACAGATGCCAGAAAACTGATTCAGTTCCCATATTAATGAAGCCTGAGGCAGCAAGAGCTGGATGAAGAGATGGACAGATGGGTTGGGTTGATGGCCCATCCAGACCTTTTGGTGACAACTAAAGTTAGATGACCCTGCCTGGCTTTACCTCCAGCCTCCCATATCAACTTACCTAGGAGGCCTAGTATGTTCCTGACGTTACAGTAACCAATCCCAGTCTGGGGGGTGGGGTTCATCAACCAATAGTAATCTTACATCACATCCAGTAACCACTCCAAGAGCCTCAAGGATACCTAATGGGAATTAACTATGTAAAAATGGGAACTGAGAGAATTTAGGTCTCTTGAATGCTGGCTCTCTTGCTTACTAAACACTCATGAGGGTGGCAGAGTTCATTGGAAAAAGTAAAGCACAGGAGCATATTTCGTCCCATGCCATGAATGTACAACAGAGGTGTGCACTTTTGGGAGTTAGGAATCCTAGTGACCAGGTGAAGATATTACATTTAACCATTGATCCCTACACCTGGAATGCCTTGCCAGATTGTATTAAGGAGGGCTAAGGGAGTTACCATCAAATTGTAGAGGAATTGCAATCCACAAGTAACTCCTCAGCCGTAGGATTAATGGTAGCATACCAAATTAAACAACAGAATGAAGAGAACCCTCTGGTGTATGAAAATAGATTATGGGCAGCCTATGATACTAATAACTCTAAGGCCACCCGAAAAGATGTAGTTATAAGAGTCTTCTCATCCAGAATGCCCATCCTGTAATTCGGGAAAAATGTGAACACCTAATAGATCCCAAGAAATAAATTTATGAGGAAATAGGAGGAATACTACATAGATCGTTCTAGGCCATCCAGTCATACAAACAACACCAGATTAAAGAGAGAGTTGTTGAACCCCCACATGCAAAGGAAACTGGTGTGTCTTGTGTGCCTTGGTTGTATATTGTAGGGAAAGCCAGAACTCTATTAAAACCATTCCCTTGTACTGTAAACAGACATCAAAGGCTCTGGATATTCCAGGTCCTCAGTATAAACCTGTATCAAGAATAAATAAATGTTTAAATGCTTTTCACAAGATAAGATGCTATGCTTGTGGACTATTCGGCCACATTGCCAGATTTTATTTGTCCCTTTGTACTGAAAAGAGGATAAACCGACGTCCATATAAAACATAAAGACGTGATACTGAGGTGTATTCACCACGTTGGGGGACCTATCCTCATAAGCATAAGCCAGGGGTCTCTCTCAAAAATACAAAGGCACAAAACAATTCTTTACAGGCTGAGAATGACCAACTGAAAACTAAAGTAAATAGTTTCTTAGAAGAGTTCAGAGCTTTTAAAAGAGAGTACAGGGAAAACTTTAAATTGTAGAGGGTCAGGAATAAGTGACCAAGCTGTTGGGAACCTCCCACAGAGAGTGCAATGTTATTATGGAACTTGGAAGTTTTGTATTTTAGGAAAAATACAGATCAACGATGGAATCTCGGTATGACCTGGACAGGTAAATCTGGAGGACCCTAAAACACACAGTACTTGGCTTTGGTCTATTTTATGTACAGTGCTACTTAATGTACAGCGCTGAATAATATGTTGGTATTATATAAATACTGTTTATTAATACCAATTAAATTATTTTAATATTTTATTTCATTTTAAATGTTGGTGTGTTTTAAGGAGAAGCCTCCAATTGTATAATTGTAGTCAGGTTGGAAAACAATTCAAATTTCTTTTGGTAGCTGTATCCTTTTTGCTGTCCTTTCCATTTTGGGCCTGACTTGAACGTTTTTAAGTGATTCATTAACGCACAAATCACTATTCTTTTAGAGAAACTGCCTTTAGGAATTGACCATTTAAAGGGAAGGTCATTGTTTCACAGAACTTTTTTTTGTTGTTCATTTTTAAAAGGCAAACATTTAATTTTTGGTTAAAATATAGATTCAATGTTCCTTGACAATAAAAGTTAAATAGGTTAAGAAAGGAAAGGAAGTTAAGGAAGTATTAAATCTATATTACTTTTTTTTTCCTGTGTGCTAAAGTTTTTGGAATTTTTACCCTATTGTTGTTTTGTCAGAATGTCTCTGACAAAAGCACACAGTTCTATTTTCTTTTTTTTATATCTGATCCATATTCCTTGGTTTGGGATTTACTCAAAGGGGGAGGTGTGTTTACTGGACGTTACTCAAGGGGGGGAGATAAGTGTACTTAATATTAATAATATAATATTTTCCCATAATCTGAGAAGGTCCACTGACTTTGTTCACACCTGATATTGATAATATTTTTCATTATCTAAGAAGATTTCCTTATTAAGCATAAAAGCATCAATTTTGCCTCAAATGGGAAATTTAAAGAGTCTCCATGGGCATATGTGCAGGAACTATTTGACCAGCAAACTAAAACCTGTAAAAAGAATAAAAAGTTAAAAAGTCTAGCAATGGCAGGTATGTATGAAGCCTGCAAAGCCATGAGTGCCAGAATTTAGACATTAGCAGACATGGTACAGAGTTCTAAAGAGAAAATAATAAACATGGAAACAGCCAACCAAGATTTACGTCACCAGTTAAATAAGACTTCCACCTTAAATGAGATGATCAAATATTCTAATGAAGAGCAAGTTATAAATTATAGATATGCTCAAGGTGAATAAATTAGAGCACAAGTAGCCTTAGCCCCAATGTGTGCATATGAATTAGGGAAAGAGGAAGGTTATGAAAATTATTGGGAAGATGAATCCCTCGATACAAATGCTCCTTTTCCTGTTGCCATGGGAGAAATCGCAGGCAAACAGGAAAATAGAGATGGCATGGTGGTAATAGACTAGGATCCTAGTGAGGATCAAGATCTCTTAGCCAAAGAAAGAAATGCAGATGGGTTTGATGGTAACTCCGTTAGCCCTCCTTAATACAATCTGGCAAGAAATTCCAGGTGTAGGGATCAATGGTTAAATGTAATACCTTCACCTGGTCACTAGGATTGCTAACTCCCAAAAGTGCACACCTCTGTTGTACATTCATGGCATGGGACGAAATATGCTCCTGTGCTTTACTTTTTCCAATGAACTCTGCCACCCTCATGAGTGTTTCTAAAGGCTGGGTAGGGTACTCATTGTTTCACAAAACTTTTTTTTTTGTTCATTTTTAAAAGGCAAACATTTAATTTTTGGCTAAAAATATAGATTCAATGTTCCTTGACAATAAAAGTTAAACAGGGTTAAGAAAGGAAAGGAAAGGAAAGTTAAGGAAGTATTAAATCTTTATTACTTTTTTTTCCTGTGTGCTAAAGTTTTTGGAATTTTTACCCTATTGTTGTTTTGTCAGAATGTCTCTGACCAAAGCACACAGTTCTATTTTCTTTTTTTTATATCTGATCCATATTCCTTGGTTTGGGATTTACTCAAAGGGGGAGGTGTGTTTACTGGACGTTACTCAAGGGGGGGAGATAAGTGTACTTAATATTAATAATATAATATTTTCCCATAATCTGAGAAGGTCCACTGACTTTGTTCACACCTGATATTGATAATATTTTTCATTATCTAAGAAGATTTCCTTAGATTGGTCATACCTGTAATCAGAGTTACCCCACAATAGGAAAATATTACCAGTTTGTCTTAATGAGTGTTTCAGTTCTTCACACTTTTATTGATTGTTTGAGTATGGTTTATGAGCAACTTCCCAGTGCAGTCCTATTATGTGCCATATTGGTTACAGATACTTAATTATGACGATAAGACTTGTTTATGAGTACAGATATACTTAGACTGATGAGACCTTAGTGAATAGTGAGTGATATAAATCAGTATCATTGTACTTAGGCTGCCATTGCCTGAGGCTAGCCTCTACTGAGGACATCTTCCTGGGACACACTTTTTTGCATTTGCTTCCATGTTTGCTTCTGGATAAACTTTTTTTGCTTTCTTGCAATTGCCTATCAATGTGACCTCTCCCAGAGGAACAGGAGAAGGCTGTGAATCTGAGTGCCCATGCCATGGGGTATGTGCACTATTGTGCTCTGCAGCACATGGTAATAGTCAGTCCCGGGACTCTTATTCTTGTATGGTGTCTGCTTCACAAGGTAATGGTCAATCCCAGCTCAGGATCCTGCCAAGCTAGACACATGTTTCGGTAAACTGTCGGTATTGCTGATACAGAACAGACGGGGAGGATCGGTCACGTGCAGAAGGCATGCAAAGGGATTGGCAGGCATACTGCCAGACTGATGAAAGGTGTAGTCCGATGATGTGGTGATGGCTACAGGTAGTGTATCTGGTAATATAGATATATAAATAATATAGTATAATCAATGTGACAGGTCTCAGTATTATGTCTTAGAATATTTTTTGTTCATTTACAACAATAATCCTGAGTACTCAAAGTAATATTGACATAAGTTTTTGAAATGTCCAATAGGCCTGACAAAGGCTTCTACTGGAAGTGACATGTGCCTATGTTAATGCATGTGCCCTAAGTATCTTTAGGAAACAGGTGGATTCCAAGGCCTACCAACCTACAGCTGTGAGTGACTGCAATCAAGAAATATTTCAAATAAAAGCACAGAGTGCCCATGCCTATGATGGACTTGATTGATGGATTGCTTGGGCATAAATGGTATAAATCTATAATATTGGACTTTTCTACCACAATCGTGAAAATTATAGACTGTTTAAGAAAGCACAATAGACTGCGGGGAACTACCTAAGTTTCTCTTTTTAACATATCAAGACCTAATTCTAACTTTAAAAGAAAGTTTTATTGCATATGCAAATAAATGAAGAACTGAGAATGATGAATAGAATCCAGACATAAACAATCATTGTCCTAGTGTGGCTAATGCTTTGATCACCCCAAGATTGTTTTGCACCCCAAGATTGTTTATAGATATTTATAGATATATGTGGATAAATATAGATGGGATAAAGACAAGGCAGATTTACTAAACACGTTTTTAGCTCTGTGTACACAAAGGAAAATGGCAGCGCTTAAGTCCAAATTCATATTAGCAATGTCACTGCCTTAAATGAGTCACAATGGCTCAGAATTGATATGATAGAGAAACAGCCGTGAAAAATTAAGGTTGGCAAAGCATCGGGACCTGATGGATTACATCCATGTGTCCTCAAAGAGCTTAGTTCTGTTATTTCAAAGCCATTATTTCTAATTTTTAGAGACTCTTTAGTCACTGGCAAGGTACCGATGGATTGGTGTAAGGCCAATGTGGTTCCTATCTTCAAAAAGGGAGCAAAGTCATTACCAGGTAACTACAGAACCGTTGGTTTAACGTCCATAGTTGGAAAGGTCATAGAGAGTTTGATAAAGAAGGAAGTAAGTAAGTAGCTAGACAGTTGAATAGCAGTTGATATAGTGTACTTGGACTTTGCTAAAGCATTTGACACTGTACCCCACAGATGGTTAATATGAAAGTTAGGGTCGATAGGTTTAGAAAAGTCAATCTGTAAATGGATAGAGAACTGGCTTAAAGATCACATCCAGAGAGTTGTAATTAATGATTCATACTCTGAATGGTCTAAGATTATTAGTGGTGTACCCCAGGGTTCAGTGTTGGGACCTTTCTTCTTCATGGAAAAATAAGACATCCCCCTGAAAATAAGACCTAGGGCATATTTTGGCATTTCAAAAAATATAAGACAGTGCCTTATTATAGGGGAAACAGGGTAATAAAAGGGAATGGAGGAGCTCAGCTATGAGGAGAGATTAGCTGAACTGAATCCATTCTCCCTTGAGAAGAGACGTATAGGGGGGGGATATGATCACCCTGTATAAATATATAAATGGTCCATATAGAGAACTCTCTTCCCCATTATTTACTTTGAGATCATTACAAAGAACAAGAGGGCACTCTTTGCGTCTAGAGGAAATGAAATGACTTTTGATCAAGGGAACATCTGATTGACTAATGGAATCAGGAAGGAACCAGGGTTTTTTTTTCCTTCCTTTGGACAAACTATGTCTTATGTAGCGTTTTTTATCTGGGATATGTTTATTTTCCTAGTAGTTGAACTTGATGTACTTATGTCTTTTTTCAACCTAACCTACTATGTAACTATATATATATATATATATATACTTTAACATTAAATCCTCCTCAATTTTATTTGATTTTTTTATTTAATAGAATATCTGTTTATTGGTGTACAAATCTAAAGGATCGTATGAATAAATGATTATGGAATGTCCAACTGCAATAAAAAACAAACAGCCAATTTTGACAGACTGCGCAAGTGCTAATTGCAAGCGAATTTGTATCACCAGTGCACCTAAATTTGAGCATATATAAGGGTGTTGTCTTACTTGCTTTTTCCCTTTGTCTTTTTTTCTTGGAGGGGCTTTTGTTTTTTGTGTTATCCTAATTAATCTATGTTGCTGCATTTGATACTTTGCTTACCCTTTAGCACAATAGCTGCTTTGGAAACTTTGAATTTGTGTATGAATGTAATGTATTTGTGTGAATGAATGAATAATTTTGCGATTTTGAAGTCAATGTTAATGCTATATTAATATGTTTATGGCCATATTGTTTGATTGTAAAATTCTGCCTTTATTACCACTTTGAAATGTTTGTTCTGCAATATTTCCTGATCCAGTTTTCCACCCTTGATAGGGCAAAATTGCATATTGGTTTGGTAAGTATTTTTTGAATGCAAAATTTGTTGGGCCATTTTGAACTATTTTGGCTTTACATGCAAGTGTGGGTTTACATGTGTTTTGTTTGTTCTTATAATTTTTTTTGTCATGTAAATTTAGTGGTGTGTGTGTTTTTTATGTTTTTTTATATTTTAATGTGACCCTTTTAGCATGAATTAGCTTGAATTGTGCTTTATCAGTTGAAAAATGCACCGCACTTTTGCACAGTCCTTATTCAGGTAAGTTTTTATTTTTTTGTGTAAAAAAATAAGCAAAACATGTATGTATGCATTTAGATGTGTGTACATATACATAGAAAAGTTAAATTATAGGAAGAAATAGGCAAAGAGGGCTTTTTGGACCATATTGCTTCACATTGAAAAGATTGCCCATTTCTTCCTATGATTTCTGATATCATGGGCTTGGCTACAAACAACATTCATGGAGGATATTGCTTCTGGTTAAATGAGGAATCCACATTTATGTGCTTCCACTACCAAGCTGAGGTGAGTAAGTGAATATTTATATAGTGGGCCCAGATCTAAAATGCCATTCAAACCTGCAAAAACACCCTGAAGGGATGGAAAAGAAAGAAAAAGGTTATTAGGTTAAGTAACAACACAACATCTGTTCATTTCTAAGAGTGCCTGACCCTGCTTGTGAGCTTGGCAATCAATGTGCTTTGATGTTGTGCTTAGCAACCTGGACCTCCTTCCATCACCATCAGGTGTGTTAGAATGAGTATGCAACTCAGCTGGACAACTAATTCACAACCAGTTTGTACAGCAAGTGGAAGTGTGTTTGTATACAATAGTGCTAAGATCAGGCAGCACAGCACAATGACAACAAACCTATAACACAACTACAAATGAACACAGGAGTTGTGTGGGGGCAAATCAACATGCGTGCAAATGTCATGCTATTAAAATAAAAGAAATAAAAACCATGACAATTTATTCAGAAAAGGACTATGTACATAACACATTCAAATACCAATATGGGATAAAGGCAAAGAGGGGGGTCAAGTTGCAGTTTGGTGTGGAAACCATGCAGACAGTTGTACTCAATACTTGTGGAAAAAATGACAAAACATTGCTGAAGAATTGCTAAACTACAGAAACTGGCATTACAAACCAGGCACAAAAACAATGCAGCAACAGATGAAACTAACAATAATGAGGTATACAAAAAATCACATCAATGCATACCATCCAAGCAAACTTACTTCTTACTACTTTAACTATAAAAAATGTAACTTTCATTATTTAGTTATTTAGTATTTGTATAACTTATTTCTAATTTTAACACCAATACAAATAAAGTTAAACAAGTAAAAGAAAACTTGTATTCTACCAGGGGAGAAACACTTTAGTAAAACTTTATTATATCTTGATAGTAATTGTTTCTCTAGAGGCTTCTCTTTCTGTACAGAACAAAGATTAGAAGAGTATATAATATTTCTGTATTTTATGGCTCCCTGTGAACAGAGGGTCATGCTGCTCTACAGTTTATGTATTCTCTTCCTGTTTGTGTGGGTTCTCTCCAGGTGTTTTGATTTCCTCCCAGATCCCAAAGAAAATGGTAAGTCAACAATTTGCTGTATTTACAGTTTGCTATCTGTTCACTCCAACACACTCACATATCCATCAGTCATACCGGGTCTTCCAACACCATGAGATTTAACACAGCTACTATTACAAGTGTTTTCAGGTGTTAAGGGTGTCAGCTTTATATTAGCAACCTAAAGTCCAGCCTGATGCCTTATTTTCTTATTTAGACAAATCTTTGGAGTTAATTTACCAAAAAAAACTATATTTGACATTTAGCATTTATTCATTGATGGAGAACTTTCCAGGTCAATGTGTTTTCAATGGACATAATTGATTATCCAGTATTTAGTGAATGTCATATATACTGTTTTATAAATGGACCCCTATGGTTTTCTAATTGTAATTTCAATTTCTTACTGTCTTTTTTTTTTTCACTGTATTAGTTAATTGTTCTCTTTAGACTGGGGTTAGCAAATAGACAAGTTTTAGTAACTAGTAGGTAAGCCTAGGTCTTTCCTATTAGGTGCATGTGCTAGCAGACACCTGGGGTTGTTTGTTCCTTAATGCTTATATTATTGGAAAACTAAGGTTTAAAATGAATGTATAGTAAATATATTTTCCTTATGTAACATGATTTTGGAACTAGAGGGGGTCAATCCATTGTAGTATAATGGTTCGGTGGGACCAATACCTCTGATGAGTATTTCTGTCTGAGAGTGAGCCTCGAACCAAAAGCATGAGACAGCTCCCTGTTTCTGGGCGTCAGACTACAGATTTTAAGAACCCTCAGCTACCAGCTGACCGTCTGGCATAGACATTTGGGGCTGCAGGAGCTCCTTGATCCCCAATCGAGGAGATTTGCACACCTGGATTGGGGGGTTTTCTCGCCTTCTTCTTTCTAAAGCTCAGTCAGGTTGGATGGGGCCATCAGTGGAGAGCCATTTTCAGGTCTTTCCAGAGATGTTCTAAGGGGTTTAAGTAAGAGATCTAGATGAGTCTCTCCTGGACATTTTCAGAGTCCCTAAGCCACTCCTGTGTTGTCGTTGGGGCATAGTAAAGTTGGACGGTAAACCTTCGGCCTAGTCTGAGGTCCTGAGCATTGTAGAACAGGTTTTCATTGAGGATTTCTTTGCTCCATTCAGCTATATTTTCTTAAAGTATAAAACCTGTAAAGTAAAAATAGGAATGTTTAACTAAATAACAAGCATGTAGAACCCTTACATTTATTTCCCCCACTTGGAAAGCCATTGACAAGGAGGCATAAAAGTATTTTGACCATAAAAAATTCTGATCCAATGTTTACAAAAAGTGCTGAATGTGTGTACAGTGAGAGCACATTGAGTGAAAACACTGGGGTAAATTTACTAAAGAAATATAGTGTTCATATAGTAAAGTGAATTATTCCCTTACAAGGCACATCCAAACATACCGCTCCATGGTAACCCAAGTATTGGGAGACAACAGGAGGCTGATTTTGTATTGAACCAAAAACCTAAATGAATTTGGATACAAGAATAACCTTTTTAATGTGCTTTAATGTGCTTTGGTACTGATTCATTTAATAGTCTATAAAACACTATTAAAAATATTGCATTGTAACCAGTTTTAGAAATTATGATCACCCTATCTGCTTAATTGTGTATTTTTCCTGTAGTAGAAAACTATTTCAAACTGTTGAGAATTTAACATCTGTAAATTCAATCCAAGACAATGAAAATATTGTTCACCACCATCATATTTTTTTACATGTATATTAAAAAATCTATATATTTTATCAGAAAAAGTCCTGGAAAACAGTATAGAAACACCTCATGGAAAGCAATACATCTATTCTAGAATTCCACATTTTACCATTCTACATTAATACTGGGAACAAACTGTACATATTCTTCATTGTTTTCTTTGTTTTATTCTATTGCATTGGAATTCTAATAAACCTCACTATCATTACAGTGATATGTCTGGATCGCCAATTGCACACCCCAATGTATATTTTACTATGCAATTTATCCATTATTGATATTTGTTACACAACTGCTATTGTTCCTAAACTCCTCTACATCTTACTCTCTGGGAATAACACCATATCCTTCACACAATGCTTCATGCAGACGTATATGTTCTATCTTGTAAATAGTAATGAGTCCATGGTTATTTTTACAATGGCGTTTGATCGATATGTTGCTATTTGTCACCCCTTAGATTATCATCGTATACTTAACAAGAAAATCTGCATATTAATAATACTGGTCTTCTGGTTCTGTGCTTGTTTAAATTCCTCTATATTTACCGGTTCCATCCTAAAAATGGTCTTCTGTTCTTCTCTTACCATTCACCAGTTCTTCTGTGATGCTAAAGCTCTCTTTAACATTTCCTGTGGTGGGACTGAAATGTTTTACATCATGATGTGTGCAGACATTTTAATATTTGGGGTTTCTCCAACTGTGTGCAATTTGATTTCTTATATAAAGATTATCAGGGTAATATTAAGTATTAAATCTAAAGATGGCAGAAGTAAAGCCTTCTCCACCTGCTCATCCCACCTTACTGTCATGGTTATTTACTATGGATCGGGTACAGCTGTCTATATGACACCACCATCACATCGATATAACATACTGGAACAGATCCTAACAGTGTTCTACACCACAGTGGTCCCCATGTTGAACCCTCTCATATACAGTCTACGAAACAAAGATGTAAAGAACTCTGTGCGCAAATTGTTGAAATAATACTAAGGGCACAATGTTTATACAAACCCTGACAATGGTATATGTATGTTTAGTGAATATGTATATGTATATATGAAGTCAGAGCTAAAGTAAAACTTGAAAGCTAAAGCTCAAAGCATGGAATGCAGCAACATTCCCTAACTATTCCCCAACCTAAATTACTGGTGACAGAGCTAGACAACTGTGAAAAAGGAAATGCTAAACATTTTGGAGATTTGAAGCTGGATTTTTTTGGGGATTTTGGTGTTGTGTTCAAAATATGTGAAATTACACAAGTCAAAGTTCCTCATGGGTAGGGATGAGTACCAAAATTTTGACCAGGCCATTTTCCACTTTAAAATTATAAAAATTCTTGCCTATCCCTTGCAAAACCTTTGTCTTATTCATTGGCACTCTGGGATGGCCAAAAAACAAATCATAATCTACATTCCATGCAGTCACCTTTAACACCCTTGTGTTATGTGTCAGTGGGAATTGGGGAGAGTAACTGTTGGTTGAGGCATAATATTGCAAGCTTGGCTTCGGCTTTATCTTGCAATACTTCTCTCATTGAAGCAAATTAACCTCTAATGCGTTGGTACCTAGTACTAGTGTTGGTGTTTGAATTCGGGTTGTCCTTATATTCGACCCGAATATGGCTGTTCGAATTCAGATAGACCCGACCTGAAAAACACGGGATTCGACGGTAAAAAAAAAGGGAAAAAAATTGTAAAAACTGTGTTTACAAAAAAAATAATCTTAAAGTAATTTATTAATTTTTTTTTTTTTACTAACTTTGTTATTTTACAGGTTTTCCCAAAGTGACAATATGATTACCACGACTGTGCAGCCGTAGGACTTGTCCCCATTCATCACCTATAGTGCCCGGAGATTGAAGTGGAACTGCAGAGGTAATCTGCAGTTCAGCTCCATTGTGACATCACGTGGGAAACTGAACTGCAGATTACCTCTGCAGTTCTACTACAATGTCCAGGCACTACAAGTGATGAATGGGGACTTGTCCCCATTCATCACCTGTACTACCCTGTATTTTTAGATATAGAAACTCTATCCAAAAATACATACCGTGTTTCCCCGAAAGTAAGACCTACCCCGAAAATAAGACCTAGCACTTTTCCCCCAACCTGCCCTAATATAGACCTACCCTGAAAAAAAGACCTAGTAGAAAAATAAAAAAAAAAATAAAAAAATAAAAGCAAACATAAATTAAAACAGTACTCACCGAGCGGGAGACAGCGGGCGTACACACAGCGGGCTAACACACAGCCGCACAAGCCGATGCTTTCCTTGTAGTTCCGGCTCCTGTCACAGGCGGAGTGATATTACATGCACTTCGCCTGTCAGAAGCTGAAGTGCATGTAACCAGGCTAGTTCTAGTGAGCCCTTAAAAATGTGTTAAAAAAAAAAATTAAAATAATATACTCACCTGATACGCGATCCTGCGTGTGTCTCTGGCTGCAGCATGTCTCTCTTCTCTCCTCTGCCAGCATCGTGTTTTCTCCTGTCTGTAAAGCAAAGCGAAAGAAGCCGGCACAGCGCCACCTGCTGTTCCCTGTCCTAACTGCCGAACAGTGGAAAAAAAGCACAGAGTGATCAGAAGGGGAATTTGGGAATATGGTGTTTTTTTTCATTAAAAAAAGTATATAAGACCTACCCTGAAAATAAGACCTAGTGTGTTTTTGGAAGCCCAAAAAAATATAAGACAGTGTCTTATTTTCGGGGAAACACGGTAGTACAGCGCTGCAGCAGAGATTCTCTATCCAAGAATACAGGGCACTAAAGGTGATGAATGGGGATCGTAGTGGAACTGCAGAGGTAATCTACAGTTCAGTTCCACTGTGACGTCACGTGGGAAACTGAACTGCAGACCTCTGCGGTTCCAGTACAATGTACAGGCACTACAAGTAATGAATGGGGACTTGTTCCTATTCATCACCTGTAGTGTCCTGTATTCTTAGTTAGAGAAACTCTATCCGAGAATACATAGTAGAAGCAGAGCACGGCAACAGCAATTGCTGTTGCAGTGCTGTACTATGTGTTTTTGGATAGAGAAACTCTCTCCAACAACACATACAACTAGTAAAGGGCTGCAAGACCAATCTGATTGTTCTTGCAGCCCTTAAAAGACCCTTAAAAAACCCAAATTCCAGCATCAATGGTGTTCGAATTCGGCATTTGATCACCCAGAGAATTTTTCACTATTCAATCAAATAGCTGTCCTAATAGTGAGCTATTCGACCAACACTACCTAGTACCTATCAGACTCCATAAGCTAAATAAAGACCTTTCACCCTTGTGCTATACAAAATGTGGTCAGATGGGTACTATGATACATGCCTGGTAGAGTTGCCCAAAAGTTAAACGATCACAATCTACAGCCTCATCTATTTAGTCAACCAAATCAACTTAGCTAAATGGTTAGAAATATCCTTATTTGCACAACTAGATGAAACGCTTCCAAAACCAATTGCCTGTTTGATTACATATATCCTCCTAGCAGCACGAATAACAATAGCTTGCTATTGGAAAGCCTCTAATATTGGAATATACTAACAACAAACTGAACTGGATCATGACAAACAACAAACTGACATGTCTACTTATATATAAAATGAAAGCTTTACATAACACATGGGATCCTTGGATCTCTTATCTTTGAGCCTAGATAATGCATGAGGAACCTAATACCCCCCCTCCCCTCTTGACCCCCTTTTTTCCCCCCCTTGATTTAAACTCCATATATTAACTTATGTTTTGTCGCCGAATTAAATGTGGAGTTGAAACTTGTAACAGAATTTACTCAATACATAGAAGTTGTAGGAATCAATGCAAGCATTAAAACTTATAACAGGAAATAATGTAAAAGTTATTTATTTGGCATTTACAAAGATCATTGTATGTCATAATAATGGAATACTGATGCGATGCAATATTTGGTTGGAAACTTATTTTATTTTTGTTGAAAACAAAATGTCCCTGTTGTTATAATCTGGATTTTGAATGATGGAATTTTTTGTTATGTCTCTATCTCAATGTTGTAAAAAAAAAAACCTTTGAAAAACCAATGAAAACGTTTTAAATGAAAAAATTATATATTAAAAAAAATGTGATTTTTGAGCTTGAAACAAGCAAACAAAAAATAAACAGATGATAAAGTAAAAGTTTGACTTTCAGACTTTTTGGTATTATATTAATATTTTTATTATTATTCATATTTTTTGTGATTTGACCTATGCCACTGACTTTTTTAGTTATTTGAAAAAATCCTAAACATGTCATTGTCAGCAAAAACTCAAGAAGGATCATGGAAATGTGTGGGAACAAGTCCCAGATTGCCACCTAGTTAGCCACCCCCCACATTGGGGAATGAGTATAAGGGTACATAGCCCCTACACATTTCCAGAAAGATGTAAATAAAACTCTTGGTTATCATGACACATATACGGACATAAAAATGCATCCGGAGTACATATTTCAAATAGAATATCAGTAGTGTCTTGATTTATAGAACACATTCTAGAAGAACTTTAGATTTGATGAAATGGTGATTACTGGGATAACAGGGGGATTACAAATCTGCTTGGGTTCAATTTGTGGAAGGTTCGATGAATCCACATTTTCTTAGCATCAGACCCCATTGAAGCCCATATAGTGAAAATTCTGTCTACACTATTTTCAAGGTTATTAGGCAAGCTGTTGTCTCAAAAGGGCAAAGGGAGCTGAGCAAACCCATAATTAACACACCAAAGCAGAAAAAAATGAATAAATAAATATCATACAATGAGCTGAGGGCCTTTCTTCATTTGACTTTTAGGGCCACATGGAGAATACACAAATCCTTCCAACCATATTCTTGGCAAGTATCGTAAGTCTATATGTGATGATATTAACCCCCCTAGCGTTGTAATTCTGTCAGTTTTTTGATGCAAAAAGTGATCCTATTTTTTTTTGCATGGAAATGTTTGTTTATATTGTGGGTTTGTAATTCTTAGGAAAAACCCCCGTGTATGATAATTATATTTATTTATTATATTATAATCATACATTATAATATAATACATATTTATAAAAAATAATTTTAAATAATAATGAAATAATAGACAACAATGTAATCTTAAAATAAAATTTAAAATTAAAAATGTACTTTTATTTTTATTTCATGTTGTGTGGTGTTTTTGTACTGTAAAAACCATTTAAAAGCAGATTACATTGTAATCTGCTTTTAAATTTCCCTCCCAGACATACCCCCATACATCACCACTCACATCACCCGGAAGATGACTCATCCCGAGTGATGTGAGTGGGGATGTCCCGCCTGCTCACACAGGGACACAGACACTGGAGCTGCTCCTGCTCGTGCTCCTGCATTGTGCTTTGCATCTCCCTGGAGATGCGGGCAGCAGCGTGGCCGGGACCCGGGTGGTATTTATACTTGTGTACTCAGTAATCTGTTTTTAAATTTCCCGCCCGGCCACACCCCCCGAAGGACTGGCGCCCGGGCATCACACCAGGAGCATTGGATCGCCGCTGGAGCATGGGGCAAAGGTAAGGGGGCTCTTAAAGTTACCCCGAGTGTGACTCGGGATTTCTGCTTTTTGCAAGTAAAAGCCACCCCCGAGTCACACTCGGGATTACCGCTAGGGGGGTTAAACAGTACGATTTTCACACAATGCCAGTTATACTATATTTTGGCTTTGCTTGTATTGGTTGCGTGATTGATTTTTATCATCTACAATTAGGTGTAAGCTCTATCGTATAGTGTTTAGGCTTCTTCCCAGTAGAGCACTGCATTGTCTTAAAAGTATGAAAAAAAAAACAGAATGCAAAACCACAACCCCTCATTCCACAAACTCTATCCAATCAATATATTTTTAGCTATTGTTCTTTTGCTGGATAACACGTAGGCATTTTGTTTAGGCCACAATCTAAGTAGGAGAGATAAGTAACTATTTTATTTTTTATACATGGTTTAAAACTAAAATCCAAACCCCTAAATATAGTGAAATTGCCACAAAATGTCCAGTAAGTTCATAATTCCCTATAAAGATATAGTAACAGTTAAACTTAAAAAAAGATGTAAGGAGTTTCATGCATGCATAAGTCAGTTTATATTGTTGTTTTGTCTGACTTTGTTTTAAAAAAGATGAATTAAATATATTGTTTTTAGATATTAGCGCATTGTGTGCCTGAAACTCAATTTCAGGTATTTTTCTATGTCCATGGTTTTATTCTACAGTAATCATTAGAGTCTATTATGTGTAAGACAATAGCCACAAATACTGTACAATGGCTGGACAGTATGTAAGGTTGCAGCAGAAATGGTAAAAACAAATATTTTCTCTTGAAATAAACATTATGGTTTGGTTTTATTTTTAAGAATTATTAATTTTAGGAATTGGCCAAAGAAAAAACAAACTTTTTATGAGAAATATGGCAGTTGTAGAACCACTGAATGGTACTTTTGTAGTGCTAGAGCATTAGAAAAAGTCTCCATTGGTGCAAATTTGAAAAGTTGTCAGCTGAAGCGCAGCAAATTCACAGTGCTAGAGCACCAGTATAGACCACACACTTGGAGCAAAGCAGAATTAACCTTACAGAAATTATTATAATTTTGTAGCTAAAGTGCAGCTGCAGAAACATTGTATGATACTTTCACAAAAAAATGGCCAAGGTAGTTGGCAGGACATAGAAAAGGTCTCAAAAATGCTTTAATTTTTGGGGCCAAGTAGCATGTTAAAGCTTTGTCTGTAGCAACAAAAGCATGTATTTTTTTATCATTGGAAATGCATAACTGGCTTTTTTTTACACAATTCTGCCAGTCCACATTTTCAGTCAACAGGTAGACAGCTCCCTGTAAAAAAAAAAAAGAAGGCAGCATAAAAAACATCATCTGTGAGTGCACTGACTTTTAAGCAAACCTGAAGCTTAAGTTCATATTGCACAAGTTCCAGCAAGTGGTTCAGACTAGACACCTTCAGACATTCAAAACACGGCAACCTCTGGACAGGAGGAGTGCCGGATTTGCAAAGCTTCTTACTTCCACACACAGGCCAGCCTTCCTGTCGCAGTACCTGAGGACATCAGGCACAGTTCCGGATAGCAGGCAGCAGAGACGTCTCAGCGTGTATTGTTTCAACCAAGACCTAACAGCTGTTTCTGCAGAACAGTGCCATCAAAACATAAGTGGCCAAACAGTGTAGTACAGTCCCTGTATTGAAAAAAAGATTCAAAATTCATGCCTGAAAACTGAAGGAACCAGATTATCGATGGACGGATTTTCGATTGTCAACTGTAATAGCTCCTGAGAGTGTCCTCATCAGCCCTAAACTTTATGTTGTCAGTAGTCTTGTGGTTTGGGCACTGTCCACATGTCTCTTCTGCCTGTATTCTGTTCTCTCAGTTGTGATTTAAAAAACTCCCAAAAGTGGTGCTGAAGTAGCCACCCCCACTTCTGCTCCTCCATGAAGATAGCATTGTCTTCAACACTCTGACCAAACTCATGTGTAACACCTAGGGTTTGTGTAGAACATTCCCTCAAATATCCCACAATTTTCTTGTAGTTCCTCTTCTGCCTCCTGCTTCCCTTGCCTTTTATGAATGAAGGTAGTAAGTAACTGATTCTGATGGCCCTGAGATAGCACCGAATCTCACAGAAGCAGGCAACATGAGGTCAAGAAGGAAGAGGCTTGGAGGCTAATGAGGAGGAGAGGAAGAAAATCAGACTCGAAAGAGAACTTTTTACTCCTCCCATATTTTGGCTTTGCTCGTGGATGAAGTGAGTATTTGGAGGACAGTGGTGTCCTCAGGTACATTGAGGACTGTAGGTTCTCAGACACAATGCCCCTGATTCATCAATGAAATCCGTGCTCGCTGGAAGCGCGAACGTACGCGCGGCCAGCGATCGCGGATTACCGCGGTCCGGACTCGAGTATGCGCGTACACTTGCCTCACTTCCAGCCGGATTCCAGCCTTCACAATAGGGAGCGCGAATCTGCCAATTAAGGCGATTAGATTTCAGCTGCGCGATTAAGGAGGATCTATTCCGGATCGCTAATACCAATGCGCGACCGATAATCCGATTTTGCTTGATGAATCAGGGGCATTACATTTTTGGCATATGGGGTCCTTCGTGCTATACACCTATGAGAGGATCCCCCTATTTTCCAGCAATCCTCTTTTTATACCCGACCTCCAAAATACTTTACCTTTTTTTAATTAACTCTTCCTTTCCCATTCCCCAGTGCACATAGTTATGCAGGCCACTATGTTCCATTTGTCTGCAGGCCTTATTTTATATAAAAGATTTATCTAACCTTTGGTATAAAGTAAAAATATTATCAAGCGGTCCACTTTGAATTTTCATTATTTAGGCATATTATATTTATAATTGATGCTAAGCCATTTATAATTAACAAACAGCTTCATAAAAAATCTGCAATATACCAGCAGAGAATATATTCAGTGGAGTATTTTTTTTATGATAATCATTGCTTTCCCTGTCATTCACAGTAATTGCACATAGCAGAGATCAGAAGAGTAAAAAATTTGCCCTGAATTACTGGTTGCCTAAGAAGAGTTCACGCAGTTCTAGAGTTTGTGTTTCTTTCGGTTACCTCCATGTGTTCTGTTGTCCTCCCAGAATCCAAACAAATGTACGTCAACTGGCTTTATCACGTCAAGATGAAAAAGGGCTTTTTTGTTGTTTCTATTTTACCTATTGCTAATATACCCTAAGAATGTTTTTTGTATTTTGTTGTATCCTTTTTTTTTAAATAAAACCATTGAAATTAAAGTCAAACGGCTTCTTAATTTGCTGCATGCATTTTTAATACACAGCTACTAGATTGTGTTTTTAGGTATAAAAAAGTCCCAGCCTAAATTTTGCAACTTAACATTCATCCTAAAACCAAGCATCACAGGGTGCTTGCTTTTTTCTTAGTTAGACAACTCTACAGGGTCTCTTTATAAAGAAGTAAATCTGACATTTAGCATGCATTTTCTAGTAGAGAAACTTCAGGGTCCATGTGTTTTCAATGGCACTGACAACCAGAGAATGTTAGGAATGTTGAGTGAATGTCACATTTACTGCTTTATAAATAGACTGTTATTCTAACTTCAAGTTTTTATTTTATCAGCCACTTTTTCTTTCTAGACTGTTTTCAACACGTTTTTCTGTCCAGTGCATGTAATAGAAAGTACCTGGGGTTTTCTGTTCTCTAATATTTTTTAATTTAGAAAAACACTGTTTCAAATTAATATATGGTGATTTTTTAAATCAAATCCGAAAGCTTGGTGAATTTTGGATAAAAACATATATGTGTAAATAGAACTATGAGGTAAATTCATAAAGTTGTCTGAAATGTTCCCTAGTAGAACACCGATCACTGCATCTGGTGCTTCCAGTGCGCTGTGTGGAATTCCACGACTTCATGGGACCAGATTGAGGGAAGGACATACGGGATTAAAGGTAAGTGTGATTTTTTTGTTTTGTTTTTTGTTAAGTTCTGCTCTAAGCTTTAGTGACAAAAGTACTACTTGCAGATGATGATGCATTTCGCAGAACATCGTCTGCTTCTTCAGATTTCAAGACATCAAATTACTCAGGAAATCCTCTAACAAACAAGCACTTCAACAACCAACAAAAGTCACCTATTTAGTCTTCCATTGAGATTTTCCCCAACAAATCCAACATGTTTCTCAAATTCACATTTAGAAATCATAAACCATACTCTCTATGTATTTTTAAACCATGATCTATCCTTTCAAAAGAAGTTACCAAAAAAAGGGTTGCAAACGTCTTGTGCATCTTACACCACACCTGACCATCCAATGAGAGAGTCTTGTGGAAAGCTCAGAGGTCATCCCTTGTCAATGTCCAGCAGGAAGGGGGTTCAAGCAGCTAAACTAAGGACTTGAGAAAAGGCTGGAACTTAAAAAGCACGCATTACCACCAATTTTCCCCCACACTATATCCAGTAGCTATCCCTATTCCAGTTGCTTGTGCAGAAAAACAAACTGTCTTTTAACCAATACCTTTACGTAAGGTCAGCTTGTTAGCAAACATTTTATCTGCTCCCAAACCAGCTTATGGAATTAGATCCCTTCTGTCTGTTCATGGCCTACAATATATCTCAATGGCAGTAGACAAGAGGTCAGGAAGGGGAAGTTTTGGGGGCAGGAGAAGTGGAGGGAAAGAAAAGTAGGCAGACTAGAGGGCTTCTTTCTCCTCCCATACCCTGGCTTTGCTCATCGGGCAGTTGAAGGACAATGGATGAGCAGTTGAAGGACAGTGGTGTTCCTAATGACACTAAGGACTTCAGGTCTTCAGGCATAATTATTTTTGGCATATGGAATTCTTCATGCTATAACACTTATGAAAGGACCTTCATAAATACGGGGAACAATCAAAGGGTCCAGTATTGGGTGACCAAGCTATTGTATTCACACTGGATCCACTATATAAACTAGTTGTCTATAAGATTGTATTGCCTGGTGTTAACGTTCATTTTATTGTCTATATGTAATTTTTGGGACATTGCTGGTTGTTACAAAACTGACATACAATGGAACCAAAAACAGCCAAGCAATGAGTATTTACAGAAGTAGGGCTGTAATGGCAGCCCACATGTGTTTTTCTCTTAAAGAATAATAATTTATAAAGCAATGAAGCCAAAAAAGGAGGAAGGGTATTTCCTACTACCCCTTAAATTGCTGAATGCCAATGTTGACCCTGGGAAGTTCTTGCATGCTGGAAATCCTTTAAATTGACTTACCTGTGAATACTGATATTGTGAGGTAATGTGCATATTCCTATTCTTTTTGGATTTAACCCCAGTATTTGAATTCATTAAGAGACATACTTTTATGAATAATCGTATTTGTTACATGGTGTTTATTTATGCCTTTATTTCTTTAAATGTGTCTCAGTACGTAACTTTAAATTGGTGAAACACATTGGGCGTTGGGAACCTACCATTCCTAACTATATAACAAGAAACATGTTACCTGTTTTGAACTTCATGTTTAGTTAATGACCTTAATGATTGTTGCTAACACATAAATTGTTTTATATGTACTTTTTGCTAAAATCAAAAACCCTCCTATTATTTGATTGCTCATCCACAATACTTGAACTAACCCAAAAAACAAATTTTCACTTTGCATTGTTTATTTATTTAAGTATATTCTAATTTAGAATTATTATTGATATCAACACATTTACAGTTATTAAACATCCTAGTAAAAAAATTTATGTTCCAGGGGAGAGAAGCTCTAGTGGGGACTGTGGTATATCTTGATGGTAATTGCATTTTCCCCAAAGACTTCTCTTTCTTTCACAGTAATTGCACAAAGCAATGATCAGAAGAGTATAAAATTTGTCCTGAATTATATGGTCACCTACGTATAGCTACAGAGGTCCATGCTGCCCAGGTGTTTTTGTAATCTCTCCCTCTTTCTGTGGGTTTCCTCCGGCTGTTCTGATGTCTTTCCAGAATCCAAAGAAAATGTCAACTAACTTCACATTTTGTTGTATTTTCAATTTGCTATCCCTTTACACCAACACACACATTTACATATCCGTCAGTCTTGGTG
>NC_092864.1:8762857-8770612 GCF_032062135.1 Pyxicephalus adspersus
TTAACATCCCGCACCGGCTGGTCTTCTCTCCATAATGACTAGAACTCTGTCTGCCTGGGAGGAGCTCTTGTTATTAATTCAGAAGAGGTGGCTATGGATGCCTGACCTTAGCTTCCCTCGTGCATAGTTACATGGTAATAATTGTGCATTGGTGTAGAATTCATGGTTAGTTGAGAACTAGAAATAGGCTACTGAAGAAATATTTTGGATCAATACAGGGACTGTAGTACACTGTTTGGCCACTAGAAAAGTGTATGAAGACCTAGAGGGTTAGTTAACTGTAATACAGGAATGTACTGATCTGAACCCAACAAAAAGTAAATCCAAAATTTCAAATGAGTGCTGTGTTTGGACATCTACATTATATAAATGAAAACATGACAGTTAGAAACATTGCTATTTGGTAGCCCATGTTGTAAATAAATCCGAGGCTACTTTTGTAGAGAACCAGAAACTCAATGCATTCTGATAGAAGATACATAATTTGTATAGGATATCCAATGGAAAACAATACATCTATGTTAGAATTCCACATTTTGTCATTCTTCATGGATGTTGACATTAAACTGTTCATATTCAACATGGTTGTCTTTTTCCTAATCTATTTTTTTGGAATTTTGTTAAATCTCATTGTCATTACAGTGATATGTTTGGATCCCTATTTGCACACCCCGATGTATTTATTTCTCTGCAGCTTATCTATTATTGATATGTGTTACCTAACTGTTATTGTTCCAAAACTCCTCTACATCTTACTCTCTGGGAATAACACCATATCCTTCTCACAATGCTTCATCCAGATATATTTTTACTTTCTCTCAGGCACTACTGAGGTCATTGTTATATGTGTAATGGCTTATGATCGATATGTTGCGATTTGTTACCCTTTATATTATCACTGTATACTTAACAAGAAAATCTGTACAATATTAATAATGGTGATCTGGATCAGTGGATTCTTGAATTCTTCTTTATTTACTAGTTCCATCCTAAAAATGGTCTTCTGTTTTTCTTTCACCATTCACCAGTTCTTCTGTGATGTTAAAGCCCTGATCAACATTTCCTGCGGTGGGACTGAAATGTTTTACATCGTTATGTATATACAGTGTTTAGTGTTTGGGGTTATTCCATTTGTGTGCAACTTGATGTCCTATGTTCAGATTATCAGGGTCATACTACGTATTAAATCCAAGGATGGGAGAAGTAAAGCCTTGTCAACCTGCTCATCTCACCTCACTGCCATGGTCATCTACTATGGATCTGGTACAGCTGTGTATATGATACCACCATCAAACCCCTATGAGCTACTGGAGCAGGTCTTAACATTGTTATATACCATAGTGGTTCCTTCGTCGAACCCTCTTATATACAGTTTACGAAACAAAGACGTAAAGAATGCTTTGTGGAATTTGTTGCCATAATACTAACAAGACTTTTTTTACAACTATTAAATACAGCTGTATACATTAATAAATGGTCCATATAGAGAACTCTCTCCCCAAATATTGACTTTAAGATCATTACAAAGAACAAGGGGGTGCTCTTTGGGTCTAGAGTAAAGGAATTAAGTTTCTGGTAAGGAAGGCATTCTTCACTGTAAGGTCTGTGAAAATGTTGAATCGCCAACCTCACGAAGTAGATTCAGCAAGTTCCATAGATTGCTTTAATATAGAGCTAGATGCTTTTCTAGAAGCACAGAATATAACTGGGTGTTACAGTTAAAGACCATGGACACTGTTGATCCAGGGAACATCAGATTGCCTCATGGGATCAGGTAGGAATTTCTTTCCTCATTGGACCAAATTGAACAGGGGTTTTTTTTTTGTTTGCCTTCCACTGAATCTACTATGTCTATAGGGTTTTATCTGGGATATAATAATTTTCGCTTGTGCTTAAACTTGATGGACTTGTAACTATGTAAAATATATTGCAATTGCTACATGTTTTACCCTACTACCATAAAGCACAGTCCATAATAAATAAAAGCCCTCATGCTACTCAATGCATTTTGTATTCATTGGTTTTTTAGGCAAAACAGTGTATTGGCATCTAGTACACTAAACAATGCCAAATTTAACAAAAATCAACAATGGGATATACTTAAATCTATATAAATCGATAGTCAAATCAAAAATATTTCACACATATTTCAAAAACACACAATATGCTGAATTAGTCACAAGTCACTAACAAGACAATCTTTATTTAAAGTGTGTGATTAATTAGCTTTGCGCCCAAATTTACCCCTTGGTATTGACTGTCTACTCCCAATTATAATAAATACATAAAGTATATATTGGATTATCAGGACACAACAGAAAGGATTTAATGGCCACCCACATACCAATACCATACCAATTATATCTTAAAACAACAATGTATTTCCTTGTAAAAGGGCAGCCAGGTTGGCTCAGTGGCCAGTACTTTTGCCTTTGCAGCATTAGGTCCCAAGTTCAAATCTGGGCCAGGAAGTTATTCTCAATGAGTCTGTATGTTCTCCCTATTTTTTTCTGGATTTCCTCCGGGCACTCCCACATACCAAAACATGCAGTTAGGTTAATTGGCTTTACCTCAAAATTGGCCTTGGACTGTGTGAATGACATATGACTATCGTAGGACATTGTGAGCCCCCTTTGAGGGACAGTTAGTGATATGACTATGGACTCTATAAAGTGCTGCGTAATGGTACAGCACTATAAAAATACTTGATAATATACAATATAAAGTAAAATCAGTGTGATAACTCTTATTCCTAAAGAACTGACATAATTAGCCACAAAACACGTTAAGTTTTATATATGTATTAGCATGATTTTATTGTTGTATTATGTTTTATGCTTAGCTAACTATGATTGTTATATTGATTTTTTTTAAATTGTATAAAATAAATATTGTTGTTTAAAGTTTTTATTGGGATTGCTGGTGGCCATAAAATCCTTCTTTTTGGTCCTGAGTAACCCAATATATACTTTATATAATGGTTTTTATATATTTGAGCATTTGGTTCCTGATTTTCTGCTGGTAGTACCGATAGTAGTATGGCCTATATTATGAAAACCATGTCATGATTTAGAGAAAACGCTTATCTATGCCACACCAAGTCCCATATTTGCACAAACTGTAGGGGTACCCATAGCTGGGGGGAAACCAAAATGGGGGAAAGCCCTAAATAGCTGCCCCCACCCTGAATCAAGAATCCATTAATAAAACCCCTCCAGACATTTCTAGAAATTTCCACATTTATGCTTCCTAATGAGGCCATGTGTACAAATTTCCATTTGAATATGTACTTATCTAAAAAGGATTTCCCATTGTTTTCTTGGTGTGTGAACCCCAGACTAGATAAGTGACAGGAAAAAGAGGGCATACATTTTAAATTAAATTTGACCCCTAAACTATGCAGGTTTTGCCTAGAAATCCAAACAAACAAAACAAAGAAACCAGATTTTGGCCCTTCTATCCATCCAATTAAAATCCTGTCAGAGTTTCATTCCTACCTGCATACCCTTTATGCTGCTCATGACACTATTACCCCTGTTGATACCCTGTCAGCCAATATTTGTATGCTACCTAAGCGCAACTTGGATCACAGTTCTTGGTCGAACTACAGACCTATTTCACTTCTGAATCTAGATGTGAAATTGTTAGCGAAAATCCTGGTGACCCGCCTCAATACTGGCTGGTAGTTTGGTTGGTAGGGAACAAGTTGGGTTTATACCACAAAGACATGCAGGTGATATTATCCGCAGGCTGCTTCACCTTATGGAATTAGTTACGTCCAAGAGCACCCCAGCTATGTTATTGTCTCTTGACATCCGTAAAGCTTTTAATACGGTATCTTGGTCATACCTCTAATATTACTTGGCACGTGGGGCTTTGGACTCAATTTTGGGTTCAAGCGCTATATACCACACCCAGTGTGGCAGTACAATATGCAGGATTCCATTTAGCATATTTCCCCATAGGGGAACGCAACAGGGTTGCCCATTGTCCCAAGTATTGTTTGATTTGGCTATGGAGCCCCTGGCGTTACTTATACAGTCAAATTTGGATAACACAGGCTTAGATGTTGGAGGATACCATCAAAAACGTGTCTCTTTGCTGATGACACGGTCCTTTTTCTTATAAACCCGTCTATCTCTTTACCTAACCTCTTGCGGGTGTTGCAACTCTTTTCATCTTTGTCGGGCCTTACAGTGAATTACATTAAGTCCAGTGCTCTCAATATTTCTCTCCCTAAGGAGGCGGTGGATCGTTTGCAGGAAAATTTTCCATATAAATGGGAAATGCACAAACTGTCCTACATGGTGATCCTCCCTATGGCCTCCTATGATACCATGTTTGTTGCTAACTATGGGTCTATTTTGGGTTCTGTAAAGCCACCTTGAAGTCTACCAAATACATAGAGTTACTAAATCTCATGGCTGGGCAGAATGGTGGCTTTGAAGATGACAGCTTTTCCAAGACTCCGTTATTTATTTTGGGTCCTCCCAGTGGCAATACCACCCCATCCTATTCGATCTCTCCAATGCATTTTCCTGGACTTTGTGTGGCAAGGGTCCAGGCTCAGAGTGTCAAGACGGATTCTTTACTTACCTAAGGCCCATGGAGGCTTGGCAATGCCGAATATCTGGTACTATTTTAGAGCGGCTCATTTGGCTCCCTTGTCGGCATGCCATGGTAAGGCTAATAAACCTTTATGGGTTGAACTGGAGGCATCACAATTACCATGTATAGCATTAGGTACCTTGCTCTGGATCCCTCTGAATGTAAGTAATAATGTATATAGCCCTATTACACGACATTCCTAGTAGGTATGGGATGATGTTAAATACTCGGGTGCATTGATGTCGCCCCATACCCTGCTGGCAACTATAGTGGTTTACCCGGTGTTTCCTGGCTTTGAGGCCCTGCTTCGTTTCCATGAATGGATATCTAAGTATATCTGTAGAGCTAAAGATTTTACAGTTGCCACTAAAGTACGCTCATTTGCCGCCTTCAGATAATTTTGAGATACCTTCTCGTGCGTTTTCTCATATTTGCAATTACACCATTTTGTCCAATCATTGCTAAAATACACTAACAACCCCATCTCCCACACTTCTTTTGAAGGGAAATTCACAGCTGCGCATGGAGTGGCCAGTGTTGGCTTTCATGAAGCCAACTACAACCACTTCATGGTTCCGGGGACAACCATAGCCTTTCTGAATTTCCTATAACATGAGAGTGGTCACCAGAACAAATAGAAAGTGGAAATCTCCACTCCACCACCAAGTTCTAACCATGCCATGCAAAACCATCTACAAATAGCTTTACAAAGTTTACATCTACAAAGTTTGTATAGATTATTTTTATTCATGTTTTATTACTGAAACCAGCACATTAAATATTATCAAACAGAGTAGTGAATATACTGTAAAATACCAGGGGAGAACATCTTCAGAGGAGATATATCTTCTTAGTATATCTTGATGGTAATTGCTGTTTCCCTGAAGGCTTCTCTTTCTTTTACTTTAATTGCACAGATCAGAGATTAGAAAAGTATAAAATTCACCCCGAATTCAATGATTGCTCAGGAAAAGCTACAGTTATAAATATATTATCTTGCAAAATGGTATAACAACATTCAATGGAAAGCAACACATCTACGCTACAATTTTACATTTTGCCATTCTATATGAAAGCAGACAATAAACTACACATATTCATCACTGTCTTCTTTTTCCTGATCTATTTTATTGGAATTCTGATTAACTTAATTATCATTACAGTGATATGTTTGGATCTTCATTTGCACACCCCAATGTATTTATTTCTTTGCAATTTGTCTATTATTGATTTATGTTACACAACTGTCAATGTTCCAAAACTCCTCTACATGTTGCTCTCTGAAAATAACATCATATCCTTCACACAATGCTTTATCCAGATGTACTTTGTCTTTCTAGCAGGTATTACAGAGATCACGGTTTTATTTGTAATGGCGTATGATCGATTTGTTGCAATTTGACACCCTTTAGATTATCACCGTATACTGAACAAGAAAATCTGCACATTATTAATAATGCTCACCTGGATTTGTGGTTTCGTGAATACATCTTTATTTACCAGTTCCATCTCAAAAATGGTCTTCTGTTCTTCTTTCACCATTCACCAGTTCTTCTGTGATGCTAAAGCTCTGCTCAACATTTCCTGCGGTGGGACTGAAATGTTTTACATTGTTATGTATATAGAATGTTTATTATTTGGGGTTTGTCCAGTTATTTGCAATTTAATGTCATACATAAAGATTATCAGGGTCATACTAAGTATTAAATCCAAGGAAAGTAGAAGTAAAGCCTTCTCCACCTGCTCATCCCATCTCACCGTCATGGCCATTTACTATGGATCTGGTACAATTGTCTATATGATACCACCATCAGATCGCTATGATATACTGGAACAGATATTAACTATCTTCTACACCACAGTGGTCCCTATGTTGAACCCTCTCATTTACAGTCTCCGAAACAAAGAAGTAAAGAATTCCCTGCAAAAAATGTTGACATAATACTAAGAAAACAATGTTTGCTACAAATCCTGCCATTGGTTCTATACATACGGGGGTTTTTAGTTTGTGCCTTTATGTTGGTAGCAGTAGCCTGGTCTATACTAAAGAAACTTTGTCTAGATCACATTGTAGCTTAGGAACTTCTAGGAAGTACTGTATATAGAATATGGGAGATTAGCTTCAAACACACTCACTGCATAGAGGTATCGAAGGGTGAGGTTCAATTTCAGAGCATTCTGCCCACTTTTGTTTAACAAAAATCTCCAACACATGGCAAATCTTCTAGGTTTTTGTCCCTTACAGGGAATCAAAGTTATCCACGCCAACAATACAAATGTAACGTCCTGGCTCCTCTGTCTCAACTTTGGGAGACTTTCTGGGCTCTCCCAGCACACTGGACTTTTACCAGAAACACAGGGGCTCTTTGTCATTGAATTACACATACCTTGACCCAAATTATAACACTCTTGTACTATTTGGTAAATTTACAAAGTAACTCCCAAAGCTTACTTGGTTTATTGAAATTCTCTATCACAATCCCAAGCATGGTGCTGAGAGCAATATGGTGTAGGGATTGCAAAATTTTGGCGAAGCGATTTCGCGAACCCATCTGAAGTTCCAGGAAATCAGTACAGGAGAATTTACAGAGCTGCATTCATTCATGCAGCCCTGGAAATCCTCCTGTGCACGATCCCCAGGCGCTAGAGGTTAATTAACTTCTAGTGCCCGGGGATCGCAGTGGATTTCCAGGACTGCATTCGTTCATGCAGCCCTGGGAATCTTGTGTGCGACCCCCGGGCACTAGAACTTAATTAACCTCTATTGTTCAGTGATCGGAGTGGATTTCCAGGACTCCATTCATTCATGCAGCCCTGGGAATCTTGTGTGTGACCCCAGGTCACTGGAGGTTAATTAACATCCAGTGTTTTGGGGTCGCAGTGGATTCCAGGGCTGCATTCATTCAGCCCTGGGAATCCTGTGTGTGATCCCCGGGCATGGAGGTTAATTAACCTCCAGTGCCTGGGCATAGCAGTGGATTTCCAGGGCTGAAATTATTCATGCAGCCCTGTGAATCCTGTGTGCAATCCCGGGCAATGAGGTTAAATGGGGACAAGTCTCTCCATTCAAAACCTCTAGTGCTCTCTTATTGGCTGAGGAAAGGAAAATCCTTAACATTCTTGAGCTTCATCAGAATTTTTCTTTCC
>NC_092864.1:8771983-8773496 GCF_032062135.1 Pyxicephalus adspersus
ATTTATATAAAAGGGTTTTATCTGAATGACTAATGAAATATGCGTTAAAGGTCAGTTAAAGTGGACAATTGGGTTACTTGTCATATGTTTTGTTTAATGGGTTTTTTTTTAATGTGAAAATAGCATTCGTTATAGGAAAAAGTTATAACTGATGTATGTTCCTTTAACAACCCACTATAAAATATCTCAAATATTACCATGACTATATCTGGGATGTAGAACCCAAAATTGGCAACTAAACATACATTACATGCTTCAATCTAGTTGTACAATCTTTCTATGGTCTTTCATTTACCAAAGATATGTACAGGTTGTTTCCGGGTTACACACGAAATAAAGACTGTAGGTTTTTGTTCTTAAATTGAATTTGTATGTAAGTCAGAACAGGTACATTATTTTAATAAATGCAATTAGGACAGACGTTTGTCTCAACACATTATTAGGCAGGGTGTTATCAGTTACTGGATAAAAACCTCGCTGTGAGCTAATCACAAAAAAAAAAAAAAACTTTAGGTTGCCTAGACATTCATTAAGTTGTGGAGCAAGCTGTGCTTTGATATGTAAAAAGAATTGCAGTTTATCTTTGTCATTAAAAAGTTAAAAGATGTTGCAAAAGAGCTTAGTCTCAGCAGTGTTTAGCAAAAGATTTCTTCTGCAAGTCATGCAAACTGCCCCCTTCCCCCATCAAGCCTCTGTCCTGCACAGGAGGGAGCAGGAAGCCTGTTTGTATCTAGGAGTCGTCCGTATGTTGGATGTCCTTAACCCGGGGACTACCTGTAATAAGGGCACCTACCTAGACTGTGCAATCAATTTGTATCCAATCAGACAAGTCCTGCTCTACAAGGCTTTTAGTGAATCTAAATTCTACTTTGGGATTGTATTGTGTTTGGCTAGCTAAAGAATTAGTGTAAAGGGTTCATTGGCTCTAAACTGTTCCTGGGATGACTTTAATATTATTTACTGGGGAAATATGTGGCATGAGAAATAATAAAAGACCAATGTAATACAATGTTCATTTACAGTATAATTTACCAAAGAATAAAATTCAATTAGAAATAATTGTATTATATACAATTTTAAACAATTATAAATACATATATTGCTCCCTAAAGTCAAAGTAATTTGTTGTCACAAGAGTATCAGCAAATTTTAGGTATGTAAGATCAAAAATAAATTGCATCATTATCTACTAAAAAAAATCGCTTTAGATGTAGTCAATAAGTGTTTGAAAAGAGAAATATAATTGATGATATATGTATATTTACAACAAACAGGCATTTTAAAATATAGCAAAAATGTTATGACTTTAGAGGAGCACACAGCCAGAAGTTTAAAAGGTCTGGATAAAAGATTTTTTTTTTATGTGTAATGCTTTAGTAATGATACAATTTATCATCCTTTATGCCCATAAATGTACTTTAAAATATCACTAAATGTAATCTTCAGTGGTGACTGATTCCCAAATGTTGTAAATTTCACATCTATATTTAAAAGCCAAGAGATAACTGAAATA
>NC_092864.1:8774669-8777001 GCF_032062135.1 Pyxicephalus adspersus
GTATGTGACACGATTGTTAATATACTGTAAGTTCCTGTTAGAAGCTCATTGTCTAGGGCCCTTGAAGGGCCTACACAGGAATGATCTGCATTTGTTGCTCCGGTCATTTCAAAGTATGAATGTGTCATATGTATTATGAGAGTTAATCATTAATACATCGATCATTAAAACCTATCGTTTGCCCCGAAAAAAAAAAACTTTTCTACACTTCATTTTTCCACTGATTATCCCCAGGGTTGGCAACAAGGCTCAGCTTAGGGCCTATACTCACTTTAGTCCCACCAGATAAATACCTCTAAACTCTAATTTCATTTAACTTTTTCTAAAGAATAGTATTACAATATGACATGGAAAGCAAGCTATATATGCTAGAAATTCATATTTCTTCATGAATACTAACAATGAAAGTTCATAATCAACACTGTCTTCTTTTTTATCTATTTATTTGGAATTCTAGTAATTCACATTTTTATTATAGTGATTTGATTGTTTGGATCTCCAGATGCACACCCTTATGTATCTTTTTCTCTGCAACCTATTAATAGTATAATATATACAACTATTATTATTCCAAAATTCCTCTAAATCTTATTCCGTGGATATAACACTGTATCATTCACGCAATTCCTTATTCAGATGTATTTTGTCTATTTAGCAGGGAACATGATTGTATACATAATTGCACATGACCCTCCTCCCCCAATCGATTGCTGTACTCTTCACCTATAGCAAGCCCCCGCTCAGCTTCGGGAGACTGGTTGCTTTTCCCAGCACTCAATTGCCCCCAGTGCACAAGGGATAGTGTCTGGGGAAGGACTGACAGATTATTTCATAACATAGGGTTTGCACACCTGCCAGGTTTTTTTTGGGGGGGGAATCTTTTCTGAAGCTTCTTTTTTTTATAAATTGAATTTCAATGAGTTTTAAGGGGTCAGAAAAACATACCTTTCATCAAGGCAGCACGGTGGCCTTTGCAGTGCTAGGTCCCAGTTTTGATTCCCAGCCAGGACATTATCTGCATGGAGTTTGCAGGTTCTCCCCATGTCTGCATGGGTTTCCTCCCACATCCCAAAAACATGCAGTGAGGTTAATTGGCTTCTCCCTAAAAAATTGACCTTAGATGACATATGACTATGGTAGGGACATTAGATTGTGAGCTCCTTTGAGGGACAGTTAGTGACACAACTATGGACTTTGTACACTGCTACGTAAAATGATGAATAGTAATAAAGACCGCAGATTACATGTTCAAAAATATATTTTGGATACTTATATCCAGGTGTCTCATATTCTAGTATATATATATATTTTTAGCGCAACAGCCACCAATTTTGCATAACCAAAATAAAATCAACTTTCAGGACTTTAAAGGCACAAAGTATAAAGTGTATCAAACATTTTTTAAGTTAAAAATATGATTTAATATATGATCAAAAATTTCAGGATATGTTAGCTGTTACAGAAACATTGTTTGTACATCCAATTTCACAGTGTTTGACACGTTTCTCAACGTAAGCTTCCTCGGGACTGGTATATCAAACTATAACAACAGAAAGAGTTTTATAAATAGATATCCCATGGTTTTACAAATCGCAGAATATACATTCTTTTCATGCACTTTTATCACATCTACCAAGTATTAAAACCAACGGAAATAGCCACAACTACAAGACGGCAAATTCAAAGGGAAGAGCAGACCAGGCATTGCCGATACCCACCATCAACCCAACATCTCTGTATGTAAATTTTTGGGAGGGTCATAATATAAGATCTTTTTTCAGTCCTTGCCCACTGAATAGTTATAGTTAATATTAAAAAAACATTTTAAAAACCCTAACCTTTGTGACACATTGGGCCTGATTTATTAAAGGTCTCCAAGGCTGGAGAGAATACACTTTCATCGGTGAAGCTGGGTGGTCCAGCAAACCTGGAATGGATTTCTTAAAATTCATTATCTGTTTGTTAGCAAATGTTTTCAATTCTGGACCAGATCCTGGTTCACCCAGCTTCCCTGAGGAAAGTGTATTCTCTCCAGCCTAGGAAAGCTTTCAAAAATCAGGGCCATTGTATATAATTTCTTTTGACTTTTTGAATGTTAAACCTATATGTTTCACATTGTTTTTCTAGATCAAAAGCTAAAAATACATAGACACCATGATAATAAAAACACAATATAAATTATATTTAACCACCCAACCGCTAAGCCCGTACTTTCTCGCCATAAAAATTTTTGCTATAATGGATAACCCCGTACTTTTTCGCCAACACTAAAATCCCTACTTACCTGGTCCCGCTGTGCTAATCCAGCGTCGGTTCCGTGTTCCAGCGTCGG
>NC_092864.1:8777965-8806586 GCF_032062135.1 Pyxicephalus adspersus
TTTTTATATTCATGATATCTACTAGAACCCTATTCGGACATATTTCTGTAAGTTACAGGTCTACAATTTAAAAAAAAAATTTCATGAAAACCTGTGACGCTTTTGGAACAGAAATCTAGAAATCAGTGCAACGCTCAGGTGGTTAAAAAATGAACTGCAAATGACTCAAACTGTACTTAGTTACAATGTCTGGAGACCAAACTATTAGCTAATACACAAACTACTTGAAATGAAATGATGAAATGATTGTGCTTTCCCAGATGGCTTCTTTTTTATCATTGCAGTTTGGTATACCAGTATAAATATCGTCTGTATTCAAGGTCTGCCTAATATTATGCATACATCTGACATAATGGGTTGATGCACAATATTTTGTTTTCTATCCAGCAGTCCTTGCTCTTCACCTGACAAAGGTAATCAGCACATGTACCACTAATTACAGGTATTGAATAGGACACCCATTGCACATAGTCCATTATCAATGGAATTTACCTGACCTAAAAAAACAAGTTAGAATACCAGACACTTAACAAAGAAAGAACACAGCTATCAGTATATAAAAAATACATTTTATGAACAAATAATAATTATGCTAGGAACTGAAACAAATTGCAATCAGGTAGCTAAGTTTAGCTAAGTTTATTTTTTTTTTCTTAGAAAGGAGACCACCAGAAACGGGTCAAGGTAGATCATGACAAAAATTCCCTAAATCAGAACTAAACACTTAGCTTATGGTGTATATTTTTGTATTAGCATAAATACTGGAGTATGAATTGGGTACTTATTTTTATCCGGAAAATACTTTCACTTTCACTCCCTGGCGGTCAAATTATGTCACCATTTTTATGGCAAAAGCGGTACATGTTTTGCATAGAAATTTATTTTACATTGTAGGCCTATAACTCTTAGGCATAACTCACCTAAATATGTCCAAAATGTATTACATTTATTAATAAACTTGAACCCCCCAAGTGTTCTAATTCTGTCTATTTTCATGAAAAATGTGTTACTTTTTTTGCATTGAAATTTATTTTACATTGTAGGCATATAATTCTTTGGCATACCTAACCAAAATATCTCCAATATTTAATAAATGTAATACATTTATTGATAAACTTTAAATAAAAAATCTGTTAAAACAAGGGTACATAACAATACTAAAACCTGTAATGTAACTGTACAGTAGCATATATATTATATATATATATATATATATATATATATATATATATAATATAAATATATATAATATAAATATATATATAATATATAAAGATGTTTTTGTATTGGACACAATACAGCTATTTTGTTTTGAATCCAATACAAAATTATTTGAATTTCCTGCCGCTTCTTCCGCCTGCACCGACACATGCACTGATGTCACTGGGAAACCCAAAATATTGTTTTTGCAGTCGCTGGCTGAAGATCGAAGGAAGAAGACATGTCCCAAGGACCTGCAGTGACACCAAAGGAAGAAGGTAAGTGGGCTTTTTATGTTTCTGGCAACGCCGAGTGTGACTAGGGATTACCGCTTTTTGTAAGTAAAGTCAACTTGAGGCACACTCGGTAAACAGCTAGGGGGGTTAAAAAATACACAAAAATCTGTTAAAACAAGAGTGCACAAAATTACTGAAACCTGTAATATAACTGAATACCTGTACTGTAGCATGTATAATATATATATATATATCTATCTATATATATATATGTTTTATAATGATTACTTTGTATTTGATTCAGTACAGTTATTGTGAATTGAATCCAATACAAAATAATTTGAATTTCTGCACCTCCAGCACACACCGACACACTCACCAATGTCACCGGGATCTCCCAGAGAACGTCAGTGCACTCGCCAGTGGAAGAACAGAGGAAGAGGACGCGGCCCTAGGACGAGATCCGAGGAGCAGAATGCCTGAAGATGCCGATAGGACCAGGTAAGTGTTTTTTTTTTTAGTTTTTTAGCTACCCAAGTGTGGCTTGGGGTTACCACTTTCAGCATGTTTTTTTTTACACTGAGCCACACTCAGGCTTAGCGCTCAGAAGGGTAAGTGATGCACAGCTGGCTAAGGGGCTAGCTGTCCTGCCTTTGCAGCGCTGGGTCAAAGGTTTAAGGAGTTTGAAAGTTCTCCCTGTGTTTGTGTGGGTTTCCTCTGGGCTTACTCCTACACCCCAAAAAACACATAGCCTATGCATAATGTAACAGCCTAACATATTTTGTACTTTTGAGTTGGTTTGGGTCACTTTCTTTTAAATGATCTTTTGCACATTTTTGTTGCCTACCAAGTAGATGGCGCTGTGTCTTCATGTAAGGTGTGTAACAAACTTTCTCTCTCTCTCTCTCTCTCTCTCTCTCTCTCTCTCTCTCTCTCTCTCTCTCTCTCTCTAGCTTTTACTCCGTTTTATTACACTTTTTAATCATATTCTTGGTATTCACCCATCTACATGAAATGTTTTTTCTCAAATCAATTCAAATATTATGATTATTCATTTCACTGTATACATTATCCATACTGACCACACACAAGCATGATCTTTCGATATTTAGCGCTAACCATAGCAATTTCCCATGGAAAGCAATAAAACTATGCAAGAATTTTACATTTTGCCATTCTTTATGAAATCTAACAATCCCTTCTTGGTATTCAACATTGTCTTCTTTTTCTTTACATATTTAATTGGAACTCTGATGAACATAATTATCATTACAGTAATATGTATGGATCCGCATTTGCACACCCCAATGTATCTGCTTCTTTGTAACTTGTCCATTGCTGATATTTGTTTTACAACTGTTAATGTTCCAAAACTTCTCTACATCTTACTGTCTGGGAATAACACCATATCCTTCACACAATGCTTCACTCAGATCTATTTTTTCTATCTAGCAGGCATTGTTGAAGATATAATTATATTTATAATGGGATATGATCGATATGTTGCCATTTGTCACCCCTTAAACTATCATCAAATATTTATCAGAAAAATCTGCATTGCATTAACAATGGGCATCTGGATTTTTGCGTGTGTAAATTCATCTTTGATTACATGTTCCATCTCAAAAATGATCTTCTGCTCTTCTTTTACCATTCACCAGTTCTTCTGTGATATCAAAGCTCTCATCAACATTTCCTGCGGTGGTAATGAAATGTTTTACATGCTCATGTATGCAAATTGCTTGCTACTTGGACTTCTGCCTAGTATGTTTAACTTGATGTCATATGTAAAGATAATCAGGATAATACTTCGTATTAAATCTAAGGATGGTAGAAGTAAAGCCTTCTTCACCTGCTCATCCCACCTCACTGTCATGGTTATCTATTATGGATCAGCTGTATTGGTGTATATGATGCCACCATCAGACCGCTACAACGTACTGGAACAAATCTTAACAGTGTTTTACACCACAGTGGTCCCCATGTTGAACCCTCTCATATACAGCCTACGAAACAAAGAACTGAAGAATTCTTTAAGGAAATAATTGCCATGGTACTCATGATGCATTGGGCCTGATATATTAAATCTCTCCAAGGCTGGAGAGGACACACTTTTATCAGTGAAGCTAGGCGATCAAACAAACCTGGCATAAATCTGGTTCAGAATAGAAAACAAAAAGCACATGACTTTTAAGACATCCATTCCAGGTTTGCTGGATCACCCAGCTTCACTGATGAGAGTATGTCCTCTCCAGCCTTGGAGAGCATTCATAAATCAGCCCCAATGCACCTTAGAGACAATGCAGTCAGTCCCTTGGAATAACTTTCAATATACATTTGTGTTTTAAATTTGTGGTCTTGGAGAAAATTGTATGTCATGAATAAAAGAGAGTAATAGAAACTATACAAAATGCAGTAGTATAAGTAGTATATTTTGTCTCTTTATGTTTCCTAAATCAGCTCATAGTTTTATTTTAATTTAAGTGTAATATATATGTAACATATTAGCATACAGAACAGGAGGAATTTAGGGTTTCTACACCGGTTTTCATAATATACATAATACTTTATTGTATTTTAAATTATTACATACATACTGTATTACATATGTTGTTATACTTGTTTCATTTAAATCCAATTTCAAAACTTTTTATGGTGTTAATCTGTTTCATAAGGGATACACGTCATAAAAGAAAAACTGTATAATAAACATCTTCTCTTTGGTAAAATTCTGGCTCCATTGTTTCTTGATAATAACTTTTACTACAGAGCAACCACCTTAGCCTTATCTATATCTATATCTTATCTATAATTAGGGAAATTGAGTATATACTATTTCCAAGGCCACATTTTCAACCACTGCTAGTTAGGGAAATTGGAAAGTGAAATAAAATATTAAAGTATTCTAAAGGGGTATTCACTATTTCCAAAGCAACATTTTCTCCTACTGGTAATTAGGGAAATTGGAAAGTGAAAGAAGAAATTAAAAACATTGTAAAGACATGTACACAACTTACCAAGTCTATATTTTATCCTACTGCCTATTAAGAAATTGGGGACTTAAAAAAATTAATGATAAAGAAACAGCATTTACAAAGCCACATTTTTCCCATTTCAAATAAACTGAAAACTAAAAAAAATGATGATATATTACTTTAATTTATATATATAAAGGGGTATACAGCATGTTCCAATGTTACACTTTCTCCTAATGCTAATAAGGAGAAACAAGGAGCAAAATAAAAACAATTATTGATAAGTATAAAGAGAATACACTATGATCCAAAGCCAAATAATACTGCTATTAGGTAAATTTAGGGACTACGAATTTTTTTTATTGGACTACGAAGAGGTAAACATTATTTTCCAAAAGCCAATTTTCCACACTTCTAATTAGGAAAACTACAAACTAAAAAAAATATATAAGGAGGTATTTTTTGAAGCAACATTTTACACTAATGGTGTTTATAGAAATTGGGATTTGAAAAAAAAAGAATTATCAATTGGCATAGAACATTTTTGAACACCACATTTACTCCTGCTATTAATTAAGGAAAAAAGTTGGAATTGGAAAAAAAGTAAAAAAGAGATGTACAGTATTTTCTAAAACCACAGCAATTACTTCCAGTTACACATAGCCAATATTCTCCAATTGTTGCTAATACATTTGCTAGTTTTTCTTATAGGTTGTCCATTGATGTGTTTAAAAATGTCACCATCAGGTCGAAACAAGGCTGAGACAGCAATCCATGAGGATTGGCCAGAATTCATGAGACTGAAGACAGCGTTGTGCTTTTTGCACCTCCATGCTAGTTGTCACTGTCACCTTGAGGAGCCACTAGGGGGTGCTATGGCTTGCATAGGAGTGGGGTGAGCAAAGGCGCAGAGTTTAAGCAGTAACCAGGTCTTCTCCAGAGGCTCTGATGGTGTGGATGTTGCGCTGCTGGTTACTGCCAGGTTGCGATCCTTGGGCACACCAGGTTGGGCAGGATGAAACACGGTACCAAATCACAGAGCTGAAGAATAGTCGAGGAAGGCTGGGGTCCAGGCAAGCACAAGAAAGAGAGGTCAGGTGACAAGCCAGGAGTCAAATACCAGGGATCCAGGAGACAAACACCAGTGACATAGGGGCCACTACCGACTCAGGGAACACAGGAGACACTGGAAGCAACAAGAGGCACAGGTGACACAGGAATATTCACAGATAGACAGGAACACTAGAACAGCACAGGGAAGTTGGCTGGGAACCAAAAGATTGGACAACGAGGGATTACCACTGAATTACCCAACAGGTGTACAGGAACTAGCTCACAGAACTAGGGGTTTGGCACCAGTGGAGACACGTTGCATGAACACTAATGCAGCACGTGACTATGGTCACAAGGCTATTTCCTGATTGGCCAGCAAATTGGATGGAGTTGATAAAGCTTGGAAACAGAGGCTTGCCCAGCGTCAGAACTGCCTGCATGCGCAAGAGAGAGGTGTCTGCGTATTAATGAGGAAGAGGTAAGTGTGACAGTTACTGGTATCTGATAATACATATCTTTCATTCTATTTATTAAATCAAGTGTTACCTAATACATAAATAACAAAAAAAATACCAATATGAGCTATATAAAAGAAAAGATAAAACAAATGAAAACTACTCATGCTATACATAGTCATAAAGTCTGGGGACCAAAGTGTTAGCAAAGACACAAACTAATTGAAAAGAAATAAAATGATTGTTTCCCAGATGACTTCTCTTTATTGTATCATTGCAGTCTGATATAACAGTATAAATATCGGCTGTATTTAAGGTCTGCCTAATACTATACAAACAAGATTTTGAGAAGATGTGTTACTGCACAACATGTGTGATTGAGATGTAAATTGTAATACATACAATCTTCCCTACATGCAGTGTGTTCCCTTCACCTGGAAAAGATTATCAGCATATATAACACTAATTACAGGTATTGAACTGAACAACCATTCCAAAAAGCAAGGTAAGCGACCTGACCTAGCAAACCAAGTTAGAATAGCAAACATATAACTAAGTATGAACAAAGCCAACAATTATCTGATACATTCTGTAATACAATTCCTGGCAGAACTAATGGGGATCCAATAAACAAGTTTAAACAATTGCACCACTGGGCCTGTTTTATCAAAGTTCTACATAGATCTTTAAGGGAGAATCTAGAGGATCCAGCAAAACTGGAAATTATTTCCTAAATATTGTTCAATTTTAGGTGGCAAATCTTGGGCAAGGACAAGGAAGATAATTGAGAGGATTCTTTAAAGTGCAGTGAAACAGCAGCTGTGCAATTACAGTGATGCACCTGCACCCGCAGAACCATGCATATAAATATATTAGCAGTTTTTTTTTGTGGTCTCTTTTGAAACAGGTTAAGGGTTGCAAAGTTTTACCAAAAAGTTTTAAAGCATTTGTTGGATAATAAAGCCAAGTGTTTAAAGAATGCATTGTGTGAAATGTTTCCTCTTCTTTAGAAAAGCAGCTCAACTGTGTTAACGCTGATTGGCAACCAAACCCAACGTGCAATATGTATATACAGGTATGCCCCGGCTTAAGGACATCCGAAATACGGACGACTTCTAGATACAAACAGGGCTTCTCCACTCATTCCTGTACAAAATGGAGGCTTGGAGGGGGGAGCAGGTGGTTTGCATTACTTGCAGAAGAAATCTTTTGCTAAACGCAGCTGAAGTTGTGGATGATCTTAGGGGGGTGAGCTCGTCTGCAATATCATGTAACTTTTTAATGACCAAGACAAAATCTGCAGCTTGCTCCAGAAGTTAATGAATGTCTAGGCTCCATAAAGTTTTTTTTAATTTTGCTTTTTTTATGATTAGCTCCCAGCAAGGTTTTTATACAGTAACTGACACCGTGCTGTTTAATAATATGTTGAAACAAACATCTTTCCTAATTGCATTTATTAAAATAATCTACCTGTTCTGACTTACATACGGATTCAACTTAAGTACAAACTTACAGTCCCTATCTCGTATGTAAACTGGAGAATATCTGTATATGCATTTTGGTCATGCCAAAAGTGATATAATGCAATTGAAACATTGTTCAAAGGAATAGCTAGATTTTCATCTGAATCTGGATCTACAATCATTTTATCTGGTCATTTCTCTGAAAAGTCTCAATAAGATTCTGACATGAGAGTGTTAGCATGGTAAATATGCAGACAAAGATCGGGGTGTATTACAAAGCAAAGGATACAGCTGTATACACGGAGTGATATAAAGCTGATGTCTATTACCTGGGAGTGAAGAAGTAGTGCATATATGCGGCCTATGGTGTACTGCATTTTTAAAAATATTACTAAAAAGGGAATACATTAAAAATGATTATTTTTGGCCACCAGTAGATGGCACTGTGTCTTCATGTAAAGTGTGTAACAAACTCTCTCTCTCTCTCTCTCTCTCGCTCGCTCTCTCTCCCTCTCTCTCTCTCTCTCCCTCTCTCTCTCTCTCTCTCTCTCTCTCTCTAAAGGTCCTCAAATTTATAAATCTGCACAACATAAAAAATAAATTTGTTTTTTTTTTAATTCATCCAATTTTTTCCAAAATAGCATAGCAATATCCCATGGAAAGCAATATATCATTGTTAGAATTTAAAATTTTTCCATTCTTCATGAAAGCTGACAATCATTTCTGCTCATTCAACATTGTCTTCTTTCTCTTTACATATTTAATTGCAATTCTGGTAAACATTATTATTATCTCTGTGATATGTTTGGATCCTCATCTGCACACCCCGATGTATCTGTTTCTCTGCAACTTGTCCATTGTTGATTTATGTTTTACAACTGCTAATGTTCCAAAACTCCTCTACATTTTACTTTCTGGAGATAACACCATATCGTTCACACAATGCTCTATCCAGATGTATTTTCTCTTTCTAGCAGAAACTACTGAGGACATGGTTATATTTATAATGGGGTATGATAGGTATGTTGCCATTTGTCACCCCTTAAACTATCATCAGATATTAAACAGACAAATCTGTATAGTAATAACTATGGTTATCTGGATAGTCGGGTGTGTAAATTCAACTTTACTTACAAGTTCCATCTCAAAAATGCTCTTCTGTTCTTCTTTTACCATTCACCAGTTCTTCTGTGATGCCAAAGCCCTAATTAACATTTCCTGTGGTGGGACTGAAATGTTTTATATTGTCATGTATGCAGACTGTTTGCTACTTGGACTCGTGCCAATTATATGCAACTTGATGTCATATGGAAAGATAATCAAGGTGATTCTACATATTACGTCTAAAGATGGAAGAAGTAAAGCCTTCTCCACCTGCTCATCTCACTTCATTGTCATGATCATCTACTATGGAACCGGTACAGCTGTGTATATGACACCACCATCAGATCGCTACAACATACTAGAACAGATCTTAACAGTGTTCTATACCACAGTGGTCCCCATGTTCAACCCTCTCATATACAGGCTACGAAACAAAGAACTGAAGAATTATTTACGAAAATTTTTGGCATCGTATTGATAAAACAGTAAATCTTACAGACAATGCATCCCTGGAGTTTTTGGAAATATTCTTGAGTTTTGTTTTTATGGACTTGGAGAATGTTGTAGTATAATAATAATAATAATAATAATAATAATAATAATAATAATAATGCCTGGACTCCTCCAACACATTGTGGACAGAAGTAAAGTCCTTTTATAACCACAATGTCATCCCAGACTAATTTTATAGGCATAATATATCCATTATTATTCCTAAGCATCCCCTTCCTCAGGGAACATTAACTAACTTGAAGCAATCTAAATCTTTTTTCCAAACCCCTTCCACACATAGGCTATCTATACCAATAGATTTTTGATGTTCTTATCCCCTCCATCCAACTGTCCAATTGGAGGATGAGTAAAATATTCTATATTTTTCTGTATTTTTTTTTCTTTATTGTATTTGTTAACTTAGTTAAAATTTGCATCAGGATTGAGACTCTTTATGGAGCTTTCCTAGTTGTTTATGTATGACAAATTCAGTGGGATGTTTCTTTTTCTTTGAATGTATTTAAATAAGATTTTTATTGATTGTATACCCGCTTGATGCTAAAATACAATCAAACATTTGCCAAAAAAAATAGCTTTCTCTGTTCTTTTTATTTAATATTAATAATAATCTAGATGTTGAAAGAGTAAAGAGATACTGACAAAAGATTGTGGATCAAAGCATTATTACTCTTGCTAATGAGTAAAATCCTAAATCCTAATCCTTACTCATTCTATCCTAAACTTCTAGAGTTCCATTTATTATTCAAAAAAATGTAGGAATAAAAAAATGCACTTCCTTTCAAATAAATTTTAATTGTGTTTTATAAGTAATATAGTAAGTAACAAAAAGATACAATACAGAGTACAAAAGAGAATACAGAAACAGGTGGAAAAAGTGTAGAATGGTACATAAATATAAAACAAAGTGTCATAAAGATATAATATAATGTAGTATATACAGTATAAGTGCTTATTAGGCATTGTTCATAGATTGCAATATTCTTCAATATTTTATATTATTATCATTTATTACTCCATCTCTGGGATAATAAAATCTACTCTTGAGCTGTGTTCCCTTCCCAAGCCCCTCCTCTCTCTCTTTGCCTCCTTTTATTTTCTAGGACCTTCCCTTCCCCTTGTTTTTCACCCTATGTTTCACTCCCCACTTTTCTACAATACTTAGTCCATCCATTTACTATTACCATTTACATACTACTAAGCCAAAAAAAGCTCAGTCTCAGAGGTACTGCTATTTGTTGCATGGTTTTTGGTTCTATATAACTGAATAGGATTTGGGTCCTTCTGCTAATCTATTTAAGTGGGGAGTTGAAAAAAGTTATAAAGGGGTATACAGTATTTTCCAAGGCCATATTTCATCGTACTGCTAGTCGGGCAAATGGGGACTTGGAAAAAATGAATTTTAGGAGGTATCGGTAAGGCCACAGCAATTATTTTCAGTTACACATAGAAAACTTTCTCCCATTGTTGTTAATAAAGTTTGCCAGTTTTTACCATGGTTTGACCATTGATGTGTGCATTTTCTCATATTGCTAACTAGGGAAAATCTAGAATTTAAAAAATAGGAACAGATTTTCTCCTTCTGCTAATCTGGTTAAGTGGGGAGTTGAAAAAAGTTATAAAGCGGTATACATTATTTTGCAAGGCCGCATTTTCACCTACTGCTAATTAGGGAAGTTGGGGACTTGAAAAACAGACAACTATAAAGGGGTAAACATTATTTTCACAGCCACATTTTCCTCCTGAGAATTAGAAAAACTGAAGACTTTATTATAAAAAAGATTTATAATAAGGTATACATGATTTTACAAGAGCACATTTTATTCTTCTGCTTATTGAGAAAATCTGAGACTTATGGGGAAAATATAAGGAGGTATACAGTATTTGTCCACAGCAATTGTTTCCTGTTACACACAATGTTGCTACTAAAATTTGCTAGTTTCTCCCATATTGCGACTTTGGACATGTTTCAAGATGTCATCATTGGGTTCGAAAAAAAACTGGCAACAGAAGTAATCTGCATAAAAGGTCAACTAGGGGATTCAGAATCCAAGCTAAATTCTAAATTGAATTTCCGGTGAGTTTTAGGAGTCAGAAAAAATACCTTTCCTCTAAAGATCCACTTATAAAATTTACGACCAGACAGGTCAGTTTTTTTTTGGCAGAAAAGGATAGGAGATGTCTGATCTGCAATAAGTAGTGTTACCTTTTTGAAAGCTTCCTTTAACTGTCAAAATTGCATACACAGCTCAGTGTGATTGTCAGGATACCCAGCACATCCTGGTTTCTGCTGCAGCTGCTGGGAGTTAATAAACTCCCAGGAGCTATGTCATCCTGGCCTGACCAATCAAAATGGCCAAGTATGTTACCTGGGGGCAGGTAATTGAAACATGCAGACACGCGGTAGTGCCTGGCCCTGTGCATGGGCCGTAGTACCACCAGGATGCTCTCTCCTCGCTCTCTATTTTAGGTACATTTTAGCTACTCCTTGTTGTGCTAACCAATACTTTTATTTTAAATATTTATAATCCTCATTGTATTACCTCAATTGGAATTTCAATATTTCTACATCCTAACTACTCTTCATCAAGTCAAGTTCACATTGTTGTTACCAATTTTTTTTTTATCTTACCTTACATTATTACTATGAGATATCTTAACTCCCTTACATAATTTAATATTTTGCTCTTTTCCTAATCACTTTCTTATTTATTCAACGGAGGACCAATAGTGTGTGAATTATTCAATTCCCTTTTCTAATCACCTACTGTAGACTATAAGTCTAAACTAATATTTTCTCATACAAATTATAATAATTTAAATTATTGACAAAATCCTATCCTTCTAGCCATATATAACTATATATTTCTCACATTAACTCTCTCATTAGCCGTGCTCTATGGTTGCTTTATTACCCCTGAAGAAGTCAAAAGGGTGAAACGCGTCAGGTTAGAAACTGTGCACAAACATATTTAATCTCCCCCACCATACATGACCAGGAAGAAAAATATGTAAAATGTAAACACTTCTTAAACGAGTCAGTCAGAAAATGATCTATCTAGAGACTGGCCTATAACTCCCATCTCATCCGTGTAATGGGATCAGCCACCATTCAAAATATTAAATGTTTATGCATTGCAAAGCTTATTTGTATGTAATATTATCACTAGGTTTTTATTAATTATATATGTGACACTTTTGACCTAAAAACTCTGTTCTTTGTTTTTCATTTTGCGTTAAAAAGACATTTTATATTTTTTACTAGGCATACTGTATCTACTCTATATAAATATATAAATGGCCCATATAGAGAACTCTCCTCCCAATTATTCACTTTAAGGTCATTACAAAGCACAAGGGGGCGCTCTTTGTGTCTGGAGGAAAAGAAGTTTAATCTATGCATAAGGGAGGGATTCTTCACTGTAAGGTCTGTGAAAATGTGGAATCGCTCCCTCAAGTTTCAGCAACTACTATAGATTGCTTTAGGAAAATGCTGGATGATTTCTAGAAGCACAGAATATAACTGGGGAGTAAAGCTTTAAAGTAAAGATAACAGAGACTGCTAATCCAGGGAACATCCGATTGCATCATGGAATCAGGAAGGAATTTTTTCCCCTGTTGGAGCAAATTGTACCAGGGTTTTTTTTTTTTGCCTTCTTCTGGATCAACTAGGGTTTTATATCTGGGATATGTTTATTTCCCTAGTGGTTGGACCTGATGAACTTATGTCTTTTTTCAACCTGACCTACTTTGTAACTATGTAAAAAAAATATGAAAATATGAATTATAAAGGGGAATTCACTATTTCAAAAACCACATTTTCTTTGACTGCTAATTGGTGGAATTGGGAGAGGAAGGAACTTTAAAAGAATTGCTAAAAGATAAACAGTATGTTTCCAAATCCACATTGTTTCCCACTTCTACCTATGGAAACTGACTACTAAAGAAAGAGTTTTCTTTAATTTTCCAAGGCCATGTTGTAAAAAGGATAAAGAGGTGTCCAGTCATTTCTTAGTAATTTCCAAGCAATTAGTTCACATAGGCAATATTTTCCCTATATTGCTAATACATTTTACCAGTTTTCTCATAGTTTGATTATTTGATCGTTGACGTGTTTCAAAATGTCAACATCAGTTGGAATAAGTCTGGCATAGTAATCCATGAGGATTGGCCAGGATCCATGAGACTGAAGACAAAATTGTCCTTTGCATCTTCATGCTAGCTCTCACCGGTATCTGATAATACAGTAAGTATATTATTTTTGCAGATTTTTTAATGATGAGCCTGTACCTTTCATTCTGTTTTACTAAATCAAAAGTAAAAAAAATGCATAGCTACCATAACAATAAAATTAAAGATTGAACAACTGCAAACTATTCAAGCTGTACTTAGTTGCACTTAGATATAATGCCTGGGGATCAAAGTGTTAGCTGAGACACAAACTACTTGAAGAGAAATGATGAAATGATCGTGGTTTCCCAGATGGCTTCTCTTTATTTTATTATTGCAGTCTGATATAACAGTATAAATATCGGCTGTATTCAGGGACTGCTTAATGTTATACATACATCTGTCAAGATGGGTAGCTGTACAACATGTGTGGTTTAGCTGTAATGTTGTACTGCGGACAATCCTCTATACATCTCCAGCAATCTGTGCTCTTCACCTGGAATAGATTATCAGTACAAGTAACATAGTAGTTACTGATCAGAACACCCATTGCAAAAAATCCATCATCAAGGTAAGTGACCTGACCTATCGAACCAAGTTAGAATAGCAGAAAATTAACGTAAGTATGAACATTGGGCCTTTCAGGACTGAAATCAACCCAGACCACATCCCAATATACCACTAGCACTCAGTATTGATGTAAGTTTTATTAGTGTGATATATTATTGTTATAATAAATATTGCTTGAACATGATAACACTTTATCTAAAATACATAAAGATTATAAATTTATACTTGGAGCCAATGTTCTTAAAAAAGTGATTGTTATTTGTAGATCTCCTCTTCCTGAGGAAGCGGACGTAGGATCCGCGAAACGCGTATACGTTTTGGAATACCTTAGTAGGTATTAGTAGAGTGCTTCATTTTAAATAAGTATTTGATTTTGTATATTATATTTTTTATATATGATTTACACATAAAGCTCAATGTGGTTTTAAACTTCTTTGTCGATTAACTATATATGCATGACCTTAAATGTCCCCAAAAAACCTGGTTTACCTTGGGGAAACTTTGTTGTTCTGTGCATTTGTAAGAATAAACCCAGCCAAAAAGTATCTGATGCATTCTGTTATAGAATTCCTGGCAGAAGTAATGTAAATTTCTACAAACAAGTTGAAAAAACTGCACCACTGGGCCTGATTTATTAAAGTTCTTCAAGACTGGAGAAAATGGATCATTTTGAGATAATCTAGAGGATCCAGCAAACCTGGCATGGATTTTTCAAATATTGGTATGGGTTTTAATACTTAGCCAGGTCAAGGAAGATAATGGTGAGGATTCTTTAATGTTCACAGAAAGAACCATGCACATAACTATAATATCTGCTTTTCAATAATCTTTGTGTTCTCCTATGACACATATTTAAACAATCTGTTTAAACAATTTATTGTGTGAACAGTTAGTTTCCCCTTTTTTAGTAAAGCAGCTCAACACACCACTTCTGCTGTAAAACCTGTAACGTTGGTTGTGAAGAATATATATACTACCTGACTTGGGAGTATCACATAGCAAAGTTAAATAAAAAGGCATACAGATGCACCCATGGAGTAATATCCAGCACCTGTCTATTATCTGGGGTTGGGAGCAATATTGTGCATATGCAGCGAGGATATACTGTGCAGGCACCCACTGCAAACTTTAGGCATAACTGCCCATTGATTTAGATGGAAGGTAATATAGGAGAATTTTGTTCACTTATAGCTATCTGTTTTGCTGTATATACTCGAATATAATCCAAGGTAGTTATTTTTACCTAAGAAAACAGGAAAAGCTTTGATTTGAGTATAAAGCTAGGACACAAATTGTGGCCATCACTAGAAAAGCTAGTAAAATAAAAGTAAAAATCCATGGTGTGTTATGTTTAAAACATTGCTGCATCTTCATCTAACAAACCCTCACTCTCTTTATTTACACACACATATATATGTATTACCTTTTTTTATTAGATTATTAGATTTTTTATTAGTCATTTCATTATTCATTTCAGCTTTAGTTTTAACTATTTCTTTTACAATTTTAAACCACAATTATGATATCTACACAATTATATAAAATGGCTTTTCTCAAACCAGTCTATACCTTATGATTAATTATTTCACTGTGTATATTTATCCATACTGTCTTCACACTGTCCTGGTCTTTAGATATTTATGTTTTCAAATAATAATAAAAAAATTAAGATTGTCTAACATCACTTGAGCTTTTAGAGATGCAGTTTTAGAGATGGCAGCCCATATTTTAGCATTATCTTTTTATTGTTTTGGTACAGATATACATCCGGAAAGGGAGGGTAACTTAAAAACTGGATTTGAAGCATTGATTTCTCATCCACTTGGATCTGGGATGTTGGCAGTGAGGACTGATTTCTGACTACCGTGCATTTTACATGTATAATCCTAAAGTAAATTCATTATCAAAATTATAATTCTACAGCAGAAAATCTTGCAAAATAGTACAACATATTCCAATGGAAAGCAATACATCTATGTTAGAATTTCATATTTTGCCTTTCTTCATGAAAGCTCACAATAAACTGTACATATTCAACATGGTCTTCTTTTTCCTAATCTTCTTTCTTGATATTCTGGTGAACATAATTATCATTACAGTGATATGTTTGGATCTCCATTTGCACAGCCCGATTTATCTGTTTCTATGTAATTTGTCCATTGTTGATATATGTTATACAACTGCTAATATTCCAAAACTCCTTTACATCTTACTCTGGGACACAGATTTCCCCCATGTGCTTTCACATACATGTGTGACCTATCTTCAAGGAATATATACTGCCAAGTAAATTGTGTTCAACCTCACTAAACCTAGCGTCACCCCTGAAAAAGCCTAAATTGGGCGAAACGCGTCGGGTAATTAACTTACTTATGTGACACAATTGTTAATATGCTGTATATTCCTGTTAGAAGCTCATTGCCTAGAGCCCTTGAAAGGCCTACACAGGAATGATCCAGATTTTTTCCTCCATTCATTTCAAAGTATGAATTTGTGATATGTATTATGAGAGTTAATCATTAATACAACTTATCGTTTGCCAAAAAAAACCCTTCTCTACGCTTCATTTTTCTACTGATTATCCCCAGGGTTGGCAACAAGGCTCAGCTTAGGGCCTATACTCACTTTAGTCCCACCAGATAAATACCTCTAAACTCTAGTTTCATTTAACTTTTTCTAAAGAAGAATAGTATTACAATATGACACGGAAAGCAAACTATATATTATATATATATATATGTATATATATATATATATATATGCTAGAAATTCATATTTTGCCATTCTTCCTGAATACTAACAATGAAAGTTCATAATCAACACTGTCTTCTTTTTTTATCTATTTATTTGGAATTCTAGTAATTCACATTTTTAATATAGTGATTTGATTATTTGGATCTCCGGATGCACACCCTTATGTATCTTTTTCTCTGCAACCTGTGCATTAATAGTATAATATATACAACTATTATTTAAAAATTCCTCTACATCTTATTCTGTGGATATAACACTGTATAATTCATGCAATTCCTTATTCAGATGTATTTTGTCTATTTAGCAGGGAACATGATTGTATACATAATTGCGTATGATCGCTATTTTGCGATTTATCACCCTTTAGCGTATTATACTCATCCAAAAAATCTGCACATTTTTAAAAAATGAATACCTGAATCTGACCCTCCACCCCCAATCTATTGTACTCTTCACCTATAGCAAGCCCCCACTCAGCTTCGGGAGACTGGTTGCTTTTCCCAGCACACAATTGCCCCCAGTGCACAAGGAATGGTGTCTGGGGAAGGACTGACAGTATATCTGGTTTTCTTACTCACTGGAGATAATACCATATCCTTCACACAATGCTTTACCCAGATGTACTTTTTTTTTTAAAGCGGGCACTATTGAAGACATGTTTATATTTATAATGGGGTATGATCGATATGTTGCCATTTGTCACCCCTTAAACTATCATCAGATATTTAACAAAAAAATCTGTATAGCGTTAACGATGGGTATCTGGATTGATGATTCTCCATCTCAAAAATGTTCTTCTGTTCTTCTCTAACCATTCACCATTTTTTTTGTGATGCCAAAGCTTTGGTCAACATTTCCTGTGGTGGTAATGAAATGTTTTACATTGTCATGTATGAAAACTTCTTGCTCCTTGGACTTTTGCCAGCAACTTGATGTCCTATGTAAAGATAATCAGGGTGGTACTACATATTACATCCAAGGATGGCAGAAGTAAAGTCTTCTCTACCTGCTCATCCCACCTCACCGTCATAGTCATCTACTATGGATCAGGTCTAGCTGTGTATATGATGCCACCATCAGATCGCTACAATGTACCCGAACAGATCCTAACAGTGTTCTACACCGCAGTGGTCCCCGTGTTGAACCCTCTCATTTACAGCCTAAGAAATAAAGAACTAAGGAACTCTACGTGGAAATTATTGGCATGGCACTTATAATACAATGCATCTTGTAGACAATGCTTCCCTATGGTCTTTATATTCATTCTCAATATAAATTAGTATTTTTTGTTCATGGTCTTGGACAACATTGCATGTCATAAAAAAATGAAAGAGACAAAGCTCAGCTCACAAACTGCAGACATATTGTTTATATATGTATACAACATTAGCACATACTTAAGGGGAAGGGTAAGAAACCCGGATTTTTTTGCTCTTTGGTGTGTTATAGAATTGCGGTGTGTTAGCATGGAAAACTAAAGAAATTGAAGCTTGATAATGTCTTGTTCATTTATTTTATGCATGTTTGTCTGCTTATAGTTATCTATTAAAATCCAATTCCAACAAGTTTAGGGGTAAAACTGATTTCACCAGGGATGTGGATCAAAACGTTTGATGACCTTACCTACTTGGGTGTGGGAACTTAGCAGTGACTGATTTCTGTAATTTTGTCAGGAGTAAAGCTGCTTTTATCAGGGAAACAGGTCATAAAAAACTTCTTCTATTTGGTAAAAGTCAGGCACCATTGTTTCTCTATAATACCTTCAACCACGGAGCAGGATGTGGGGAAAAAGCACCGTCCTCAACTATTCCACTATTAGGAGAAGTTATAGTATGACATAATATGGACATATAGACAAGAAAGCAGGCCACACACCCACTGCCCTACTTTCAACTGCCAACCAGGCTTAATATTTGAAAACGTTTCTGGTATCCATAATACCTTGCTTTTTCTTTTAATGTTTTGAATTTAATAAGTACAGCTTTAAGGCATCCCCAAGCATGTCACTTGAAGGATATGTGTATTTCTACAAGTGTACTGTGCACATACTAGTTTTTATCCAAGGAAAAGGAAAAAGCATACTTCCCATTGATTTAGGACAAAAACTCATTGTGAATCGAAGCACTGCGCTGTTAATGAGTACAAATTCTGATGCAAACTAATACCTCCCCACCTGTGTCTAAAGGCACATCTTGCTGTTAACTTTAATGTGAAAATCACAATTTTTTTAAAGAATTAATTAATGATCATTTTGAGCTTTTACTAAACTTTTTTCTAAAAATGTATTACCTGTGTTGCCTTTGATTGTTTTTCCTCACTAATTGTTTGGCAATACAATTGTTCCCATGATAGTAAGTGATAGGGGGGAGGAAAGGAAAAAATATTGTGGGTTCTAATGTTTCCTCACATTAACTAAAAAAACTGGCCCAGAAAAATTATAATAATATTAGCCCTCAAAAAAGTCCATGTTCTCAACATGCTTATAAACTCTAAACATTCTGGCCATAAAAATTAAAACTTTAGAACTTAATAAAAGTTTCAATACATAATATGACTGCTTTATTTGTATTTCCTTGGCAATGAAATGGTAAATAATGTATAATAAACAGTCAGTGAAAACTTACAAATCATAGTTAAATACTAACAGTTGGAAAAGCAGCAAGAATCTTGTGTAAAGTTCCTAATCGGTGATCTGCAATTGAAATGCTTATTGAGTTTGCGTAAAAGAATTATAAAGAGGTATACAATATTTTCAAAGACTGCATTTTCCCCTACTGCTAAGTAAGGAAACTGGTAAGTAAAATACAAAATATAATATTTTTATAAAGAGGTTTACAATATTTCCAAGGCTTTATTTCTCATATTATAATTATGGAAATTGAGAAAAGAAAGAAAAAATGAAAAGAAGGGGTATACATAAAAACAAATGGGGTATGCACTGTTTTCCAAGGCCACGTTTTCTCATACTGCTAATCAAGGACCTGAAAAAATAGAAATATAAAGAAGTAAATAGTAATTACCAAAGCCAAAGCCTTACTTCAAATTAGAGTCACTGAGGATTGGAGAAAATATACAAACAGGTATACTGTATTATCCAAGGCCACATTTTCTCCTACTACTAATTAAAACCAGGTAAATAGCCAAGGACACATTAGTTATTTCCAGCTACACACGGATTTTTCTTTTATTATTACTAATAAAGTTTGTAATTTTTCCTATAGTTTGACCATTGACATGTTTGAAGATGTCATCATTGGCTCTATAATAAGACTGGCAACAGAAATAAGCCAAAAGAGTCCAGCAGCCACTAGTGGGTCCTCAACTCAAACTGAACATGAGTCTAGAACTAAAATTCACTAAACTAAAAGTAAAGAAATCTCTGCAAAAATTGTTGACATAATACTAAGAAAACAATGTTTGCTACAAATCCTGCCATTGGTTCTATACATATTGGGGTTTTTAGTTTGTGCCTCTATGTTGGTAGCAGTAGCTTGGACTATATTTGGTCTGATTTACTTCCTTCCTTCCTCTGTTGAGGCTTGTTGTTTGAAACAAGTTCCCAATTTATCCAACCAATGAAATAATAGGATTGCAATGTATAGGAGGTCTTTTTTGCTGATGCAAATAAATGGGAAGGGCGTAAGAAACACAAGAACATTACTTAGCTAAAATAGAAAGAATTCTCTTGTGATGTTAGCTTAAGGATGGAGATGTGGTACTGAGTATTGGTCTTTTTTCTATCTAAAGGGTTTATGTAACCACCATGTTTCAATACAATGAATAAAATGAATCAGTGAATGATTTACAACTTTTTATTATTATTATTATTATTATTATTAATATTACTAATAATAGTATTGTTACACAGTCATTTTATGTGCCAAAATATTATGCAACACTGCACATTAGATAGAGAGTGCAAATGACAGACAGATACAGACAGTGACACAGGAGAGGACCCTGCCCAGAAAAGCTTACAATCTAAGAGGTGGGGGAAGTATAACACATTAGGAGGGGATATGGAATGGTGGGAAGTAGTGAGGGTTTAGGAGACAGAAGAAGACGGGTAGGTGAGATTGAAGCGTTGGGTTTTGAGGGCTCTTTTAAATGAGCAGAAAGTAGGAGCAAGCTGAATAGGATGAGGAAGACCATTCCAGAGATCCGGGGCAGCTCTAGAAAAGTCTTGGAGCCGTGCGTGTGATGAGGTTATGAGTGAGGAAGTCGTTAGTAAGTCATTGGAGGAGAGAAGAGAGTGGCTGGGGGAGTATTTTTCTATCAGGTCAGAAATGTAAGTGGGACAAGAACTGTGGAGGGATTTGAAGCCAGAGCACAGAAGATGAATTTGATTCCATGGTGAAATGGAAGCCAATGAAGAGAACTACATGCAGTGGAATGTTTAGAGGAGTTTTTGTTCAAATACTGTATATTCACAATTGACAAACTTTCTGAAGATTCTGTAAGACTACTGTTGCCCGAGGCCAGGCTGTAGAATTCCCTTACACACCTACAACTATGGCCCTGATTTATTAAAGCTCTCCAAGGCCGGAGAGGATACACTTTCATCAGTGAAGCTGGGTGATCCAGCAAACATAGAATGGATATGGTCCAGAAAAGAAAATATTTGCTAACAAATTCCCTATGACTTTAAGGAAATCAATACCATTACCCAGCTTCACTGATGAAAGTGTATCCTCTCCGGCCTTGGAGAGCTTTAATAAGTCAGGGCCTATATAGTGGAGTTGGTGGGTATGTGTGTAGTAGGTAGGGAGTGAATCCCAAGGTTACCTTACATCTTACATCACAGATTGTAAGCTCTTTTGGCCAGGGTTTTCTCCTCCATTGGTGTTATTTGTATTTGTCATTTGCAACCACTATGAACAGCACTGTGTAATGTAATGATACAATTTATCTGCCTTTAGGCCTATAAATGTACATTAAAATATCACTAAATGCAATCTTCAGTTGTTACTGATTCCCAAATGTTGTAAATTTCACATCTATATTTATCAAAGCTCTCATCAACATTTCCTGCGGTGGTAATGAAATGTTTTACATGCTCATGTATGCAAATTGCTTGCTACTTGGACTTCTGCCTAGTATGTTTAACTTGATGTCATATGTAAAGATAATCAGGATAATACTTCGTATTAAATCTAAGGATGGTAGAAGTAAAGCCTTCTGCACCTGCTCATCCCATCTCACTGTCATGGCCATCTTCTATGGATCAGGTGTATCTGTGTATATGATACCACCATCAGACCGCTACAACGTACTGGAACAAATCTTAACAGTGTTTTACACCACAATGGTCCCTATGTTGAACCCTCTCATATACAGCCTACGAAACAAAGAACTGAAGAATTCTTTAAGGAAATTATTGACATGGTACTAATGATGCAATGGGCCTGATATATTAAATCTCTCCAAGGCTGGAGAGGACACACTTTTATCAGTGAAGCTAGGCGATCAAACAAACCTGGAATAAATCTGGTTCAGAATAGAAAACATTTGCTAACAAAAAGCACATGACTTTTAAGAAATCCATTCCAGGTTTGCTGGATGACCCAGCTTCACTGATGAGAGTATATCCTCTCCAGCCTTGGAGAGCTTTCATAATTCAGCCCTAATGTACCTTAGAGACAATGCAGTCAGTTCCTTGGAATAACTTTCAATATACATTTGTGTTTTACATTTGTGGTCTTGTAGAAAATTGTATGTCATGAATAAAAGAGAGTAATCGAAACTATACAAAATGCAGTAGTATAAGTATTATATTTTGTCTCTTTATGTTTCCTAAATCAGCTCATAGTTTTATTTTAATTTAAGTGTAATATATATGTAACATATTAGCATACAGAACAGGAGGAATTTAAGGTTTATACACGGGTTTTCATATTATTCATAATACTTATATTCATATTATACATAATATTGTATTTTAAATTAATACATACATGTTATATTACATATGTTGTTATAATGGTTGCATTGAAATCCAATTTCAACACTTTTTATGGTGAAGCTGCTTCATCAGGGATACAGGACATAAAAGAAAAACTGTATAATAAACATCTTATCTTTGGTAAAATTCAGGTTCCATTGTTTCTTTATAATAACTTTGACTACAGAGCAACCACCTTAGCCTTATCTATATTTCAGAATATGTGTGGCACACAAAGAATTATATATTTTTTAATCAAATACCACACAAGTAACAACACAGCAGCACAACATGATAAAAATGTTAAACTTAAAAAAAGGTATATAGTATTTTACAGGGCCAAATTTTTTTTCTCATTGTTAATTAAGGAAATTGAAATTGGGCTTAAAAATTTATAAAGATTCATATAGTATTTTCCAAGATCACAGCCTCTCACCACTAATTAGGAAAATTGAGTATATACTATTTCCAAGGCCACATTTTCAACTACTGCTAAATGAGGAAATTGGAAAGTGAAATAAAATATAAAAGTATCCTAAAGGGGTATACACTATTTCCAAACCAACGTTTCTCAACGTAAGCTTCCTCGGGACTGGTATATCAAACTATAACAACAACAGAAAGAGTTTTATAAATAGATATCCCATGGTTTTACAAATCGCAGAATATACATTCTTTTCATGCACTTTTATCACATCTACCAAGTATTAAAACCAACAGAAATAGCCACAACTACAAGACGGCAAATTCAAAGGGAAGAGCAGACCAGGCATTGCCGATACCCACCATCAACCCAACATCTCTGTATGTAAATATTTGGGAGGGTCATAATATAAGGTCTTTTTTCAGCGCTTGCCCACTGAATAGTTATAGTTAATATTAAAAAAACATTTTAAAAACCCTAACCTTTGTGACACATTGGGCCTGATTTATTAAAGGTCTCCAAGGCTGGAGAGAATACACTTTGATCAGTGAAGCTGGGTGGTCCAGCAAACCTGGAATGGATTTCTAAAAATTCATTATCTGTTAGCAAATGTTTTCTGGTTCATCCAGCTACCCTGAGTAAAGTGTATTCTCCCCAGCCTTGGAAAGCTTTCAAGAATCAGAGCAATTCTATCAAATTTCTTCTGACTGTCTTAATGATAAGCCTATATGTCTCACTTTGTTTATCTAGATCAAAAGTTAAAAAATACATAAACACCATAATAATAAAAAAACAATATAAATTATATTATAAAAAATGAACTGCAAATGACTCAAACTGTACTTAGCTACAATGTCTGGAGACCAAAGTATTAGCTATTACACAAACTACTTGAAATGAAATGATGAAATGATTGTGGTTTCCCAGATGGCTTCTCTTTTTATCATTGCAGTTTGGTATAACAGTATAAATATCGGCTGTATTCAAGGTCTGCCTAATATTATGCATACATCTGACATAATGGGTTGATGCACAATATTTTTTTTCTATCCAGCAATCCTTGCTCTTCACCTGCCAAAGGTAATCAGCACATGTACCACTAATTACAGGTATTGAATAGGACACCCATTGCACATAGTCCATTATCAATGTAATTTACCTGACCTAAGAAAACAAGGTAGAATACCAGACACTTAACAAAGAAAGAACACAGCTAACAGGTATAGAATACATTTTATTACAAAAATAATAATTCTGCTAAGAACTGAAACAAATTGCAACCAGGTAGCTAAGTTTAGCTAAGGTTATTTTTTTTCCAGAAGGGAGAGCACCAGAAACGGGTCAAGGTAGATAATGAGAAAAATTCCCTAAATCAGAACTAAACACTTTTTTTAAATAATTGCAATCATATAAGATTTTTTTATTGAAAAGGGAGAGGTGATATCCCTTCTGCAATAAAATAACCTAATATGTCTGATCTCAATTTTTTAAATTTACTGACCTGGTTCCATTGTAGGGTGCCATCGTCTTCTTTCTGGAGTTCCTAGTAGTCACACGGCCTGTACTTCTGCAATAAAGCTGCGCCTGATTACAGATTTTGAAAGGTTAACTTTAGATCCACTTTAAGATTCAGTTAAATTGCAACTTTACAATTACATTTATGTGCATGTATCCCCAGAATGAACAAAGTACATAACTATAATAGCATATCTGCTTTCAAAAATACACTGTGTAGTCTGCTGTGACACAGTTGCGAAAGTTGCGAAAGTTTTTTTAGCATTGTAACATTTTTAAAGCATTGTTGGATAATTCAAATGAATATTTAACATTCCATTGTGTGAAAAGTTTCATTTTCTTTAATGAAGCAGCTGGAAGCCAATACCTTTATATAGTTTATATATCTATACACCTTCTGATTACACCAAATGTATTTCAATGCAACTAAAACACCAGAAATAGATAGATCTTCATCTGAATCCAGATCTAATAAATAAATATATCAGTCGTTTCACTGAAAAACTGAATACAGATTCTGATCTGCAAGTAATTATAAGCATACCCATCTGTTAAGATAGTAAGATAGACGTCTATCACATTAGCGCAGCACTATGCACACATGGCTTATGGTGTATATTTTTGTATTACCATAAATACTGGAGTATGAATTGGGTCCTTATTTCCGCCCGCACCGACACATGCACTGACGTCACCGGGAAACCCCGGAGATTGTCTCTGCAGTCGCTGCCTGAAGATCGACGGAAGAAGACGTGTCCCAAGGTCCTGCAGGGATAAGCACGCCGTTGAGAGATGCCAAAGGAAGAAGGTAAGTGTTTTTTTTATGTTTTTAGCGAATCACACTCGGGTACACAGCTAGGTGGGTTAAAAAAAACACAAAAATCTGTTAAAACAAGAATGCACAAAAGTATAAGTTGAATACACTATTTCCATGGCCACATTTTCTCCTACTGGTGAACTTGGTGAGGGAAAGAAGATATATAAGAATTTCAAAAGGAGTATACACTATGATCCAAAGCCAAATATTACTGCTAATTAGGTAAATTTGGGAACTACTACTAATTTTTTTTATTGAATTATGAAGAGGTAAACATTATTTTCCAAAGCCAATTTTCCACACTCCTAATTAGGAAAACTACAAACCAGAAAAAAAAATATAAAGAGGTATTTTTTGAAAGGCATTTTACACTAATGCTTTTTATGGAAATTAGGGATTTGAAAAAAAAAGAATTATAAAGTGGTATAGAGCATTTTTGAAGACCACATTTACTCCTGCTATTAATTAAGGAGAAAAGTTAGAAGCAGAGTCTAAGCAGTAACCAGGTCTTCTCCAGAGCCTCTAATGGTGAGGATGTTGCGCTGCTGGTTACTGCCAGGTTGCCATCCTTGGGCACACTAGGTTGGGCAGGATGAAACACGGTACCAAATCACAGAGCTGAAGAATAGTCGAGGAAGGCTGGGGTCCAGGCAAGCAGCAAGAAAGAGAGGTCAGGTGACAAGCCAGGGGTCAAATACCAGGGATCCAGTAGACAAAAACCAGTGACACAGGGGCCACTGCAGACACAGGGAACACAGGAGACACTGGAAGCAACAAGAGGCACAGGTGACACAGGAATATTCACAGATAGACAGGAACACTGGAACAGCACAGGGAAGTTGGCTGGGAACCAACATACTGGACAACGAGGGGTTAACACAGGAGCTGGACAGGTAGAATACCAGACACTTAACAAAGAAAGAACACAGCTAACAGGTATAGAATACATTTTATTACAAAAATAATAATTCTGCTAAGAACTGAAACAAATTGCAACCAGGTAGCTAAGTTTAGCTAAGGTTATTTTTTTTCCAGAAGGGAGAGCACCAGAAACGGGTCAAGGTAGATAATGACAAAAATTCCCTAAATCAGAACTAAACACTTTTTTTAAATAATTGCAATCATATAAGATTTTTTTATTGAAAAGGGAGAGGTGATATCCCTTCTGCAATAAAATAACCTAATATGTCTGATCTCAATTTTTTAAATTTACTGACCTGGTTCCATTGTAGGGTGCCATCGTCTTCTTTCTGGAGTTCCTAGTAGTCACACGGCCTGTACTTCTGCAATAAAGCTGCGCCTGATTACAGATTTTGAAAGGTTAACTTTAGATCCACTTTAAGATTCAGTTAAATTGCAACTTTACAATTACATTTATGTGCATGTATCCCCAGAATGAACAAAGTACATAACTATAATAGCATATCTGCTTTCAAAAATACACTGTGTAGTCTGCTGTGACACAGTTGCGAAAGTTGCGAAAGTTTTTTTAGCATTGTAACATTTTTAAAGCATTGTTGGATAATTCAAATGAATATTTAACATTCCATTGTGTGAAAAGTTTCATTTTCTTTAATGAAGCAGCTGGAAGCCAATACCTTTATATAGTTTATATATCTATACACCTTCTGATTACACCAAATGTATTTCAATGCAACTAAAACACCAGAAATAGATAGATCTTCATCTGAATCCAGATCTAATAAATAAATATATCAGTCGTTTCACTGAAAAACTGAATACAGATTCTGATCTGCAAGTAATTATAAGCATACCCATCTGTTAAGATAGTAAGATAGACGTCTATCACATTAGCGCAGCACTATGCACACATGGCTTATGGTGTATATTTTTGTATTACCATAAATACTGGAGTATGAATTGGGTCCTTATTTCCGCCCGCACCGACACATGCACTGACGTCACCGGGAAACCCCGGAGATTGTCTCTGCAGTCGCTGCCTGAAGATCGACGGAAGAAGACGTGTCCCAAGGACCTGCAGGGATAAGCACGCCGTTGAGAGATGCCAAAGGAAGAAGGTAAGTGTTTTTTTTATGTTTTTAGCGAATCACACTCGGGTACACAGCTAGGTGGGTTAAAAAAAACACAAAAATCTGTTAAAACAAGAATGCACAATAATACTGAAACCAGTAATATAACTGTATAACTATACTGCAGCATGTATAATATATATATATATATATAATTTATATATATATATGTTATATAATGATTACTTTGTATTGGATTCAGTACAGTTATTTTGTATTGAATCCAATACAAAATAATTTTAATTTCCCACTTCATCTCCCGTACACATCGACACATTCACCGATGTCACTGGAACTCCCAGAGAACGTCAGTGCACTCACCAGTGGAAGAACAAAGGAAAAGGACACGGCCCTAGGATGAGATCCGACAGGCAGGATGCCTGAGGACACCAATAGGACCAGGTAAGTGCTTTTCTAAAAAAACATTTTAGCTACCCGAGTGTGAATTGGGTTTACCAATTTCAGCATGTTTTTTTACACTGAGCCACACTCAGGATTAGTGCTCAGAAGGGTACATGATGCACAACTGGCTAAGGGGCTAGCTGTCCTGCCTTTGCAGAGCTAGGTCACAGGTTTAAGGAGTTTGAAAGTTCTCCCTGTGTTTGTGTGGGTTTCCTCTGGACCTACTCCTACACCCCAAAAACCATGCCATTGGAATTAAGCTGGGGAACAAAACGCTGTCATCACTGGTATTCAGAACAATATTTAATATAAATGCTAAAAAACTAAATGGGAATAAATACATCCAGGATGTGTTATTTTAAAACATTTAAAAGAGAAAACATTCATAATGTAACAGCCTAACATATTTTGTACTTTTGAGTTGGTTTGGGTCACTTTCTTTTAAATGATCTTTTGCACATTTTTGTTGGCTACCAAGTAGATGGCGCTGTGTCTTCATGTAAAGTGTGTAACAAACTATCTCTCTCTCTCTCTCTCTCTCACTTTTCAATCATATTCTTGGTATTCACCCATCTACATGAAATGTTTTTTCTCAAATCAATTCAAATATTATGATTATTCATTTCTCTGTATACATTATCCATACTGACCACACACTAGCATGGTCTTTAGGTATTTAGCGCTAACCACAGCAATTTCTCATGGAAAGCAATACAACTATGCAAGAATTTTACATTTTGCCATTCTTTATGAAATCTAACAATCAGTTCTTGGTATTCAACATCGTCTTCTTTTTCTTTACATATTTAGTTGGAACTCTGATGAATATCATTATAATTACAGTAATACGTATGGATCTCCATTTACACACCTCAATGTATCTGCTTCTTTGTAACTTGTCCATTTCTGATATTTGTTTTACAACTGTTAATGTTCCAAAACTTCTCTACATCTTACTGTCTGGGAATAACACCATATCCT
>NC_092864.1:8812356-8837277 GCF_032062135.1 Pyxicephalus adspersus
ATTCGACCACCCGAATAATTTTGCTACATTCGAGCGAATAGCTGCCAAATCGTATAGTGAGCTATTCGACCAACACTATTCTCCACCTGCTCATCTCACCACACCGTCATGGTCATCTACTATGGATCTATAGATATCTATATATCTGTGTATATGATGCCACCATCAGATCGCTACAATGTACCGGAACAGATCCGAACAGTGTTCTACACCGCAGTGGTCCCCGTGTTGAACCCTCTCATTTACAGCCTTACGAAATAAAGAACTAAAGAACTCTATGTGGAAAAATTATTGGCATGGCACTTATAATACAATGCATCTTGTAGACAATGCTTCCCTGTGGTCCTTATATTCATTCTCAATATAAATTAGAATTTTTCGTTCATGGTCTTGGACAACATTGCATGTCATGAAAAAAAAGAGAATAAGCTCAGCTCACAAACTACAGTAATATATATTGTTTTTATATGTATCCAACATTAGCACATACTTAGGGGGAAGGGTAAGAAACACAGATTTTTTTGCTCTTTGGAGTGTTACATAATTGCCGTGGGTTATAATATATAATAATTAATTATTATATATTATTAAATTATAATAATGCCAACCAGGCTTATTATTTGAAAAAGTTTCTGGTATCCATAATACCTTGCTTTTTCTTTAATGTTTTGAATTTAATAAGTACAGCTTTAAGGCATCCCTAAGCATGTCACTTGAAGGATATGTGTATTTATACAAGTGTATTGTGCACATACTAGTTTTTATCTCTATCTCTTAATACATCCCCACCTGTGTCTAAAGACACATCTTGCTGTGTTAACTTCAATGTGAAAATCACATTTTTTTTAAGCATGAGTTAATGATCATTTTGAACTTTTACTAAAAATGTTTCTAAAAAAATGCATTACCTGTGTTGCTTTTGATTTTTTTTCCTCACTCATTGTTTGGCAAAACCATTGTTCCCATGACAGTAAGTGATAGGGGGGGAAAAGGAAAGAATATTGTGGGTTCTAATGCTTCCTCACATTAACTAAAACAACTGGCCCAGAATAATTATAATATTAGCCCTCAAAAAAGTCCATGTTAATAAACTCTGGTCTTTCTCGTCATAAACAAATTAAAACTTTAGAACTTATTAAAAGTTTCAATACATAATATGACTGATTTATTTGTATTTCCTTGGCAATGAAATGGTAAATAATGTATAATAAACAGTCAGTGAAAACTTACAAATCATAGTTAAAAAACTAACAGTTAGAAAAGCAGCAAGAATCTTGTGTAAAGTTCCTAATCTGTGATCTGCAATTGAAATGCTTATTGAGTTTTCTTAAAATAATTATAATGAGGTATACAATATTTTCAAAGACTGCATTTTCCCCTACTGCTAAATAGGGAAACTGGTAAGTAAAATAAAAAATATACCATTTTTATAAAGAGATATACCATATTTCCAAGGCTGTAATTCTCATATTATAATTTGGGAAATTGAGGAGAGAAAGCAAAAAGGAAAAGAAGGGGTAAACAAACAGGTATACTATATTATCCAAGGCCACATTTTCTCCTACTACTAATTAAAACCAGGTAAATAGCCAAGGACACATTAGTTATTTCCAGCTACACACACATTTTTCTTTTATTATTACTAATAAAGTTTATCATTTTTCCTATGGTTTGACCAATGACATGTTTGAAGATGTCATCATTGGCTCTATAATAAGACTGGCAACAGAAGAAAACCTCAAAAGAGTCCAGCAGCCACTAGTGGGTCCTCAACTCAAACTGAACACGAGTCTATAACTAAAATTCACCAAGCTATGAGCAACAGCCGGGGAGAGGGCACCCACGCCGCTACTAAGCCCATCACCCACAGTAGTAGCAGACAGAAAGATGTTCCACTATACATTTTATAACAAAGTGGGAAGAAGCATATTCCTCCCAGCTAAGCTTCACTCATCTTGGGCTGGTTAGCTCATTCATCATCCCAGCAGGGAGATGAACGAGCTTCCTCCACAACATTCACTCTTATAATTTCTGGTTTGGAGGGCAAAGGTTCCTGATCCCCACTTCTGTTTTCAGAGAACATTCCTGTCTTGCTGCAAATTGTCTGAATTACAGGAAACAAGACTTGATAAAGTAAAAGAGGAGATGTGTGATGAAGCAAACAATTATTCAATCCATCTTTCATAAATTTTGAAGGTCTGTACCCACTGAAGCAGCATATACCTTAGACAAAGCAATGAGAGCTTAAAGGCATGGATGTTTGGTTCAGTGGGTGTCCCTAATTACCCTGAATAGCAGCAGGAGAAAATGTGTTCTTAGAAAAAGTGTATATAAGTACAGGTAGTCCCCAAGTTAAGGACATCCGACATAGGAACGACTCCAAGATACGAAGGGGGCTTCCCTGCTCGCTTGTGTACAGAACAGGGGCTTGATGGGGGGGGGGTGGTTTGCATGACTTGCAGAAAAAGTCTTTTGCTGTTCTGCAACTCTTGTAAGTCTTTAATGACCAAGACAAACTGCATTTGTTTCTTTTTGCATATCAAAGCACAGCTTGTTCCAAGAAGGTAATGAATGTCTAGGCTTCATAAAATTTTTGCTTTTTTTGTGATTAAATCACAATGGGGATTTTACACAGTCACTGACACCACGCTGCCTAATATAATGTTGAGACAAACATCTGTCCTAATTGCATTTATTACAATAATGTTGCAACTTACATACAAATTCAACTTAAGAACAAATCTACAGTACCTATTTCATATGTAACCTGGGACTACCTATAGACATCTATAGGGTTACACTGACGAGGAGGGTGAAGGCCCAAAGTGGGGGACAGGGGGAGATAACTCCTGGATAGCCACACGTATGGAACCCTATTATTGCAACAAATTTGGGGAATTTTTCAGCTCTCTGTTTGCCACTGCTTTTGTCCCTATTATGTCTCTGTCATCACTCCTGAACTCAGCTCAATGGCACCACCACCAGCAGCACTTGCACCAGGCCGAGTAGGGCCAACTACAGGCTCATGGACATGATGGCCAAATATCTCTAGCTGTGGCATCAGCATGAGGATGGGGAGTTAGAAGACCATTTTATTCCAACTGCTTATCTAACAATCCCATGGGTTGGGCCAAGAAACTGGACATTTGGCTAGAATTGTCTAAGCTTGCCACCCAGGTGTTTTATGTCTCATGTTCAAGAGCTTCCAGTGGAGCTGGTGGGATTATCGTTCCCAAACAGTCTATGCTGTCTGCCTCAGTGTGCAGTGGTTGACAGTCATTAAAATGAACCATTCCTGTATTGATGACCTGTTTCAGCCACCTGTTCCTATTGTCAAGCAGTAATTGCACCACCACCACTGCGACTACCACCACATACCACCCATTGCCACTATTACAACCACCAACAGCACAATTAGATGTGAATTTTTCATGTAAGTGGATACTGATCGTCCTAGATTCCAAAAAAAACATTGCTAGTGATTTTACACTAAAAAGAACTGTTATATTATGGAAAAACAAAGCATATTTTTCTAACAGGAAAAACTATTTGCTACTGGTATCATAGCTATATTGCAACAATTATTTTTTATTTTTTTGTTTTTTTTTTTTTTTTGCAGATTTGCAAAAAATAAGCCTTTTTATGCAGCAATAAAGGTAAACAGATCATCATTATGGATTCAGATTGGCCGAAAACTGTTCCAGATGACTAATGGTGGCTAAAGAATCCATGCCTATTGATTTTCAGCCCAAAATAAATATTTTAAACCTTGGTTTGTTAAGGTGCGTTTAGGAGTTTATTAATAATAATGGCAACCCAGTACTCCAATGCATGGACTTGCCTTATGTTCCTTCGTATAAAAAATATTAATGCAACACACCAGTGGAACAACCTATAAAGACAATTAAAATAAATTATTTAGAAAATGACTTGCACAACATTTATACTGTGTATGTGTTCATATTTCATGAATGCAGAGTTGTATTTTGTATCTCCATGCAAGATTTCACTGGTATCTGATACAACAGTAGGTATATGATATTATTTTACACAGTCTTTTTGATAAATCTGTACCTTTCATGCTATTTTACTAAATTGATACTGGGAAAGAAACATAATAAACTAACAAAAAAGCACAATAACAATATGAACTATATCAAAGTTAATAAAAACAGATTAAACAGCTATAACCAACACATAGTTAGATGGATCCTAATGCCTGGGACAAAAAATTAAAAAAAAATACTTGAACATGAAATGATAAAATCTTTGTGGTTTCCCAGATGGCTTCTCTGTATTTCAACATCAAATCGAATTTAGCAGTATAAATATTGGCTGTATTCAGGGTCTGCCTAATATTATACATACATATGACAAGAAGGATTGCTCTACAACATTTGTGATTTAGCTGTAACTTTTATTGTAGACAATCCTCTATGAATCGTGTGCTCTTCGACAAAGGTAATTGGCACACAAAACGTTTTACTAATTATAGCTATTGATCAGGACATACATTGCAAAGAAAATCAGTAATCAAGGTGTGTGCTCAAGCTGAACAACAAAGTTAGAAGAGCAGACACTTAACACACTAGGAATACAGCCAACCGTTATCTGATATATCTGTTTTAAAAATCTTGGCAGAACTAATAGAGATCAAATTGAAAAAAGCTGCACCAGTATATTAGTATATTACTTGCATTTCATTTAAAATATTGAAAACTTCTTTTTTTCTGTTCACTTTTATCTTTTTATAAAAGTTCACAGTGTCAAACTTTGCCAGATCGAGTGTGCCTATTATTTTTTAAGACTAGCATGTGCCTTGCCAATGTAAAAATAAAGTTACAGGTTTGCTTTAATCCCCCATCCACCTTCCAGCTGCTCATATGCATTTAGGTGAAGTGGCTTTTCCAAAACCTATTACATAGATTACATTTTTTTGTAATACAAATATTATTATGTATCAAGCAGGGTAAAAAAACAGCAATTAATTACAGTGGCTTTAGAAACTATTCAGACCCCTTCACTTTTTGTAAAATTATGCCTGATGCAAAAACATTAAAATTATTTTTTTCTTCTCAATAATCTACACATCTACAGTACCCCATAATGACAAAGTGAAAACATTATTTTAGACAATTTGTACATTTATTTAAAAAAAACTGAAATATTACATTTACTCTTTTTGCAACAGCACCTGACATTTAGCTTGGGTGCCTTTCATTTCCCCTGATCACTTCTGAAATTTTTTTCTGCACCTTGATTGCAGTCCTCATGTGGAAAAAATATATTGACTGAATATGATTTGTAAATTGTCTGGGGACAGTGTGGCTGTTAACCGAGTGAAATCACAGCGACTAATTCCAATTATACAAAGGCACTTTGAATAACTTTTATAAAAAGTAATGTAAGGAAAAAAATGATAGATTGTAGAAAGGAAAGAAGGAAGGGGAGCTTTTCCATGCAATGAACAACAAATTGTGGCAGTTAGATAATTCTTACTGGACTGGATTCCAATTTAGATGTGAGCTATTCCAACTTAAATTTGTGATATGGAATTTGAGAATTATTTCATTCCATGTTTGGAAAAGTGACCAGATAACATGTGCTTCTTTGGCAAGCCTTTCTCCAGCTTTTATAGTTTGCTCACATCCATGCAGCCCTCTGTAAAAGATAGATATGATTTTGAAAAAGAGACAATTACTGCTAGCTAACATAGAGATTAGTGCTAATACCTTAGGGGAAAAGTAATTTTGGGAAAGTGTCTGGCAACAGTGTGACTGTTAACTAAGTGAAATCACAGCAATTGGATCACTTATACAAAGGCAATTTTTCACAATGTAGTTAGAATCTCTGTAAAAAATTATTTTGCCAGTAGGGTTTTGTCAAATTTTTACCCCAACTTGGGTTTAAGATCTTGGCAGAGAGAACTGATTGCTGATTGTTCTCCAAATAAATTTCTAAAGTCTAAAGACATCCAGTATACGGTATACATGTAGACACAGATTATATGTATGATTCATGTTTTATTTGTTCACATTTTCTTGCAGAATAATATAGCAATTTTCCATGAAAAGAAATATATATTTGATAGAATTTCACATTTTGCCATTTTTCGTGAAAGGTAACAATTATTATTTACATGCAGCATTGTCTTCTTTTTATTTATATATTTGATTGGATTTCGAGTGAACTTCACTAATATTATAGTGATATGTTTGGACCACCATTTTCACACCCCAATGTATTTCTCTGTAACTTGTCCATTGTTGATTTATGTTAATGTTCCAAAACTCCTCTACATCTTACTCTTTGGGAATAACACAATGTCCTTCACACAATGCTTTATCCAGATATATTTTTTTTTCTGGCAAGCACTGCTGAAAACTTGGTTATTTTTATAATAGGGTATGATCGATATGTTGCGATTTGCCACCCCTTAAACTACCATAATATAATTACCAAGAAAATCTGTATAGTATTAATGATGGGTATCTGGATTGTTTGCTGTGTAAATTCATCTTTACTTACAAGTTCCATCTTAAATATACTCTTCTGATCTTCTTTTACCATTCACCAGTTCTTTTTCACCAGTGCTGTGGCACTGAAATGTTTACATGCTTATGTATGCAGACTGCTTGTTAGTCAGACTTGTGCCAATTATGTGCAACTTCATGTCATATACAAGGTGTTATGCAAGCGGGTGTGGACCCACTGTGCCACTGACTGGGTATACTCCAGAGGGGCGTGACTAAGCCGCTACCAGGTCTTCGCTAGAGTCTCTGATGGCGAGGATAGGCTTGGGCTGTGGGGTAGCTGCCAGGTGCCACTCCAGAGCAATCCCCAGGCCAGTGGCAGCTGACCACAGGAGTAAGTAAACCCGGTGCAGGCACCGAGGGGCTTGCGTGGCCAAGCAGTCCAGAAACGAGGATCCAAGATCAGGGTCAGGCGGCAATCAGGCAAAGTCCAAAAACGTAATCTGAGGTCAGGGTCAGGCAGCAAACAGGCAAAGTCCAAAAACGTAAGCAAGGTCCGGTACACAGCAAAGCAAAACAGAGAAAACACCTTAGCACTGAGAGTTACACAGGGTAAACCAGAGATTGCTCAGGCAACTTCCTGTAGTAGGAGGTGCCTTTAAATACCTGCAGAGATCCAGCCATAGGCTGTAGGAAACAGAGGGCGTGTATGTGTTGCCTCATAGATTAGGAGAGACACACCCACACCAGCTCAAACACCAGAGCAAGTCTCAGCATGAAGGAAACTCAGGCATGGAACACAGGTAATGGGTTACCTGAAAGATAGGACCCGGCGCCTGTGCCTGCGATTAGGAGCAGCAGCGCCGGCACGACCTGCAGTGCTAACACAAGGATAGTCAAGGTGATTCTATGGTGATACTATGTATTACATCCACAGACGGCAGAAGTAAAGCCTTTTCCACCTGCTCGTCCCATCTCACCGTCATGGTCATCTACTATGGATCAGGTATATCCGTTTATATGACATCACCATTAAATCGCTATAAAGCACTGGAACGGGTCTTAACAGTGTTCTACACCACAGTGGTCCCCATGTTGAACCCTCTCATATACAGCCTACGCAACAAAGAAGTATTAAATTATTTGTGGAAATTATTGACATGATACTGATAACACAATGCTTGTTCCAGACAATGCATCCCTAGGGTCATTGGATTTCATTCTCAATATACATTTGTGTTTTATATTATGGTTGGAGAACATTGTATGCTATGAATAAAATAGAGTCAGCTAAACTATGTACATTTCTGTAATAAATGTATTTATATATATCTAGTTTGAAAATCTAGAAATCTAAAATTAACAAAGACTTGTTTATATATGTTATGCATATTTGTTTACTTTTAGTTTAGTTTTTTTATTAAAATCCAATTCCAACAGATTTCAGGGTAAATTCCCTTTCATCAGGGATGCGGGTGATAAACCAAAAAAAATTGTAAAGTCATCATCTTTTATTTGGTAAAATTTTGCCTCCGTTGTTCCTCTGGTCCCATAGTGCAACCATCTAACTTTCACCTAGCTTTTTATAAAAGCTTAATATAATATATATATAATTATATTTTAAGGAAAGTTAAAATGGGAGCACAGGTGTACTTTATTTTTTTTTAAAGCACTCATATCACTAAAGAAAAGTCTTTCATTTGTCTTTTTTTTAAATGTTTTTGGGTTGCTGTATTTAAGTTATATAAAATTGGATATACAAAAATAAAGTATGCGTTGGTATTGCACAGTGTCCTGGTTGGGAGTACCAAGTGATCCTTAATGTTTGTGGAATCTTATGAGAATAATTTAGGTACCCCCTTGAGCTAAAAAAAAAGAAGGTTATGCATCTCTCCAACATTGCCTTTAGAGATGCATCAAAGACCCCTCTCAACTACTGTACACATTTCTCCATTTCATTTTAAAATCACACAACTTTCTTTTGACTTGGGAGTTTTGGGGGTCTTCCTTTCCAATTTTGGTAAATTTAGCATCTATAATGATTCTAGACCAAACCAACAGGATACCTTCCCCTATACCCTTATTTGTGTTTGGATTTGGGATATCTTGAACACCAAAAAATTGGAAAAATACAGCCAAATGACCCTTGCATTAAGGCTTGTTTGTGCCATACCAGTTTTCACACATGCTCAGTTAGATCTTCATGGAAACAGGCAAGACAATATTAAGAGATCCACTTTCTTTATGGCCAAATACGGATTTGATGTGTGTGCACATTCTCAATACGCAGTAAGGATGGGCAATCACCTCAACTTCAATAGGGATCCCCCAGTTTAAGCTCAGCTTAGATTTGGCTTGGATCTCCACCAATTTTCAGTGAGCACTGCACCCTAATTTATTATCTCTTTGGTCATTTTGTTTAGGTTTTTATTTGCCATTTGAGTTGAGGCATTTAAGTTGGAATGAAACTCAACGTGTCTGAAAAGATGAGGGGGAAGACGTGGATTGAGTTGACTTACCACTATGCTGCAGCCACTAATAGGAGCACAGGTGTACTTTATTTTTTTTTTAAAGCACTCATATCACTAAAGAAAAGTCTTTCATTTGTCTTTTTTAAAATGTTTTTGGGTTGCAGTATTTAAATCAAGTTTTATAAAATTGGATATACAGAAAAAAGTATGCATTGCTATTGCACAGTGTCCTGGTTGGGAGTACCAAGTGATCCTTAATGTTTGTGGAATGTTATGAGAATAATTTAGGTACACCCTTGAGCTAAAAAAAGAAGTTATGCATCTCTCCAACAATGATGGATCAAATGACCCCTCTCAACTACTGTACACATTTCTCCATTTCATTTTAAAATCACACAACTTTCTTTTGACTTGGGAGTTTTGGTGGTCTTCCCTCCAATTTTGGTGAATTTAGCATCTATAATGACTCTAGACCAAACCAATAGGATACCTTCCCCTATACCTTTATTTGTGTTTGGATTTGGGATATTCTGAACACCAAAAAATTGGAAAAATACAGCCAAATGACCCTTGCGTTGAGGCATGTTTGTGCCACGACACTTTTCACACATGTTTTCAGTTAGATATTCATGGAAACAGACAAGACAATATCAAGAGATACACTTTCTTTATGGCCAAATACAGATTTGATGTGTGTGCACATTCTCAATACGCAGTAAGGATGGGCAATCACCTCAACTTCAATAGGGATCCCCCAGTTTAAGCTCAGCTTAGATTTGGCTTGGATCTCCACCAATTTGCAGTTAGCACTGCACCCTAAAATATTGAATCTGGTCCAATGATGTTGCGAGTTCTTTTCACCAAGCTTAATTGTCCTGATCACCAATGTCACCAGGAATTAAACTTTTTCATCAAAACTGGAATAGAGGTAATCTTCCAATAGGAATACTTAAGCAGTGTTTACTAATTACTTATACTAATCTGGCTCTATTTAACAAACTCTCCATATCATCACATGATAACCAGCTCAAACACATGATTTTCCATGAGATACCATAGTCAGGTGCTTAGTTATCCAGTTCGCACACATTGGGATTGATTTTTTAATGCTCCCCAAAACTGGAGAAGATTGACTACCATGGGAGAACATAGATAATCCAGCAAATCTGGAATAGATTTATTAAAAATTACTGGCTTTTAGTTGCCAAATGTTTTGAATCCTGCAATCCTATATTGAATCCATTCCAAGTTTGCTGGCTCACAGAGGTTCCTCCATGATAGTCTTTCTTTCCCACATCAGCCCTATTATTGGATGTTGTAATGTTATTGGCCCAGTTCAAAATTTGCACAAGTCAATATGGGTCACCCCAGAAACTGATCAAACACTGAAATTAGAATCAAATTTTTATCTTGTGTAATTTAGTACAAGTTCAAATTCAGCCCAAATGTTATCCTAACCAGTATTAGGTCTAGACATTTGGGGGAGGTGGGGCAACTTTTATATGATCGCCTAGCCAGTAAGATATTATGCAGAAATTATGTTATTTGTGATCAATAATAAATCCCAATATAGATGTTAACCATCCTTACAGAATATTAATTCAATTTCCTTTTCCAAGAAAAAAAACATTTTGGCCAACTTGGCTTGTACTGTAAGAAATTAATCAAACATGTTTGAAAAAGGAGGACATATTTTGGACTGGGACTTTTTAGGTGCTTATACAAAAACAATATACTTATTTTGTTTAAAATTGAATATATCTATATAATTTTAATATAGTAGAACAAAAATATTTAAATGTTTAGAAGTGTCAGTGGTGGTTGGTATATGGTAAAGATATTCATAGAGTTAGGTGCCAACCCTTATCTAATGAGTAAGCAATGAGAATAAAAAGAGAAAGCAGGGTCTTTCTAGGCACAAAACAGTATATTATATTGGTAAATACAATAAACAATAACTAATATATAAACAAGAAACATAGTTTCAGACAATCGGTCACAATCCTTTCTTGTGATCCATATAGTGTTACAATAGCCCCAAAGGGGCGTTTCAACTCACAACCAAAAAGAAGTTTGTTGGTGTAAGTGCTTTTCAATCATTTGTTTATGTTGATTGTAGTACAAAAAATCATTTATTTTAAAAAAACATCATTCAAAATAGTACAAAGATTTCCATGTTTTCTTGCTAGTACATAAATATTATATAACAATTATCCCATTTTCTATTCTACCACCCTTGATGCATTTCACCATAAAAGCTTCATCAGAAGGACATAATGTAGTGGATAAGTAGATTTCTTTGTGACAAAGTACAGTGGTACCTTGGTATAAGTCCGCTTTGGAATAAGTCCAGCTTGGTATAAATTCTGTTTGGACATACAACCTTGGTATACAACCTTTGCTTGGTATACAACCTTTGCTTGGTATACAACCTTTGTGCTAGAACTTGTATAGGTCAAAATGAGTCATAACACCGCGTGCTACCCTTATTTATCTCTCTCGAGACAAAGCCCGACTGCCCACGGGCTTCAGTACTCCAGTTGCTACCATTCAATGAACAACCTGCGCTATAACTCTCTGTGAACTACAGAACATAAATAATAAAGGGAAGGGAATAGCAGAACCAACAGAGAATGAAGTGTGAGTGGTGTAGGTACATTATGCAGGCTATGAGGTGTACCCAAAAAAATCAAGGTTTTATTTTTCAATATTTTTTGTGGATCTAGTGAAAGCAAATCAGTGAGCTACTAACACTATCCAGTATTGTTGTGTTACAGTGAGGCCCCTTTTATACCTATGGTGGAAAACCAAGCATTCGGCTGATCCTAGATATAAAGCAAACTGCCATTATGCACCCAGTAGTAGCAATAACATAAATTATGGTTTTATTGAAGAACTAGTGTAAATGTATGTGAAATAAATGTGGATATGCCAAGGTTTTTGATATAATGTTATGCTCGTTACTAAGATAACAGAAATGTTATAATTTTCATATATCCTACAGGTGGGTTCCAGGTAATACTTTTAAAAAGTGCACAAATCACAAAGACAAAATGAAATAACAATATAACAATACAAATAATTGATGTACAGCGCTGCATAATATGTCAGTGCTATATAAATACGCACTTATGAATATTTATAATAAAGTATTATTATTTAAAAAATGTAATCTTTTTAAAGAATTAATATAATGTTGGACCCACTCCTAGTGCTAATTGAGCTTTATATTGTCAACATTGATGTCCTGTATACTGCAACACTGTATTGTATTGAATGTATATTTCCCAACCTTATTGTCTCAAAATGTGTCATGTCAATATTAGATGTCTGTAGATGTAAAACCCTAGGTTCTAAAGGGACTGTACAATTATTTCCCTACTCTTCCTTAACTCAGTCACTCTTCTGGTTGTCTTGGTTGGAATTATGCAAAACCTGCAAAAAAAAATTCTTGCACAAGCACCTGCAAACGCCTAGCATGATACCACCCCCAGGTGCCTATTGGTTGCCAGTTGGCTTGTGGATTGGGTTAATGGACATTGTTTAACAATTGTGTCTGTTACTGGTGGAGCAAGAACATTTGGAGAAGTTTCCTGACTGAGGCAGACTATCATTGCCACCTTGATCAGAGAGGTTGCTTGAAATTGCTTCCATGTCCCAAAATTTGTAACAGACTGTGAACTCATTAACAGGAACAGTCAATAGCTATTGCAATAGCTAGCAATGAAATGTTAAGTATGCAGCAAAAGTCTCTCTGCAACCATTATGGATGCCATCAAGTTGCAGAAAACCTCAAAAATATTACAAGAGACTGTTAGAGATTGCTGAACATATTACAGAGTGAAATAAACAGTGATACTGTCAAAGAGATATTATACTAGACCCGTTTTGTAGAAGTTTTCCAAGGCTGGAGAATATAGACTATCATGGGAGAACTTTGGTGAAAGCTTTCCATCAAACCTGGAATGGATCTGGTCCAGGATTGAAAACATTTACCAACTAATTGCAAATTATTTTTTCAGAAATCAAATCTCAGTTTGCTGGATCACCCAAGCTCTGCCATGATAGTCTATCTTCACCAATCTTGGAGCACTTTATTACATCAGGACCACTATGTATACATCCAGTTTATAGCGATACTTTCCATATGTATTTATATTCTTTTAAAATTTACTATTTCAGCTTTTTTTTTTTTATTTTGGGGATTACATTATTTTTTTGTTTGTTTTATTATTTTTTACCCTGTATTGGACAAAATTATAATCTACATCATAACAAATATATATTATATATACAGGTCAGCATTGTGAAAAGCATATTTGCATAATGCATATGGAAAATAATAATTCATCTATATTAAAGTTTCATATTTCAGCATTTTTCATGAATGAGGATTATAAAATTGTCACATTCAATGCTGTCCTCCTATTCTTACTTTATAATATTGGAATCCTGGGGAACATTCTCATCATTACAGTAATATGTTTGAATGTCCATTTGCACTCTCCCATGTATTTCTTTCTCTGTAATCTCGCCATTGTGGATATGTGTTTTACAACTGTTACTGTTCCCAATCTCCTCTACATAGTCAAAATCCAGTATAAATAATGAACAGTCCTGTAATTCCCTGGTTCAAAAGTGAGCAGCCAGCAGAGAAGCAGGAGACTCTCTTACAACCACTTTTGGTACTGGCCACCAAGAAGGTGGCATTTTGGTCTTCTGCAACACATGGTAAGTGTCACAAACTGCCCCTTGTATTTCTGCTTGCCCTTACTTTGGTTTTAGATGTGGCCCGATGAGGATTAACCACACACACCGACACACCCACAAATGATATAGTAACACCCCAACTCCCCGTTATGGTAAAGTATGAGTTGGACATCAGTGAATGAAATGTCTTCCTCCTCTCTCTATAGTTGTTTTGAGTCCTCAGCCAATTGCCCAAAACAGAATGCTCAAACAGTTCCTTAGACTTCCAGTTATGTCGCAGGTCCTCTTGGCCCTCCTCTTCCTTCATTAATATGCTATTTAGGGAATTCCTTTGTATACTGCTCTGTGTAGTATTTTCATGTCAGTCCAGAAATAATGTAAAACTTTGACCTCTTATTGAATTGAATTGGTTGGAATTCTACCTATAATGTGTGGCCCTGTTAGGTACATTTACTTTCTTTAATTGTCAAATACAAATCTGTCAAAATACAAAATTTGGAATTGCCAACAAAATTAGAATAGAATGGTAAATTTTATGATAGAAACACTCAACCACAGTTCACTTATTGCCTATACTAATCTGCCCTCCCATCCTCTCACTATCAGGTAGCTGGTAGCTCAACTTCACAGCGTTCTAGCTCCCTGCACCTCTATTCTATTCAGTTGGGGCCATGGAAAAGGTGACATCCATTAGCAATTGCCTGATCATCAGATAGATTTGCTCATTAAATATTAGGCTGAAAATGTGTTATTAAACTTCAATAGGGATTTCTAATATATATGTTCAAATCTTTACAGAATGTTAATTCCCAACCAATCTCTGTGCAAAAAGATTTTCCTATTAGAGAGAGGGAGAGGTGTTGGTTTTAATATTCTGTAATGCCGAAACCACATGCTAAGATATTGGTATTTCAATACCATTAATAAGGTATTTAAAGTTTTTGGTAAGGATTTTTTTCTCTTCTTATGGATACCATGAAAGCAAATCAGTGAGCTACCAATATCAGCTCTGCTACACTAAGCAAAGCCATTTAGCCTCCCATTATCTCAATTCTCTGTAACCCATTGAAGCCAAATATCACATAGTCAACTGGAATATGCTTCCTGAATGTGTTCAGAGTAACATTGCTTAAGACACAAAAATACAGAAAGCTAAAAACATTCAAACTTTTTCAAAACTTATAGGACGGGTCTGCTTCAAGTTTCAATTCCAACTCTTCATTAGTTAACAAGCTTAACATTGCATCATGAGAAAACCCAAGAGAAGTGTATTAGGACTACAGCAACCCATAGCCAATATAGAGCAAGGGACCAAATGTTATTTGCACTATATATCACTAACATAATGTTTTTTTGTCCTGTATACGGCAACATGTATGTATGTTTCCAAACTGTATTGTCTCTAAACCTGCCAATGTCGATATTAGATGTCTGTAGATGTAAAATAACAGTTTTTAAAGGTAGTGTATAATCCTTTACCCACTGCCCCTTGGCCATTCATTCCTTCCATTGTCTTGATTGGGATTATGTGGAAATTGCAATCAAAAATTGTTATATATCTGCATTCAAATTCATACAAAATGTATATTTTGTACGTTACTATTTAGCTTGAGATACAAGTCATTTCTTAAAATGCATCCCTTATCTTCATGGTACACAGGGCAGCATGGTGGCTCAGTGGTTAGTAGTCTTGCCTTTGCAGCACTAGGTTCCTGGGTTTGAATCTTGGTCAGGACATGAAGTTTGCATGTTACCCCTAATTTGCACAGGTTTCAGTTACCTGCCATATACGGCAGTTAGGACAGGGAACAGCAGGTGGCGCTGTGCCGGCTTCTTTCGCTCTGCTTTACAGACACGATGCTGGCAGAGGAGAGAAGAGACAGACGCTGCATGCAGCCAGAGACACACGCAGGATCGGTTATCGGGTGAGTAGATTGTTTTAATTATTTTATAACACATTTGTCGTATAGGACGCACTAACTCCCCCCCCCCCCCCAGTTTTGGGGAAGAAAAAGTGCGTCTTATACGGCAAAAAATACGGTAATATCTATAATATCGGATTGAGCAGGGGTTGGCAAAGTTTTATGGCCACTAGGCCATTTATGGGGTTGGCGGGGCACACTAGGCTGGACTGGCCCTAATGGCTCCATCCACCAGCAGGGAACACCCCCTAAAGTGAAATTCCTCTCCTCCATATGCATTGCGAAGCAAAGGGATTTACCTTGAGGGAGCTTTCCCTATTTACCCCACTGATGGAAGTATCAACGCCGGCGGCAATAAATAGGCAATATAGCAACTGCAAGAGCTCCAGCAGCTCCGGTAGTTCCTAATGCCCCCTGGCCAATCTGCTGGCCGGTTGCTGGGGGGGTTAGGCCAGAACTAACTACCGGCTAGGCCGTATCTGGCCTAAAGGCCAGAGTTTGACAACCCCTGTGCTAGAGAATGCCAAAAAGCTGCAAGTCTACCTGAAACCATCACTTGGACTCCATCATGTTACAGAAGACTATTAGGAGACCTTACAAATATTACCAGAGACTGTTAGATACGGCTGATCATTGTACAGAGTGATAGAAGTGAATAATACAACAATACATTAAAAAAAATAATATATTATATACATACACAGTCTGCTCTAGCATTCCCTTTCCTTATTTAATTTATATGCTTCTTCTTCAAAAAAAGAAAGAATAAAATTTAACATTTCATTATCATATTCCCTTTGCACTATCATCGGATCCTCAATAAGAAAATATGTATATTGCTAATGCCTGTCATCTGGATTTGTGCTTTAGTGAACTCATCTCTGTTTGAGAATTCTGTCTTGAAAATGTTCTTCTGCTCTTCCACCAGCATTGACCAGTTCTTCTGTGATGTCAAAGCTATGAATAAAATTTCCTGAGGTGGCACCGATATGTTTTAGGTGCTCATGTATGCAGATTGATTTTTATTAGGAATCTGCCCATCTGTATGCAACGTGATTTCCTATGTAAGGATTATTAAAGTCATTCTACGTATTAAATCTAAGGATGGAAGAAGTAAAGCCTTCTCCACCTGCTCATCCCACCTCACTTGCATGGCCATCTACTATGGATCTGGTTTATCTGTTTATTTGATACCACCATCAGAATGCTATGACCTACTGGAACAGATCTTAACAACCTTTTACACAACAGTCACGCCTATGATGAATCCTCTTATATACAGCCTACCAAACAACGAAATGAGAAGTTCTTTGAGAAAACTGGTGTCTTGTTTCTCTCAGGACAAACCATATTTCAAGTCTTAGGGGTTGTTTTGTTTCAGTTTTTATTTCTTCTGATTTCCATTATAGCAGCCAGGACAAAACCAAGTGAGCTATATCTTTAATGCCCAAATGGATATGTGATTGATGAAGGGCAAGTCTCTTTGGACGTGTTTACATATTCACACTATAAAGCAAGGTTGGGCAGACACATCAGCTTTAAAACCTCTGGGTTTAATTTAAAGCTCAACTCTGGGCTTGGGTTTGCAGCTGCTGAAGAATGTAGTGTGGAATGTGAGGGCAGAGGTGCCAGAGAAGACTTGAAAGACTTGATGGAACATGGTGCAAATAAAAGGAAGGGAATAGAAGAACCAACGGAGAATGAAGTGTGGGTGGTATAGGTACATTATGTAGGGTATGAGGTGTATTCAAAAAATCAAGGGTTTTTTTTCAGTATTTTTTGTGGATCTAGTGAAAGCAAATCAGTGAGCTACTAACACTATCCAGTATTGTTGTGTTACAGTGAGGCCCCTGGGTGCCATTATGCACCCAGTAGTAGCAATAACACATTTCCATGCAGTTGTGGCTACGATGTTGTTCTTGCAAAGCCAACTTGCTGCTTTCTGGACCTGAGCTGTTCCATCACTCTCATTCACTTCAATAGGATTTGGAGCTGCCATTTAACTTGCTGCAGAATGCTAGGTCAGAAATGGCCCGTAGTAATGGGGAGGGGAGGTGTTTCAAACAGGAAACAGGGCCAGTAGGTTAAAAGTGCATCAAGGGTTTTATTCACTAGTACTATTTTCACACAAAAACAGGCAAAATAAAACAAACAGCAAAATAAAGCCTGGCATCTTGGCCACTAACTCACTATTAGTTCCCTTTACTAACAATCCAGCCCAACGCAGCAGGAAGCTAAGGACCTAACCATACAGATTTTCCAACAAAGTCTGTATCTTTACTCACAGTTCACCTTGCACCTCCTCCCAACTCACCAGCCAAGACAGAGCCACAGGAAAGAGCAGGCTGGGAGTTTATATCCACAGCCTAATTTCCGGGATGTGTTTCAGCTGAGACAATTACACTTGAATATCCCCAGGCCTCTTTAGCTCCCCCATCTGGCCAAGAAGTCATTAAGCCTGGTACTTCAGCACCCCCTTCAGGTTAAAAGGAAAAATGTCCGATTACACAGAAAAATAATGCATACCGTGTTTCCCCGATGATAAGGCAGGGCCATCAAATAAGACAGCCCCCCCTTTTTAGGTAAAAATGAAAAATAAGCCCCCCCCCCGCAAATAAGCCACCCACCGATTACTTACCAGAATCGCGTGGTGCGGTGGGTGACTCCGTGTGTGGTTCCTGCTTGTTGTCATGCTGCAGCTCTATACACAATGGTAAGTCAGGGGCTCCAACACAAGGGTCAACTGAAGTTTTGCTGACAAAAATGAATTTCTTTAAGAATGAAGCTACATTTGTAGATATCATTTATAAAACTGTGAGTGAGTTGGTTTGGAGTTGTATTATGTTTCTGACTCTTGCTATGGCTATGACGTCAGCGTCCCAGCAAGGTAATGCTATGATCCTTGAGGTTTACCAATACTTTCTCTGTTGGAAAAAATTATGGTATTGGTGCCACAACCAAATTTATTGTCACCTTGTTATATCCACATAAAGTCACATTTTCATTTAATTCACATACATATACACTAGTTCTTTAATAAAACCTAACCTTCTATTCCTCACTTGTGCTCCAGATAATGTTGCTCTCCACAGATTAACTGGCGTACAAGTGGGGAATGGAAGATTGGGTTTCAATACCTGGTGATAAAGATTAACTGAGAAGCTTGCCCAACAATGGGGAGATATTGTAAGAATGCACCTCGCTTTGCTTGTTTTCCACCACTGTACTAATGAAGCCAGATCCCGGTTCTGAATCTGTTGGTCCCACTATTACCTTATGCGGTTTGTTTTAAAACTTTCCCACATCAGAGCATATTGACAGCAAACATTCCAAATGATGTCTTAAACAGATGACATTACTATCTTCATGTTTGGTGGTAATCTCTTGGTTCCTGAAGAAGCAGGGTCTGCTAAACGCGTCGGAAAGAAGTCCAGTCTGAATTTGTATCATTTGTATATGTACACATTTGTGAAATATGTTTATTTGTGATATAAGATATATGTCATGTTTTAATGCCTAAATAAATTATGTTTTTATTGAAGAACTAGTGTAAATGTATGTGAATTAAATGTGGATATGCCAAGGTTTTTGGTATAATGTTATGCTCGTTACTAAGATAACAGAAATGTTATCATTTTCATATATCCTACAGGTGGGTTCCAGGCACTTTGAAAAAGTGCACATATCACAAAGACAAAATGAAATAACAATATAATAATCACAAAACCAAATAATTCATGTATAGCGCTGCAAAATATGTCTGTGCTATATAAATACTGTTTATGAATATTTATAATATAGTCTTATTATTTTAAAAAATGTAATCTTTTTAAAGAATTAATATAATGTTGGACCCACTTCTAGTGCTAATTTAGCTTTATATTGTCAACATTGATGTCCTGTATACTGCAACACTGTATTGTATTGAATTTATTTCCCAACCATATTGTCTCAAAATGTGTCATGTCAATATTAGATGTCGGTAGATGTAAAACCCTAGTTTTTAAAGGGAGTGTACAGTTCTTTCCCTACTCTTCCTTAACTCAGTCGCTCTTCTGGTTGTCTTAGTTGGGATTATGCAAAACCTGCAAAAAAAATTCTTGCACAAGCACCTGCAAACGCCTAGCATGATACCACCCCCAGGTGCCTATCGGTTGCCAGTAGGCACGGGAAAGTGGTAAATACCACATTTCTAACCATTAGTCTGAATCTAGCCTTAGGCTGTCTTGGAGGAAGCTTGCAACCCTCCTTCGAGAAGTAGTTTATAGGGCATAGTGTGGCTTGTGGATTGGGTTAATGGACATTGTTTACCAATTGTGTCTCTTTCTGGTGGAGCAAGAACATTTGGGGAAGTTTCCCGACTGACACAGACTATCATTGCCACCATGATCAGAGAGGTTGCTTGAAATTTCTTCCATGTCCCAAAATTTGTAACAGACTGCAAACTCATTAACAGGAACAGTCAATAGCTAATGAAATGTTAAGTATGCAGCAAAAGTCGATGCTGGATGCCATCATGTTGCAGAAAACCTCAAAAATATTGCAAGAGACTGTTAGAGATTGCTGAACATATTACAGAGTGAAATAAACAGTGATACTGTCAAAGAGATAATATACTAGACCCGTTTTGAAGAAGCTATACAAGGCTGGAGAACATAGACTATCATTGGAGAACCTTGGTGAAAGCTTTCCATCAAACCTCAAATGGATCTGGTCCAGGATTGAAAACATTTACCAACTAATTGCAAATTATTTTTTAAGAAATCAAATCTCAGTTTGCTGGATCACCCAAGCTCTGCCATGATAGTCTATCTTCACCAATCTTGGAGCACTTTAATACATCAGGACCAGTATGTATACATCCAGTTTATAGCAATACTTTCCATAATATATTTATATGTTTTTAGCATTTACTATTTCAGCTTTTTATCTTTATTTTGGGGATAAATTACATCATTTTTTGTTTGTTTTATTATTTTTTCCCCTGTATTGGACAAATTATAATCTTGTAAAATCTATATCATAACAGATATGTATTATATATACAGGTCAGCATTGTGAAAAGCATATTTGCATAATGTACATGGAAAATAATAATACATCTATATTAAAGTTTCAAATTTCTGCATTTTTCATGAATGATGATTATAAAATTGTCACATTCAATGCTGTCGTCTTATTCTTACTTTATAATATTGGAATCCTGGGGAACATTCTCATCATTACAGTAATATGTCTGGATGTCCATTTACACTCTCCCATGTATTTCTTTCTTTGTAATCTCGCCATTGTGGATATTTGTTTTACAAGTGTTACTGTTCCCAATCTCCTCTACATCCTAATCTCTGGAGATGACACCATGTCCCCTACACAATGCCTCATCCAGATGTTTTTTTTCTTTTTAGCGGGCACTGGAGAGGACACGATTATATTGGTAATGGCGTATGACCGATATGTTGCCATCTGTCACCCTTTGCACTATCATCGGATCCTCAACAAGACAATCTGTATATTGTTAATGGCGGTCATCTGGATTTGTGTTTTTGTGAACTCATCTTTGCTTGTCAATTCTGTCTTGAAAATGTTCTTTTGCTCTTCCACCACCATTCACCAGTTCTTCTGTGACGCCAAAGCCCTGGTCAACATTTCTTGTGGTGGCACCGATATATTTTACATGCTTATTTATGCAAATTGTTTGGTATTAGGACTCTGCCCATCTGTGTGCAACTTGATGTCATATGTGAAGATTATCAAAGTCATACTACGTATTAAATCTAAGGATGGCAGAAGGAAAGCCTTCTCCACCTGCTCATCCCACCTCACTGTCATGACCATCTATTATGGATCTGCTATATCTGTGTACATGATGCCTAAATCAGAACACTACAATCTGCTAGAACAGATCTTAACAGCCTTCTACTCTACTGGAATTCCCATGTTGAATCCTCTTATATATAGCCTACGAAACAATGACATAAGGAATTCTTTAAGAAAATTAATTTCTGCCTTCTGGCATGACAATGCATATTTTCCTTGAGGTTGCTTTTTAATACTCATGATATTTGAATTTGGGCTGATCGTTAAATCATACATGAAGTTTCTCATTTGGTCAAAATCCAGTATACATAATGAACAGTCCTGTAATTCCCTGGATCAACAGTGAGCAGCCAGCAGAGAAGCAGGAGACTCTCTTACAACCACTTTTGGTACTGGCCACCAAGAAGGTGGCATTTTGGTCTTCTGCAACACATGGTAAGTATTACAAACTGCCCTCTGTATTTCTGCTTGCCCTTTGGACGTGGCCCGAGGAGGATTAACCATTCACACTGACACACCCACAATGATATAGTAACACCCCAACCCCCGTTATGGTAAAGTATGAGTTGGACATCAGTGAATGAAATGTCTTCGTCCTCTCTCTATGGTTGTTTTGAGTCCTCAGCCAATAGCCCAAAACAGAATGCTCAAACAGTTCCTTAGACTTCCAGTTAAGTCGCAAGTCCTCTTGGCCCTCCTCTCCCTTCAGTAATATGCTATTTAGAGAATTCCTTTGTATACTGCTCTGTGTAGTATTTTCATGTCAGTCCAGAAATAATGTAAAACTTTGACCTCTTGTTGAATTGAACTAGTTGGAATTACAAAAAATACAAAATTTTGAATTGCCAACAAAACTAGAAAAGAAGGGTAAATCTTAATAGAAACACTCAAACACAGGTCACTTATTGCCTATACTAATCTGCCCCCCCCCCCCCGCAACATGTATGTATGTTTCCAAACTGTATTGTCTCTAAACTTGCCAATGTCGATATTAGATGTCTGTAGATGTAAAATAACAGTTTTTAAAGGTAGTGTATAATCCTTTACCCACTGCCCCTTGGCCCATTTATTCCTTCCATTGTCTTGATTGGGATTATGTGGAAATTGCAATCAAAAATTGTTATATATCTGCATTCATATTCATAGAAAATGTATATTTTCTACGTTACTATTTAGCTTAAGATACAAGTCATTTCTAAAAATGCATCCGTTATCTTCATGGTACACAGGGCAGCATGGTGGCTCAGTGGTTAGTAGTCTTGCCTTAGCACTAGGTTCCTGGGTTTGAATCTTGGTCAGGACATGAAGTTTGCATGTTACCCTTAATTTGCATAGGTTTCAGTTACCTGCCAAAAACATGCAGTTAGGTTAGTTGAATTCCTCCAACCTTAATGTATTAGTCAATGACATATGGCTATGATAGGGGCATTAGATTGTGAGTTCTTTTAAGGGACAGTTAGTGACATGACTACTGAGTATGGATCTAAAATTCTGGCCCTATATATAAAATACAGAGAGGCAACCACACAAAAGTGATTACATGCAATGAAAAAATGCACATTTAATCTTATGGAAGCATTTTATTGAAATTATTGCTCTGTGGCAGGGACTCTTTAAGATGGAGAAAGCTGGGATAAGAATTAATGTTGGGGGAGGAAATTTGGCCATGGATAAGCACATGCCTTTTATATCCATGTAATCCACTGAAAGATTTATGGACTCCCAGAGCTTATTTCTTCTTTCCTATTGCATATTTACAGCCTATATATAGGTTGGGTTCAATGACTGAAGACAATGTTTTATGCTTGGCTCGAATACATGAACCTATAAAGATGAAGCAATGATTCCCTAAATGTTCCGTTCCATTCAAAACTATTTTTAATGACAGCCAAAAGCTTTTTATTAGTTTTTTTCATATTATATTATTATACGTTTCTGGATAAATGTTTCATATCTTTATATAATATCTATAATATCTGATTGAGCAGGGGTTGGCAACGTTTTATGGCCACTAGGCCATTTATGGGGTTGGCGGGGGCACACTAGACTGGAGTGGCCCTAATGGCTCCATCCACCAGCAGGGAACACCCTCTGAAGTGAAATTCCTCTCCTCCATATGCATTGCAGAGGAGAGGGATTTACCTTCAGGGAGCTTTCCCTATTTACCCCGGTGATGGAAGTATCAACGCCGGCGGCGATAAATAGGGGAGCAGCTGCAAGGGCTCCAGCAGCTCCGGTAGTTCCTAATGCCCCCTGGCCAATCTGCTGGCTGGTTGCTGGGGGGGTTAGGCCAGAACGAACTACCGGCCAGGCCGTATCTGGTTTTTGACACCCCAGTGCTAGAGAATGCCAAAGAGGTGCAACCTGAAACCATCACTTGGACTCCATCATGTTACAGAAGACTATTAGGAGACCTTACAGATATTACCAGAGACTGTTAGATACCGCTGATCATTGTACAGAGTGATAGAAGTGAGTAATACAACAATACATTAAAAAAATAATATATTATATACATACACAGTCTACTTTAGCATTCCATTTCCTTATTTAATTTATATGCTTCTTCTTCAAAAAAAGAAAGAAAGAATAAACTTTAACATTTCATTATCATATTCATTTAATTAGGTGTTTTTTTCACATTAAAGAGACATATTACAATCTTGTCAAATCTGTATTATATTAAGGGATATTTATTATAAATTGTATATACACACATTGTGAAAAACGTCATTTTTATGGATAAGTGACAATGCACATAAAAAACAATACATCTATATTAAAGTTTCACATTTCATCATTTTTCATAAATGATGATTATAAAATTGTCACATTCAATGCTGTCATCCTATTCTTACTTTATAATATTGGAAACCTGGGGAACATTCTCATCATTACAGTAATATGTCTGGATGTCCAGTTGCACACTCCCATGTATTTCTTTCTCTGTAATCTCGCCATTGTGGATATTTGTTATACAACTGTTACTGTTCCCAATCTCCTCTACATCTTACTGTCTGGAGATGACACCATGTCCTCCACACAATGCCTCATCCAGATGTTTTTCTTCAGTATAGCAGGCACCAGTGAAACAACCGTTATACTGGTAATGGCGTATGACCGATATGTTGCCATCTGTCACCCTTTGCACTATCATCGGATCCTCAATAAGAAAATATGTATATTGCTAATGGCGGTCATCTGGATTTGTGCTTTAGTGAACTCATCTGTGTTTGTGAATTCTGTCTTGAAAATGTTCTTCTGCTCTTCCACCACCATTAACCAGTTCTTCTGTGATGTCAAAGCTATGATTAAAATTTCCTGTGGTGGCACCGATATGTTTTATGTGCTCATGTATGCAGATTGCTTTTTATTAGGATTCTGCCCATCTGTATGCAACGTGATTTCCTATGTAAGGATTATTAAAGTCATTCTACGTATTAAATCTAAGGATGGAAGAAGTAAAGCCTTCTCCACCTGCTCATCCCACCTCACTTGCATGGCCATCTACTATGCATCTGGTTTATC
>NC_092864.1:8838162-8843318 GCF_032062135.1 Pyxicephalus adspersus
GATGTGGGTCCACAACACAAACGCATTGTAGGCAGACACATCTAAGATGTTATAAAACACAACCATTGTCCATCTCCTGGTCATTCGCTGACAAATGTAGGTAGCAGTCAGCTTGTCCATTTCTCCTTTGTTTTTATTGTAATCCAGGATAAGTATGGGCTATTTGTCAGTTCTTGATGACACAGCTGCATCTTTGTGAAAAGTGGACGTAAGTATCACACTCCAGTTTCTTTTTGGACTGGTGTTGTCTGTAAATTCAAGTTTCGAAGAAAATGGAGCTCTGCCCTTAACCTGTAAAATTATGGTTGGCAGCTCAGGTTTATTTTTTCTCTTGTGCCTACCATGGTATGTTTCCTCCTGAGACGTTCTTGTCCAAGGTCATAGCTGGTGCAAACATTGTCACACGTGATATTGTGACCCCGCAGTCCAGACTACACATTTTCCTTGGTTTTTCTCTGGGATACCACTTGCAGGTTTGCATGTGTAAATTAGTAGATTTCAATAGGCATGAGCGAGAATGTCTCTGGCATTCTCGTGAAAATTTCCTCAAACGTAGCTGATGTGTCCGCCAAATTTCGAAAAACTGATTTCCCAAAACCATCTGAAGATCAAGGAAATCATTATGATCCCCGGTACTAGAGGTTAATTACCTCCAGTGCTCGGAAATTGCAGTGGAACTGCAGATGAACTCTCAATAGAGTTTTTCCATTGAGAGTTCACCTGCAGTTCAGTTTCCACGGTCTTCAAGCTGATAAGTACAATTACCCTCTAGTGCCCTGAAGTGAATTCTCAGGGTTGCAATAATTCATGCAGCACTGGGAATCCTCCTGTTTGTGATACCCGGACACTAGATGTTAATTAAATGAAAGAGGCTCAGAACATTCAACCCAGGGGAGGAGCTGGTCAGTGTCATTGAATGTGTGTAGGACAGCACCAGAGATCATAAAAGGCAAGCCAGTATTTTAATTTTAACATCAAATTATAACTAAAGACTGATAGGTGATCCTCAGATGATTCCATTATGTTGAAAAAGTCTTCACATCCCTCCCCCCTCCTTTCATCCCTCCCATTCCTGTCCAGGCAATTGTTCGTTTTTTATTGATTGATGAAGGGTTGGTAGGTAGCTCATTTTTTCTAGTTAGCTTTATTTTCCTAATCCTACCATGCAACTCATGTACAGTTTTTGCTAATTATTTGTGAACAACTGTTTTGTCATCTTTCTTTGTCATATATGTTTGTGTATGTTGTAATTGTCCCATGGGATTTATTGTTTCATCAATTGATTATAACACTATATTTAATGTTTGTATACCATAAGCTCTCACTTGGCTGTTTAAGGTTGTTTTGTATGTGTAATCTTTGACAAATACTAATTTTTTGGAAAACTTTAATAAAAATAATAAAATACAAATTATAACTAAAGTCAAAACCTTTTTTGAATAAAGAAGTCAAAATCTGGATACATTGGCAGGGTTTTATTGTTGTCTGCATCTCTTTAATTATCCTGCTCACCAATGTTACATGAATAGAAGTGAAGAAAAATCCAAACTCTTGCATCAGGAATACAAAGTGTTCTGATTGGAGGGAACATGTTCTCATAACAACTTTCTAAGAGGGGATTTACCCTTTAAGACAGAAAATATTACTAATATCAATGCAATATCATTCAATATAATTTTTAGAATTTTTGCATTCATTCAACTTAGAGCAAATTAAAGTTGCACACATTTGCTAATTTCTACCTTTCATCATCACTATCCCCAATTTACTAACACTGTGGGCCTGATTTACTAATGGAATTCAGGCTGTTTACTAGATGAATTATCACCTTATAAGGGATTCTTACTTGACTTAGTAAATGTGGTGAAAATCCACTTTGCAAAAGTAACCAATCGTAAGAAAATGTAAAAGATTTTTTCTTGCATATGATTGGATGATTGACACAAGCAGAGATTCATTTCATTTACTAAACAAAATGATTTTTATCTTTGCAAGGGGATGATTTCATTTTGCTAAATGAGCATCCTGTATTCCTTTAGTAAATCAAGCCTTATGACTGCTCTCAGGCCCTCTACCTCTTATTGTTAGTACCTTTATTATCCAGCTTCCATGCTTTTTTGTTAGATGTGAAGCTGCTTGCATTGGACCTGATTTATTAAAGCTTTCCAGGTCAGGAGAGAATACACTTTCTTAAGTGAAGCTGGGTGATCCAGCAAACCTGGAATGGATTTCTTAAAAGCAATTTGCTAATTGTTAACAAGTGTTTGTTGTTTTTTTTTTTTATAATGTTTTAAAAAGTTTTGAGGGAGATTACAGTACGTGGTAGCGAATGAGAAAAGAATGGTGAATTTAAAGGAGCAAAAGGTAAACTAGGTAACCTGCCACAGGGTTATGGAAGTCATCTAAAACTCATATATGCGGTGGAAAGCAATGACCTCTAAAGAATATCCTGTCAACTATGCCACTGGTCTATTTGGACACTTAAGGTTCTGCAGAAGAAGACTTCTTCATAACCCATAAGAACTTGGATGGGCAGTCAATATTAAAATCATTCTATCGGCACAGCAACATGAAAATCAAGTGGCTTAACCTTCCAGATTCATGTGGGCCAGGCAGCACAATTCCTTCATCCAGGGACAATGACTGTGGTTCACAATGAAAGAAACTTTCCTTGCAAATCCTACGCCCCTTCTTCCTTTTCTTTTCAACCAACACCCCCCTACTCCTCCTCCTTTGATTCCACTTCTTTGTCCTTGAGTCTGGATTCGCACTGTTTCAGGTGCAATGCAGCATTCATGGTAAGGTAAATGTGCACATGTGAATGGCCCAGGTTCATTTCCCTTCAATGGTTCCCTATACAAATATAATCTGGTGACCCCTCATGTAAAATATTCCACCTTCCTGAACTTTTGCCATTCTTTTATTTGATACCCTGGTAAAAAAATTTCCCAGCTTGTCCCACCCTAAAACCTGCCTTGGCTCAGATACTCCATGCTTTGCCCTTCACCCCATATTGGGATATCCTCGTCATCATCCACCACCACCTCCTCATTCTAATGACCTCAAAGTTTACAATAAAGGCTGAAAGTGGCACCTTTCTGCATGTTCTCGCTGCCCTCTTCAGGCATGGCGTTAAGGTTAACTTTGCTCAAAACACAGAGAAAAATGAATACAAAAAATAAAACTCTCTATAACTTTCACCATTAAAAGCTCTTCATTAGTCTACAGGGTCATCATTGCATTGTAAGAACACCCAAAAGCAGTGTAAAAATGAAAACTTAGATAAACATTTTCTGCTTCTCCCTGTAGGGCCTATTATGGTTTCATTTTTTAAAAAGAAAAAAATGTATTTGGGAATTCCACATGGGGATTTACACAATTTAAATGATCCGTGCTTTTGCTTGTTGTCAGCTGCAGCTCTATACACAGTGGTAAGTCATGGAACTCAGCTCTGACACAACATTTCCTAAAAGCCAACTGATGTGCCAATAAAATAAGAAAAAAAATCTTTATGAAAGAAACAGCTCTTACAGATAGATTTAATAAAACTAGAGGAATTCATTTTGGAGTCTCGGGGAATTTAATTTTGTTTCTGACACTTGCTGCTGTCCATGTCTATAAGTCTATGAGGTCAGAGCTTCAGCAAGGTGATTCTGGGTTCCCCAAAATGCCAACATTTTATACATGCGACAAACAGGCCCTACAGAAAAATCAGGTAATACACAGATAAAAGGTGCACATGAAACAAAAACAAACAAATCATAATATCAGATCAGGACTACAGCAATACAGAACATGGAAACCAATGTTATTCGCGCTTTATATTACTAACATAATGTTTTTTGTCCTGTATACGGCCACATGTATGTATATTTCCAAATTGTATTTTCTCCAATCTTGCCATGTCAATATTAAATGTATGTATATGTAAAAAAAACAGTTTTTAAAGAGAGTCTATAATCCTTTACCCACTGCCCCCTTGGCTCAGACATTTCTCACATTGTCTTGACTGGGAATATGTAGAAATTGGAACCAAAAATTGTTATATATTTACATTCATATTCATAGAAAATGTATATTTTGTACTCTCCCAATTAACTTGAGATATATGTAATTCCTTTAAATGCATCCGTTATCTTTATATAATATAGGGTTAGAATGGTGGCTCATTGGGTAGCAGTGTTGCCTTTGCAGCACTAGGTGCCACTAGGATATATGGCTATGACAGGGACATTCGATTGTGAGGCCTTTTGAGTGACAACTAGTGACGTGACCATAGACTATGGATGTAAAATTCTGGCCTCATATATATAATACGGATAGACACTGCAGTCTTGGAGCTTTTAGATAACCACACAAGAGTGATTAACCTGAAATAAAGAATTGAACATTGTTTCTTATGGAAACTGTTTAATTGGTCTGTGGCAAGGACTCTTTAAGATCAGGACAGTTGAGATAAGAATTAGTGTTGGGGGAGGAAATAGGGCCCTGGATAGGATTAGGTGAGATATTCCAATTATTAGAGTTCAATTATGGGAATGCAAATGCCTTTTCTATCCATATAATCCATGAAATGTTTTATGGACTCCCAGAGTTTATTTCGTTATTGTTGAATATTTACAACCACCATATAGAAGGTTGTTCTTCTGAAGTCAATGTTTTATGCTTGGTGTAAATTCATGAACCTAAAAGTTGAAGCATTGATTCCCATCCTTGTTTTACAGGGATTCCTGGATATATTTTCCATTTCTTTATATGGAATCAGACTGGGATACTTAGGGTCTTTCAAAGGAAGTGATCCACCCTCATTTAGGCAGTGGCTAAAGGTCTGGATTTCATGCTGCATCAAATGTAGGTTCACCCTAATCATGGCTGGCCTAGATACCTAGGTCTTGTTTAACAAGTATGCATTTTTCTGGGATTTTGAATTCATTCAGACTATCACGGCAGCCATGATCCGGAATATTGCTTGAAACTGTTTCAAAAAGCTGCCTTCATATTGCAGGAGAATGTCTGACACACCGTCATGGTATGTTGGAAGTTTCTGAAACCACGGGCAGTCAGATGATAAACAAATGTTACTAAATATGTACACACACAGTCTATTCCAACATTTCTTTTTTATATTAAATTCATATGCTTCTTCAAAAAAAAAA
>NC_092864.1:8843850-8856478 GCF_032062135.1 Pyxicephalus adspersus
TCTGTGTTTGTGAATTCTGTCTTGAAAATGTTCTTCTGCTCTTCCACCACCATTCACCAGTTCTTCTGTGATGTCAAAGCTATGATTAAAATTTCCTGCGGTGGCACCGATATGTTTTACGTGCTCATGCATGCAGATTGTTTTTTATTAGGACTCTGCCCATCTGTATGCAACGTGATTTCCTATGTAAAGATTATTAAAGTCATTCTACGTATTAAATCCAAGGATGGAAGAAGTAAAGCCCTATTTAATGTACAGCGCTGCGTAATATGTTGGCGCTATATAAATCCTATTTAATAATAATAATAATAATAAAGCCTTCTCCACCTGCTCATCCCACCTCACTTGCATGGCCATCTACTATGGATCTGGTTTATCTGTTTATTTGATACCACTTTCAGAACGCTACAACCTACTGGAACAGATCTTAACAACCTTTTACACAACAGTCACGCCTATGATGAATCCTCTTATATACAGCCTACGAAACAACAAAATGAGAAGTTCTGTGGGAAAACTGGTGGCTCGTTTTACTCAGGACAAAGAATATTTCAATTCTTAGGGGTTGTTTTCTTTAACTCATGCTCATGTATTTAGTTTTTATCTCTTCTGATTTCCAATATAGCCGCAAGGACAATAACAAGTGAGCTATATCTTTAACCTTCCTATATACTTCGGTTTTGACCCGTGTCTTAAATCAGCCAAAAAATACATTCAAAACAATTTTTTTTTTTTTTGTTTCTTACCACTTGATTTCCTTGTTAGGGTTCCTTATCCACAGATTGTTTTTAATATTTTTTGTGTGACCCCCCTCGGCCCTTCTTTGATAGCATACCTCTCGTTTTTAATTTTAAAAAATGGTAAAATGAACCTTAGGGGAATTATATAACTAAATAAAAGGTTGTTATGTTACCAGACTATTACCGAGGGGTTATAAAACACATCTCTTAAATATTTGTTTTTTATTTCTTTTTATGCTAATATTATTAACTATAGTAACATCTATGGTGTTATGGGTCAGTTTTCACCCATATATATTAGGTAGTAATATAAAGCGCTAATAACATTGGCTCACATGTTCTGTATTGCTGTAGTCCTGATCTGATATTATGATTTGTTAGTTTTTGTTTCATGTGCACCTTATCTGTGTATTGCATGATTATTTCTGTAGGGCCTGTTTGTCGGATGTATAAAATGTTGGCATTGTGGGGAACCCAGCTACTATCTTGCAATATGTTGTTATTTTGATAGTCTTCTCCTTGATTAAACCCTAGCAGAGTTGAATGAACCCTGATTGTCTAGATGTCATTCCTCCTGTTATCTACTTTCACCTGGTAATCTACCACAATCTCCTTAATATCTACCACCTTGGTACCCTATTCTGCTGCTCTGGAGGCCTTCAGTTTGATAGCCACAAACCTTAGTAATGTCAGCCCGTAAAATACCTTCACTGCCACCACCATCTCTTCTGCCTTCATGTAATTTACTACTCTTTACCATCTCTGTTTTCTCAGAAATAGTTACTATGACCCTGATTTATCAATGAAATATGCGTACACGCGACGCGGGTATTTACGTGCTGGACAGATAAGTCTAATAACGCAAGTCAGGCCCGAGTTCTAGTGAACCCGCCTTCCGGTTTCCTGCAAAGATCTCAAATACGTCAATTAAGGCGATTAATTTTCAACTGCGCAATTCAGGAGATGTTAAAAACAATGATGGTGATAGCAAATGATTAGCGCACACCTGCGCCCTGTTCTGTGCTCTCCAGTTCCATTTTACAGGTCAGTTTGAATCTTTAATGCTTGATTTTTTTTTGGAAGTGTTATTTTTTTATGTTACATTCTACTCAATCACAAACTTGCTTCATTTATAGTTACATTTGTTGCACTTGTTGTTACTTTTTCTTTTGGTTGCAACACTGCAAACTCATTTCTATCAAGCTGGATATATACTAAGTGGCACTTTCACATATGTCATCACACAATAGTATGAGTGTAAAAAAATATGTGAACCAACATTTGTCACATATTGGTATTTGAATCTATTATGTACATATTCCTTTCCTGAATAAATTGTCATGATTTTATTTCTTTTTTTTGTTTGTTTGGTTTTTTTTATAGTCTGACTTGCACTCAAGTTGATTTGTCCCCACGCAACTCCTGTGTTCATTTGTAGTTGTGTTATCGGTTTGTTGTCATTGTGCTGTGCTGCCTGATCTTAGCACTATTGTATACAAACACACTTCCACTTGTTGTCCAAACTCGTTGTTGGGTTGGTGGGATGTATTCAGTGAAGCGACGACCGGTCAGGCGTTCTGGGTTGACAATGGTGGAAGCACGACGTCCAGGTCTATTCATAGCCACTGATGATGTTTTCTGGTTCTTGACTATGGATTCGAAAACTTGCAAAATGAAGTCTGAATGATTCACAGGCCTCTGATTTTTTTGTACAAAATGTAGGCATTCCATAGGCACTGCTCAAACTAGATGCCTGAAAATCTTCTTGTAGTACTTCCTTTGCTGTTTCCTCATCACTGGGTAGAATGTCATGGCTTGGTCAGCTCTGTCGACACCTCCCATGGTGTTATTCTAGTCAATCACCACATGTGGCTTCATCACTTCTTTCCCACGTTTTGCGTGTACAAGAACGGTGGAGGCATCATGGACAGTACTCATCACACACATCTTTCTTGTCATGCCATCTCAGGGCCATCATCTTTCCTTTCTGCCAGGCAACAATTTCTCCTGTCTTCAGCTTCCCTTTTGCAAACAGTGCTGGCAGGTTGCGCCGGTTAGCCCTAACGGTTCCATAGGCATCTGTTCCATGTTGCAGAAGGAACTCATATAGCTCAGGAGAGGTGTAGAAATTGTCAGTTGTGACACAATAGCCCTGATCTAGCAATGGCTCTATGAGAGATAGCACTGAAGATGTTGCCAATCCATAATGGCTGTATCTGGGGTAGAACTGTGTCCCTTTTCCAGTGTACAGTACCGTATTCCAGATGTAGCTAGATGAAGATTCGCACAGCATATACGTTTTCACACCAAATCGTGTCCTCTTTGACGCAATGTACTGCACCCAGCAAAAAATTTCAAAAAGTTATCAAACAGAGCAGCACACATGTTAGCAAAAAAAAAATTAGCAAAAAATGTCAAAAAGTTAGCAAGCACAAGAGCAGCTTTGTCTTCACAACAATTTTTTCGATAACTTCATCGGTCAAAAATAACTTCAGGTATGCCAGGGGGTCGTCGCATTCAGCCTCAATTTTCACCCCAGGTGCGCCGGTAAATGGAAATCTTGGCGGTGCTGCCTGGTCCGCATCAAGGTCAATAGGACACCATGTGTGCACAGCACTGACCTCAGAATCGTCAGAATCATCGCTCAGTTCACTTTTGCTGTCCGATGACAAATTTACTGGTTAATCACTGTCGCTCGATTCCACAAGGGACTCCAAATCACTGTCACTGCTTTCAAATTCCTCCAAAACAGCGCTTGCACCGGCAAAATGTCATTTAGATTCCTTGCAGTCTCCAGCAAACAGTCACGAACAATCAAGGCCAAAGACAAAGTGATGAAATGATACGTTCAGGAGGTGATTTATAAGTGATCAAAAGGTCAGATCAAGGTCAGGGCTAATAGTGGGCAAAATGTAAATCAGGGCACTGGGCAATGATGCTTGGTGCACTAATATGTGTATTTGTACTTTTATTATGTGTTATTGTGTGTATTTCACTGTAAAAAAAAATGTAAAAGCAGATTACATAGTAATCTGCTTTTAAATTTCCCACCCCCAGAATCCATCACTCCACCGCATCACCCGGAAGATGTCACAGATCTTGCCAGGTGATGTGGTGGGGTTGTCCCCGCCCTGCTCACTCTCCTGCTTGCATCACCCAGAGGCTGATCTCCGGGTGATGTGGTGGAGATGTCCCTGCCCCGCTCACTCTCCTGCTCGCATCACCCGGAGGCTGATCTCACCCTCTGGGAGTAGGGGATGATGTCCCCGCTGCTCACTCTCCTGCTTGCATCACCCAGAGGCTGATCTCCGGGTGATGTGGTGGAGATGTCCCTGCCCCGCTCACTCTCCTGCTCGCATCACCCGGAGGCTGATCTCACCCTCTGGGAGTAGGGGATGATGTCCCCGCTGCTCACTCTCCTGCTTGCATCACCCAGAGGCTGATCTCCGGGTGATGTGGTGGAGATGTCCCTGCCCCGCTCACTCTCCTGCTCGCATCACCCGGAGATCAGCCTCCAGGTGATGCAATCAGGAGAGAAGCTGCAGTAGATTCAGGGGCATCACCCCCTGGATTTACTATTGGTGGTCGCATCTGTAGTTAGATGCGGTGCACCATGCAGAAATCCTGCATGGTGCATCACATCTAACTGCAGATGCGTGCAGCGGGTTGGTGGGGACCCAGGCGGTATTGAAAGCAGATTACTCGGTAATCTGCTTTTAAAAATGCCCGCCCGGCCACGCCCCCCCAATGGAGAAGCGTGCCACTGTCACAGCTTGATCGTGTGATCATCGCTGGAGCGTGGGGCTAAGGTAAGGGTGACCCCCAAAGTTACCCCAAGTGTGACTCTGGGTTACCGTTTTTTGCTTTGTTTTCCCATCCCAAGTCACACTCAGGATTACCACTAGGGGGGCTAATGCAAGCTTGCCAGTATAAAACTGCCAGGGATGCGCAGCTCTGGCAGTGAGCTCATTCAGTTGTTGAATAGCGCCACGGTTTCCGATTTCAGGTCGCGAATACGGATGCGCGAGTGAGCTTCCGATTTTGCTTGATGAATCAGGACCTATGTCTTTGTCTACTACACTACTAATAGCCACTATGGCTACTTTTCTGTTTATAACCTCCCGGGCCACTGTACACTGAAAACCAAAAAGTCCTTAGATGGATCCTTTTAGGAAAACAAATAGGCAAGCCTGAAAACAGAGGCATTAGTAGGGTCTCCCTAAAATTTTAGATATTTTGTTGTTTTTTTTAAATGTTGTAAAAAGTTTTTAGGGAGACTTTAGTATGAGGTGGTGAATGAGAAAAGGGTGGCAAATTTAAAGAAGCTAAAGGTAAATTAGGTAACCTGCCACAGGGGTATGGAAGTTATCTGAGATTCCAAATATGCGGTGGAAAGCAACAACCTCTAAAGCAAATTCTGTCAACTATGCCACTGCTCTATTTGGACACTTTGGACACTCTGCAGAAGAAGACTTCTTCATAACCAATAAGGACATGGATGGGCAGTCATAATGAGAATCATTCTATTGAAAATCAAGTGGCTTAACCTCCCAGATTTATGTGGGCCAGGCAGCACAATTCCTCCATACACAGACGATGACTGTGGTTCACAATGAAGGAGACTGTTCTTGCAAATCCTCCTCCCCTTCTTCCTTTTCTTTTCAACCGACACCCCCCCTACTCCTCCTCTTTTGATTCCACTTCATTGTCCTTGAGTCTGGATTCACACTGTTTCAGGTGCAATGCAGTATTGATGGTATGGTAAATGTTCACACGTGAGTGGCCCAGGCTCATTTCCACTCAATTGTTCCCTATACAAATATAATCTGGTGACCCCTCATGTAAAATAATCCCCCTTCCAGAACCTTTGCCATTCTTTCATTTGGGACCCTGGAGAAGGTGAGGGCTCTGGGAAATTTCCCAGCTTGTGCCACCCTAAAACCCACCCCGGCTCAGATACTCCATGCTTTGCCCTTCACCCCGTATTGGGATATCCTCATCATCATCCACCACCACCTCCTCATTTACAGGGGCACCTCTCTGCATGTTCTGGCTGCCCTCTTCAGACATGGTGGAGGAGGATTGACCATACACCAACACCCCTGCAATCACACATCTATTTCCTTCCTAGAGTAAAGTCAGAGCTGGGTTGGCATCAGTGAATAAAATGAGCCCAACACCAAATGCTATTGAATCTGCCAAAGAAAAAATATGGCTGGAACCACACGTTAAGATATAAATCTGAAATTAGATTTCACTACCAACACTGAGGTATAAAACGTTTTTGGTAGGGTATTTTTTTGTGTGTGTATCAAATGATCCCAAACAAATCAGTGAGCTACGAATACTAACCAGTATACCCTGCAGCTCTGCTACACCTAGAAAACCTTCCCAATCCTCCATAATCTCTATTATCTATACTTATCTATCCATTGCAGCCAAACTTCACAGAGCTCCTCACATACTCATGGGGAATGTGCTTCCTGTAGCCTTTAAAGGATAACTTTGCTACAAAAAAATGAATCCAAAAAAACTAAAACTTTTTTAAAACTTTGGGTTTCAGTTCAAGCTCTTCCTTAGTATACAGGGTCATCATTGCATTGTAAAAAAAAAAACACCTACCGGTAGATGCAGTGTAAAAATGGAAACTTAGATAAACATTTTCTGCTTCTCCCTTCCTTTTTTTTTTCCTTTTTTGGTTTCCTTTTTTAAAAAGAAAAAATGTATTTGGGAATTTCACATGGGGATTTACACAATTTAAATGATCCGTGTTTCTGCTTGTTGTCAGCTGCAGCTCTATACACATTAGTGGTAAGTCATGGAACTCAGATCCGACTCAACATTTCCTAAAGTCCAACTAATGTCTTGCTAAAATAAAAAAATTGTTATGAAAGAAACATCTTTTACAGATAGATGTATAAAACTAGAGAAATTCTTTTAGGAGTCTTGGGGAATTTAATTTTGTTCCTGACACTTGCTGCTGTCCATGTCTATCAGGTCAGAGCTTCAGCAAGGTGATTCTGGGTTCCCCACAATGCCAACATTTTATACATCCGACAAACAGGCCCTACAGAAAAAAAATCGGAATTTGTGCCATATGACCGGTAACAAGGAAAAGAAAGTAATATTTAAATGTATAAGTGTCATGTCGTAATAACCATTACGGTTCTAAAACTTATGGCGGGACTTTTTTGAAAGTTTAACATTTTTACGCGTAATTTGCGCGTGAACTTCCATAATTACGAATTCCTATTTAAGCTAAAATAGCGAAACGAAATATAAAAATAAAAAAACAGAAAAAACTCATTATTAAAGAGAGTCTATAATCCTTTACCCACTGCCTCCTTGTCTCAGACATTCCACACATTTTCTTGACTGGGAGTATGTAGAAATTTGAATCAAAAATTGTTATATATTTTCATTCATATTCATAGAAAATGTATATTCTGTACTCTTCCAATATTCTAGAGATATATGTAGTTCCTTTAAATGCATCCGTATCTTTATATAATATAGGGTTAGATTGGTGGCTCAGTGGTTAGCAGTCTTGCCTTTGCAGCACTAGGTCCCTGAGTTTAAATCTTGGTCAGGACATGAAGTTGGCATGTTCACTTTATGTTTGCATGGGTTTCAGTTATTTTCCAAAACATGCAGTTAGATTAGTTGAAATCATCCAAAATGAATGGCTTGGTTAATGACATATGGCTATGATAGGACCACTCGATTGTGAGCCCTTTTGAGTGACAACTAGTGACGTGACCAAGGACTATGGATGTAAAATTCTGGCCACAAATATATAATACAGAGAGACACTGCAGTCTTGGAGCTTTTGGATAACCACACAAGACCGATTAACCTGAAATAAAGAATTGAACATTGAATCTTTTGGAAACATTTTATTCAAAAGATTGGTCGGTGGCAGGGACTCTTTAAGATCAGTACAGTTGAGATAAGAATTAGTGTTGGGGGAGGAAATAGGACCATGGAGAGGATTAGGTGAGATATTCCAAATATTAGAGTTCAATTATGAGAAGTTAGTTCTCAATGACTGAAATCAATGTTTTATGCTTGGTGTAAATTCATGAACCTAAAAGATGAAGCATTGATTCCCATCCTTGTTTTACTGGGATTCCTGCATACATTTCTTTATATAGAACCAGACTGGGATACTTAGGGTCTTCCAAAGGAAGTGATCCACCCTCATTTAAGCAGTGGCTAAAGGTCCGGATTTCATGCTGCATCAAATGTAGGTTCACCCTAATCATGGCTGGCCTAGAAACTTAGGCATTGTTTAACAAGTATGCATTTTTCTGTGATTTTCAATTCATTCAGACTATCACGGCAGCCATGATCGGAAACATTGCTTGAATCTGTTTCAAAAAGCTGCCTTCATATTGCAGGAGACTGTCTGACACACCGTCATGGTATGTTGGAAGTTTCTGAAACCACGGGCAGTCAGATGATAAACAAATGTTACCAAATATGTACACACACAGTCTATTCCAACATCTCTTTTTTTCCTTGTAGTGAGCACTGGTGAGGACACGGTTATACTGGTAATGGCGTATGACCGATATGTTGCCATCTGTCACCCTTTGCACTATCATCGGATCCTTAACAAGAAAACCTGTATATTGTTAATGGCAGTCATCTGGATTTGTGCTTTTGTGAACTCATCTTTGCTTGTCAATTCTGTCTTGAAAATGTTCTTCTGCTCTTCCACCATCCACCAGTTCTTCTGTGATGCCAAAGCTATGATTAAAATTTCCTGTGGTGGCACCGATATGTTTTACGTGCTCATGTACGCAGATTGTTTTTTATTAGGATTCTGCCCATCTGTATGCAACGTGATTTCCTATGTAAAGATTATTAAAGTCATTCTACGTATTAAATCCAAGGATGGAAGAAGTAAAGCCTTCTCCACCTGCTCATCCCACCTCACTTGCATGGCCATCTACTATGTGTCTGGTTTATCTGTTTATTTGATACCACTTTCAGAACACTACAACCTACTGGAACAGATCTTAACAACTTTTTACAAAACAGTTACGCCTATGATGAATCCTCTTATATACAGCCTACGAAACAACGAAATGAGAAGTTCTTTGAGAAAACTAGTGGCTAGTTTTTCTCAGGACATAGCATATCTCAAGTCCTAGGGGTTGTTTTCTTTCCGCTTTTATCTCTTCTGGTTTCTATTATAGTAGCCGGGACTAAACCAAGTGAGCTTTATCTTTAATGCCCAAATGCACATGTGATGGATGAAGAGCAAGTCTCATTAGACGTCTTTACATATTCACACTATAAAGCAAGGTTAGGCAGACACATCAGTTTTAAAACCTCTGGGTTTACTTTAAAGCTCAACTCTGGGCTTGAGTTTTTCACTAGGGATGAACAGCAATTTTTTTAAATTTGTTCTCACGGCGAATTGGGCTGTTCTCGCTTACTAAACATGTAAGCAAGAATGGCCTTTGTAAATTTCGCCGGCGAGACCAAATTTTTGGGACCTGCAAGACCAATCAGGGGAGCGGGAGCTGTCAGCTCCGCTCCTCTGATTGCTGTAGCAGCCCTGTACTATGTGTTCCTGGATAGAGTTTCTCTATCCAGGAACACAGTGTGAGTTTCCCTGGCTGCTCATTAATGAATCCTCTGATTTTTCCCACGGCAGCATTCATTCATAAACGCAACCTCCTCTCAGTGAGGGATCCCCGGGCGCTACAGGAAAGCCCTCATTCTGACCAGTAGTTCCCGGGGATTGCTCACTGACAGGAGGATTCCTACGGCTGTATTTATGAATGCAGCCGTGATAATCCTCCTATAGTGATTCTTGCTCATCCCTATTCTTTACCCCTCTTGCAGAGAGCAATATCTACAAAAATAAGTACAATGACCCCCAGTGACAGCAGAAACAATGATGATGATGATGATGGTGATGATGCTTTACAATAAAGCTCTACAAACTAACACAGTTCTTACCTGGCACAGACCTGGCCTGCAGTATGGACTAAATACCTTCCAAGCACATTAATACCGAGCTCCCTCAGTCCCCATAGCAGTAAAACTCTTGACCCTCTAAGACATTTGATTATTGACAATTTTTAGTTCTTGTAGAACCCAACCGAATGAACAATTTTGCCCAAATTTTATGCTGTCTCAAATATGAACAGCACAAATACCCCTCTACTTTTCTCGATGATGTGACTTTGCCATCTACAGTATTCTCATGTCATTCCGGTGGGGGGGGGGGACAGATCATGGACACCCTGGGCTCCAAAAAATTGGGCTGAATGAGGCTCAGAACATTCAACCCAGAGGTGGAGCTGGTCATTGTCATGAAATCTGTGTAGGACAGCACTGGGGATCATAAAGGGTGAACCTGTATTTTAAATTTAACATCAAATTTTAACTAAAGACTGATAGCTGATCTTTGTTATGTTTGAAAAGTCTTCACACCCCTCCCCCCTCCTTCCATCCCTCCCATTCCTGTCCAGGCAATCATTCTTTTTTTATTGATTGATGAAGGGTTGTTAGGTAGCTCATTTTGTCTAGTTAGATTTATTTTCCTAATCCTACCATTGCAACTTGTGTACATTTTTTGCTAATTATTTGGGAACAACTCTTTTGACATCTTTCCTTGTCATGTATGTTTGTATATATTGTAATTGTCACATGGGATTTATTGTTTCATCAATTGATTATAAACCTATATTTAATGTTTGTATACCATAAGCTCTCACTGGGCTGTCAAATACTACTTTTTAGAAAACTTTAATAAAAATATTGCAATACAAAATATAACTAAAGGCAAAATCCTTTTTTAATTTAACTTTTGAATAAAGAGGTCAGAATTTATAAACATTTTCAGGTTTAATTGTTGTCTGCATCTCTTTAATTATCCTGGTCACCAATGTAAAATGAAATAAAGTGAAGAAAAATCCAAACTCCTCCATCAGGAATATAAAGTGTTTTGATTGGGGTGAACAAATATCAAATTATGTTCTCATATTAAATTTCTAAGATGGGATTTACCCTTTAAGACAGAAAATATAACTTCAATGCAAAATCATTCAATAAATATTTTTAGAATTTTTGCATTCATTCAACTTGGGACAAATTAAAGTTGTACAAATTTGTTAGCAAGTGTTCTCATTCCTGGCCCAGATCTATTCCAGCTTTGCTGGATCACCCAGGTTCATTATTGAATGTGTATCCTTCCCAGTCTTGGAGAGCTTTAAAACATCAAGGCCATAGGTTAAATAGGGCTTTATGGATGATGCCATGTTCAGAAATTGCTGCAGCATCCTGCTAGGTCCTCAGCGTGTATTTACCTGTTTTTCTGTTTATACCTCCTGGGCCAGTGTGAACTGAAAAGCAAAAAGCCCTTAGATGGTTACTTTTAGGAAAACAAATAGGCAAGCCTGAAAACAGAGGCATAGTAGGGTCTCCCTAAAATTTTAGATATTTTGTTGTTTTAAATGTTGTAAAAAGTTTTTAGGGAGATTGCAGTATGAGGTGGGGAGTGAGAAAAGGGTGGCAATTTTAAAGAAGACAAAGGTAAATTAGGTAACCTGCCACAGGGGTATGGAAGTTATCTGAGACTCCAAATATGTGGTGGAAAGCAACAACCTCTAAAGCAAATTCTGTCAACTATGCCACTGGTCTATTTGGACACTTAAGGTTCTGCAGAAGAAGACTTCTTCATAACCAATAAGGACTTGGATGGGCAGTCAATATGAAAATCATTCTATTGAAAATCAAGTGGCCTAAACTCCCAGATTTATGTGGGCCAGGCAGCACAATTCCTCCATCCACAGATGATGACTGTGGTTCCCAATGAAGGAGACTGCTCTTGCAAATCCTCCTCCCCTTCTTCCTTTTCTTTTCTACCAACACCCCCCTACTCCTCCTCCTTTGATTCCACTTCTTTGTCCTTGAGTCTTGATTCGCACTGTTTCAGGTGCAATGCAGCATTCATGGTATGGTAAATGTTCACACGTGAGTGGCCCAGGTTCATTTCCTATACAAATATAATCTGGTGAACCCTCATGTAAAATATTCCACCTTCCTGAACTTTTGCCATTCTTTCATTTGGGATACTGGAGAAGGTGAGGGCTCTGGGAAATTTCCCAGCTTGTCCCACCCTAAAACCCGCCCTGGCTCGGATACTCCATGCTTTGCTCTCCACCCCATATTGGGATATCCTCATCATCGTCCACCACCACCTCCTCATTTACAGGGGCACCTCTCTGCATGTTTTGGCTGCCCTCTTCAGATATGGTGGAGCAGGATTGACCACACACCAACACCCCTGCAATCACACATCTATTTCCTTCCCAGAGTAAAGTCAGAGCTGGGCATCAGTGAATAGAATGAGTTCTCAATCAACAGCCCAACACCAAATGCTATTGAATCTGCCAAAGAAAATATATGGCTGGAACCACACATTAGGATATAAATATGAAAATAGATTTCACTACCAACACTGAGGTATAAAAAGTTTTTGGTAGGGTATTTTTTGTGTATGTCAAATGATCCCAAACAAATCAGTGTGCTACAAATACTAACCAGTATACCTTGCAGCTCTGCTACACCTATCAAACCCTCTCAATCATCCATAATGTCCATTATCTATAGCCCATTGCAGCCAAACTTCACAGAGCTCCTCACAAACTCATGGGGAATGTGCTTCCTGGAGCCTCTCATAGGGTAACTTTGCTACAAAAAAAGAATCCAAAAACACTAAAACTTTGGGTTTCAGTTCAAGCTCTTCATTAGTGTACAGGGTCATCATTGCATTGTAAAATAAAAACAATCACCTAAGAGCAGTGTAAAAATGGAAACTTAGATAAACATTTTCTGCTTCTCCCTGTAGGGCCTATTATGGTTTC
>NC_092864.1:8856754-8877674 GCF_032062135.1 Pyxicephalus adspersus
AGGTCAGAGCTTCAGCAAGGTGATTCTGTGTTCCCCACAATGCCAACGTTTTATACATGTGACAAACAGGCCGTAAAGAAAAAATCAGGTAATACACAGATAAGGTGCACATGCAACAAAAACAAACAAATCATAATATCAGATCAGGAGTACAGCAATACAGGACGTGGGAGCCATTGTTATTTGCACTATATATTACTAACATAATGTTTTTTGTCCTGTATATGGCTGCATGTATGCCTATTTCCAAACTGTATTGTCTCTAAACTTTCCATGTCAATATTAGATGTCTGTATATGTAAAATAAAAGTTTTTAAAGGAAGTGTATAATCCTTTACCCACTGCTTCCTTGGCCTAGTCATTATTATTATTATTATTATTATTATTATTAAGATTATACATTATTTATATAGAGCCATCATATTACGCAGCGCTGTACATAGTCCATAGTCGTGTCACATGCTGCCCACCTTGCTGTCATTCCTTTCATTGTCTTGTTCAGGAATATGTGGACATTTTAAAACCAAATTGTTATATATCTGCATTCATATTTATAGAAAATGTATATTTTGTACTCTCCTATTTAACTTGAGATATATGTCATTCCTTAAAATCCATCCATATCTTTATATAATATGGGGTTAGAATGGTGGCTCAGTGGGTAGCAGTCTTGCCTTTGCAGGACTAGTTTCCTGGGTTTGAATCTTGGTCAGGACATGAAGTTGGCATGCTCAGCTTATGTTTGCATAGGTTTCGGGTAATTTCCAAAACATGCAGTTAGGTTAATTGAATTCCTCCAAATGGCTTGGTAAATGACTATTGCAATGTTAGATTGTGAGCCCTTTTGAGGAACAATTAGTGACATGACTATAAATTATGGAAGTAAAATGTTCGCCTACAGCCTACATATAGAAGGTTGAGCTCAATGACTGAAGACAATGATTTATGCTTGGCTTGAATACATGAACCTATAAAGATGAAGCAATGATTAGCTTCCTTGTATCACAGGTATTGCTGGATAAATGTTCATGTGGCAGGGACTCTTTAGGATAGAGAGAGCTGGGATAAGAATTAATGTTGGGGGAGGAAATAGGGCCATGGATAGGATTAGGTGAGATGTTCCAATTGTTGGAGTTCCATTGTGACAGTATGCACATCTTTTCATATTCATAAGATCCATGGAAAGTTTTATGGACTCCCAGAGCTTATTTCTTCTTTCCTATTGCATATTTACAGCCTATATATAGAAGGTTGGGTTCAATGACTGAAGACAATGTTTTATCTTTGGTTTGTATACATGAACCTATAAAGATGAGGCAACAATTCCCTTCCTTGTATTACAGGTATTGCTGGATAAATGTTCCATTCCATCCAAAAACATTTTAATAACAGCCAAAGCATTTTATTAGATGTTTCTTTTTCATATTACCATGACATATTATATTATTGTACAATCCGTATTATAAGCAAGAAAATGTATCATAATTTGTATATACACACATTGTGAAAAGCTTTATTTTTATGGATAAGTGACAATGCACTTGGAAAATAATAATACATTGTTATTAAAGTTTCACATTTCAGCATTTTTCATGAATGAGGATTATAGAATTGTCACATTCAATGCTGTCGTCCTATTCTTACTTTATATTATTGGAATCCTGGGGAACATTCTCATCATTACAGTAATATGTCTGGATGTCCATTTGCACACTCCCATTTATTTCTTTCTCTGTAATCTCGCCATTGTGGATATTTGTTATACAACTGTTACTGTTCCCAATCTCCTCTACATCTTACTCTCCGGAGTTGACACCATGTCCTCCACACAATGCCTCATCCAGATGTTTTTTTTCCTTGTAGTGGGCACTGGTGAGGACACGGTTATACTGGTAATGGCGTATGACCGATATGTTGCCATCTGTCACCCTTTGCACTATCATCAGATCCTCAATAAGAAAATCTGTATATTGCTATTGGCGGTCATCTGGATTTGTGCTTTTGTGAATTCATCTTTGCTTGTCAATTCTGTCTTGAAAATGTTCTTCTGCTCTTCCACCACCATTCACCAGTTATTCTGTGATGTCAAAGCTATGATTAAAATTTCCTGCGGTGGCACCTTGGAATCCTGGGGAACATTCTCATCATTACAGTAATATGTCTGGATGTCCAGTTGCACACTCCCATGTATTTCTTTCTCTGTAATCTCGCCATTGTGGATATCTGTTATACAACTGTTACTGTTCCCAATCTCCTCTACATCTTACTCTCTGGAGCTGACACCATGTCCACCACACAATGCCTCATCCAGTTGTTTTTTTTCCTTGTAGGGGGCACAGGTGAGGACACTGTTATACTCGTAATGGCTTATGACCGATATGTTGCCATCTGTCACCCTTTGCACTATCATCGGATCCTCAAGAAGAAAATCTGTATATTGCTAATGGCGGTCATCTGGGTTTGTGCTTTTGTGAACTCATCTTTGCTTGTCAATTCTGTCTTGAAAATGTTCTTCTGCTCTTCCACCACCATTCACCAGTTCTTCTGCGATGTCAAAGCTATTATTAACATTTCCTGTGGTGGCACCGATATGTTTTATTTGCTCATGTATGCAAACTTTTTGGTGTTTGGTTTCTTCCCATCTGTGTGCAACTTGATTTCTTATGTGAAGGTTATTAGAGTTATATTAGGTATTAAATCAAAAGATGGCAGAAGTAAAGCCTTCTCCACCTGCTCATCCCACCTCACCGTCATGGCTGTCTACTATGGATCTGCTATGTCTGTTTATTTAATACCACCATCAGAACATTACAATCTGCTAGAACAGATCTTGACAACCTTTTACACAACAATTGTTCCTATGTTGAATCCACTTATATATAGCCTACGAAACAAAGAAATGAAGAGATCTGTGAGACAAGTGGTAGCTCATTTCTTACAAGACAACAGACCTTTTAAGACTTAGGATCTCTTTTTAGTTGGATTTCCTGATCTCCACTTTAAAAACTGCAACAGTATGAAAATCCTTTTCATTATGCCCCCATACAAATGTGACAGATGATGAGCAAGTCACATTGAGTCTATGACCCTGATTTATGAAAGCTCTCCAAGGCTGGAGAGAATACACTTTCAGAAGTGAACTGGGTGATCTGGTCCAGGATTCAAAACATTTGCTAGCAAATAGAAAATGATTTTTAAAAATCCATTCCATGTTTTCTGGATCACCCAGTTCTGCAATTTAGAAAGGTGCAGTCTCAGAGCAGTTGGATAGTTAAGGGCAAATAACAACCATTGTGAATATAATATTAATATTACATTTTTTTACACTAATGGTCTGCTATTTAGCTGGGGTAGAGATGAAATGACCTAGATATGGCTGTGGTTATTGGTATAAATTTAGCATTCTAGATGGGATCCAGGTATGGAGTATATTGGAAGGAATGGCTGGGCCAATCACAACCTCCCTTTCCCAGGCTTGGATTTGGAGATGGGTGGGCATCACCTGTTAAATCCCCAAAAAAGAGAATTGCCAGTTCAGATTGGTGGATAGACTTGGAGCATGGGGCCCCAGGTGTAACGGTAGAGAGCCAGACTTACCTGGGAAGTTATGCTCAGGTGTGATAAACTTTTACCAGAGATTGAACTATAGCAGAAAGCACCACTATAGTGGAAGCTACAAATCAAGAATTTTTAAATCTATGGATGGAAGTATAGCCTTCTCCACCTGCTCATCCCATCTTACTTGCATGGTCATCTACTATGGATCAGCCCTATCTGTGTATATGACACCACCATCATAACTCTACAATCTCCCAGAACAGATCCTAACAACCTTTTACACAGCAGTTACACCAATGCTGAATCCTCTTATATACAGCCTATGTAACAATAACAAAAAAAGAGATCTTTGAGAAAATTTGTAGATTGAAGTCTTAGGGTTTACTTTTTATGCATGTTCCTTCTGATCCCCATTTGAGCAGCCAGGAAAGGAGCAAGAGAACAAATGAAAATGTAATGAATGGTGGGGAAGTCTTGGTGCAACTAAGTGCACATCTACTATACACAGGAGGCTGGGCAGATATATAAACTTTGAAATAGAACTCTGGGTGAGAGTTAAAGTACAACCCTTGGGCTTGGGCCTACACCCCATTCCAGAATTTTTTTTTTTCTTATATCTTTAATCCAAACCAGTGACATAAAAAAATATCAATGGGGGTCAAGGTTTTGGGATTGTATTCTATAGCAGCCAGCGGCACCAAAATGAGGGACATTTGTTTATTAAAAAAAGGGAATGTGTACAGTACTGAATGAGCACTATTATGTGTTGATTGGAAGGCAGCATTGGAAAGACAAAATCTCAATTTATATATTTCCCCAGTCAAATGCAATGACCCCATCACACCAGGATTGGGTGAACCAGTGGTGTCTTTCAGAATCTATATGACGTAAACAATCCAGGTGTCACATTCCCATCCTACCTGACAAACAGGAAATAGCCTCTTAATGATTCCTGGCTATTTAGCTAGTTGAGACACAGCACTCAGAGTTTGTGCAATGTGTCTCTACTAGTGCCAAGCCCCCTAGCTCTGCTGAGCGTTTCCTGTTGTTAAATTCAGTGTTTCCCCTGTCCAGCTCCTGTGTTAACCCCTTTTGCCCTGTTAGGGGTTTCCCAGCCTTTTCCCTAGTGCTGTTCCAGTGTTCCTCTCTGTCTGTGGATTCCTATAATCTGTGCTTCCTGTTGCTTTCAGTGTCTCATGTGTTCCCTGTGTCCACAGTGGCCCCTGTGTCACTGGTGTCTATTTTTTGGATCCTTGGTATTTGACCCCTGGCTTGTGACCTGACCTCTTTTGCTTGTTGCCTGATTTGACTCCGGCCTTCCTTGACGATCCTTCTGCAACCTGGCAGTAACCAGCAGCGCAACATCCTCACCACCAGAGGCTCTGGAGAAGACCTGGTTACTGCTTAGACTTTGCACCTTGGCCCTTCTCAGGGCTCACACCACTTCTATGCAAGCTGTAGGGCCCCCTAGTGACCCTGTCTCCCTAAGCGTGACACTGGGACAATACAGACCAGCTGGTTTTAAAACTTCATATTATTACAGATAAGCTAATGGTGTTATGGGAATAATACAAATTTTATAAATTCTTGAAAATTCATTACATTCATTAAAGAGTTTGTTCTTTTATTCAACTGGAAAAGGTCAACTAAGCCAGTGAAATTTCCAAATTATGTGCAATGTGATAGTAAGAAAAGGGGTTTAAAATGTCAAGTAAATGTAAATTATTTGATTAAGATAATAATAATTTTTTGATTTAAAAAATTGTGGCAGTAAAAAATACTCTGTTCTCAATAAATGTGGCCACAGCCACTTTCATTGAGAAGATCCCCGGGTTACTTAACCTCTAGTGCTCAGGGATTGCAGTGAATTCTCAGAGCTCCAAGAAGCCTGGGAATCCTGTTTGCAATCCCCGGCACTGGAGGTCTTACCCTTTAAAACCTCTAGTGCTTCCTGGCTGAGAAAAGCAATCAGGGAGCACTAGAGGTTTTGAATGGGGAGACTTGTAACCCATTTAACGTTTAGTGCCGGTGATCGCACACTGCGCTGATCAATGAATGCAGTCGGCGCTGCACATTTTTTTGTTAGATTTTGCTGACAATACATGTTGTCCTACACCATATCTATTTACTTCCTAATCAATCTGTCAGCTTTTTTCATGTCTTTTATGACAGGCACAATCACAATATTCTCTAGAAAAACTTTTCATTTTGGAGAGTTACTATGCAGTAAAAAGTGTGGCAAACCAAATATACAATGAGAGTGCTATAGGGAACAGGATAGAAGGGGTCCCATTCGGGAGGCCATTATCTGATTCCCAGTTTCAACTTCCATCTTGGACAGCTACAGAGAGAATATTATGAAATTGGGGAGCCCAGACCAAAGATACGTTGTGACTTTATGATTCTGTTAACAGTGATTCATAATACATAAAGTCAATGCCATTTAGCGGGGGTTCAAATCTACCTTTAATCTGTAATGGTGTGCACTTTATAATTCTGAGAGAACATTTTGGAAACACAATGAAGGCAGCAAGGAGGGGCCATGTGTCCACCCATATTTCTGCAAAACTGAACCTAACCATGAGATAATAATTTAAAGATAAATCTCTTAATGATACACTGTACAGCTCTACACCATACTCATTCACATTTATTTTGTTAAAAGTTAACCTAAAACAGTGAAATGAATTTGGTAAAGGCTTATGAATTCTCACAGTTATTTTGGACATGGATAGGACTTGAAGTAATGTTGTATGGGAAAATAGATTTATTGGTCTATACTTCATTTTTGGTCAAGTACATGTGATTCTGACCTTACCATGATAAACCAGAGGTCTTGTTCACCTTCTCATGGGACTTTAAACTTAGCACTGCAGCAGGGGTCTGAGATTTTGGATTCTTAAAATCTTCACCAACATCAAAGTCATCTGGAATGACCGAGTCCAGAAGATCAATAATCTTTCAGAATCTTTTTTTTCTAGATTTTCCTCCTTTAAAATTGGGTGTGTCTTATATTCCGGAGCGTCTTATAGGGCGAAAAATACGGTATTTACTTCCTAATCAATCTGTCAGCTTTTTTCATGTCTTTTATGACAAGCACAATCACAATATTCTCTAGAAAAACTTTTCATTTTGAAGAATTACTATGCAGTAAAAAGTATTGCAAACCAAATATACAATGAGAGTGCTATAGGGAACAGGATAGAAGCGGTCCCATTCGGGAGGCCATTATCTGATCTCCAGTTTCACCTTCCATCTTGGACAGTCACAGAGAGAACAATATGAAATTGGGGAGCCCAGACCAAAGATACTTTGTGGCTTTATGATTCTGATGGCAGTGATTCATAATACATAAAGTCAATGCCATTTAGCGGAGGTTCAAATCTACCTTTAATCTGTAATGGTGTACACTTTTTAATTCTGAGAGAACATTTTGGAAACACAATGAAGGCAGCAAGGAGGGGCCATATTTCTGCAAAACTGAACCTAACCATGAGATAATAATTTAAAGATAAATCTCTTAATGATACACTGTACAGCTCTACTCCATACTCTTTCACATTTATTTTGTTAAAAGTTAACCTAAAATAGTGAAATGAATGGTAAAGGCTTATGAAATCTCACAATTATATTGGACATGGACAGGACTTGAAGTAATGTTGTATGGGAAAAATAGATTTACTGGTCTATACTTCATTTGATGTGATGTGATTCTGACCTTACCATGATAAACCAGAGGTCCTATTCACCTCCTCATGGGACTTTAAACTTAGCACTGCAGCAGGGGTCTGAGATTTTGGATTCTTAAAATCTTCACCAACATCAAAGTCATCTGGAATGACCGAGTCCAGAAGATCCAAGAGCATAAAAACAGCACGGTTGCAGAAACAGATCGATGTAACCTGAAACTGCCTGAGAATTAAAAGATGCAACTTATTAGCTGGTTATAAAACTGCTTTTCATTACAGATATGGTGATGGTGATATGGGAGGAATATAAAGTGTCAGCAAATGCTTCACCAATTTTCAAGACTTCAATATTATAATATATACTGCGGTCTCCTTAAACTATTTGCCTAAATCAGTAACAGAGGGGTAAATTTAGTATAAAATGTACTGTATATATATAGAAAGAGAAATGTTTCTCGGGTTTGGATAGAATAATGGAAGGCCACAAACTCGCTAATATGTAATTGTTTGCTGTATGCATCCTGCTGGGAACATTTCCAACAGCCAGCCGTGCAGGAATACAGGGAAAATGTTCTGATGGGGGTAACGCTTCTCCATAACAACTGTCTAAGAAGGGATTTTCAATTTTAGGCAGAATATTTCATTTTAAATTTATTGACGTTAATATTGGTAAAATTTTAACATTTTCAAATTGGAATGATTTAAATCTGGAAAAAAATTTGCTCACCTCTACTTTTTTATGTAACCAGCTAACTCACAATCACTATGGCTGCTCTCAGCCTTCTCTTTTAGTTATAGGATTGGTTATCCATTCTTCATGCTTAATTAAAGGTTTTGTTTACCATGTCAAAGGGTGCACATGGCATTAGAGGGTTAGTGACATAAGTGAATTTGGTCTAAAGTTGCAAATTTGAATTGAATTGGAATCCTGGAGATCCTATGAAAAATTTAACTTGACCTAAAATCGTTATCTCACCTTTACAAGTAATTCTAATATTTCCAAACATGAGATTCTAGGCCAAACTACACATCAACACTGGCCTTGGGGCATTGCAATGTGATTGATTTTTATGATCATAACAAGAAAATAAAATAATATTGTGATACTGGAATTCAATAAAAGTTATTAAAAAGTTAGGTATTTAACTCATCATAGCTCCTCCCAAAGAAAAGCTTGTGGTTAGAATTGCACTGTATGAATCTAACTTCAAAGTTTCCAAAGGTTTGGTATTAGGAGATGCTTATCTGACCCGCCGTGTCACCAGCTCGCTTGGCAGGTACCAGATGGGACACAGAGTCTAAGGCACCAGCTGCCGGCTTTACCAGCACACCTCGCAACAGGCGATGGACTTTAGAAGTCGCCACCCATACATCCAGGGACTGGTAATTTTTAACTGGGTAAGACCAATGTGTAGTACAAGTGCAAAAGGCAGAAGAATAGCCAGACAAGCCAAGGTCAAGTGGTGATTCAGAATAGTCAAAGCCTGAAGTCAGTATACCAAGAGATCAGGAAACCACACATGCCTAAATACCCATCCTCCATTTGAGTGATTAGATATGTAACCATTTGACCCGATCACTCACTAACGCCACCATCTAAAGTCTCTCCCCTGAAGAAAACAGCGAAACGCGCCAGTAAAGAGACAATCGTGTCCCCTCAGTAATGTATTTTCATAACTTATATTACTATGTATATCTTGCCATGTTCAATTCTAATTGAGATTTGTCTACTTAATTTCAGTAAAATGTATTGTTTGGTGCCAAAAAGCCCTCTATCTTTATTTTTTGTCTATTGACTTCTATAGGGCTTGGCAACTAATATAACCAATAGAGAAGTTTGAGTTGCTATCTCTATTCTCTGTGACCCACTGCAGCAAAATGTCACATGAGTTCCTCACATACCCAATGTACAGCAATGTAATTTATTTTCCATCTACTTGTTGTATCACCATACAGATGATGACTTCAAAGACAGGTTTAAGTTTCAATTCAATTCATTGGGTTTATAATTAGATTATGAGAAAGCCCAAGAGCAATTAGAATGGTAAATTTAGATAACAGTATTCTGCTTCTCTCTATAGAGCAAATTATGTGTGCAAAATGTGAATATCACAAGAGGATTCACACAATATAAATTATCCGTAATATTTTAGTTGTCAGCTGCAGGTCTATACAAAGAGGTACGTCAGGCTCCGACACAAAATTTCCTAGGGCCCAAGTAAAGCCTTTCCAAAAAACAAAAATTAGGAAGAAGCTACATCTACAGATACCATTCATACAAATTAAATTTATAGGGTCTGATTTAATAAAGCTCTCCAAGGCTGGAGAGGATACACTTTCTTCAGGGAAGCTGGGTCATCCAGCCAACTTGGAATGGATTTCTTAAAGTCATTTGCTATTTGTTAACAAATGGTTTTATTCCTGGACCAGATCCATGGGCTCAACTAGTCAGTTTTGATGGCAAAGTCAATTGGGGACAACAACTAGGCCACATTATTCTGCCTTTTAATAGGTAAAAGTTAGTGAGCCTCTTGACACCCCACTGTGGTGAGCAGCAAAGCAAAAGCCCCTGAACTTGAATAGTTCTGGGAAAAAGTATCAGCTGGAGCAGGGACCAATGGGAAAACATATTCACCTGTCCGGGATATGCACATTGCATCCCTAGCCTGGTGCCAAGGAAATGGATAGCTGGGTTGCACAAACATGGTTCTGATGGCATGCAAGCCAGACAATGAGTGAAGAAGGACTGCCGTAAAGAAGGACATGAGACCATGCAAGCTCCTGTGGGGGCCCCTGTTATCTGAGGAGTGTCCTTGGACCATGTACACTTTGCATAATTGTTTCTGAACCAGATCTAAGTACACAAAACAAATAAGAATCCTATTTAACAAACATAATACCATTCTAGCGTCAGTTCTGTACATTCTCAATGATTTCTTTGGGCTGTAACCCAACAACATAGACAGCAGACTCCAATAGAAGTCAAAGGGCCTGTGCCGCACAGGTGCAATCTAAAGAATCGCCATATCCAGTGATCTCAATAAACTGTAGAGAGGGTGGATAGATAGATCAGTGCAGGGGGTAGAATAAAGGAAAGTTAGGTAAAAGTACACTTATCCTACAAATAGAAGTCATACTATAGGAAAAAATCAGGGTCTACCATTGCTGAATGCCTTGTGATAATGGGAGGTGCATGGCTCCCCTTATGTTGGGGAGACGAAAAGAGAAGGGGATGACTTTTGTAGCCCAGAAGACTAGAACTCTGTCTGACACTAGTTGGAATTTCAGGGCAGCAATGGCAGCTACACCGGCTGCCTACAGGAAGTTTGGAGATCACTGAGCTTCTAACAAGATCACTGGGTAATTTTCTTACTTAGAGCCTTTTTAATGAATAGCTGGGATGAACTAAATATATATTAGGTCAACAAGATAGAAATGCAAACTCTGTTGCCCGTTATGGAAGGTGTCTTCTGTGCCCCCTTATTATTGTAGACCAGTGATTCTCAACCAGGGTTCAATTGTACCCCAGGGTTCATCAAAAGGGGTTCTTTGAGCAATTTGCAACTTTCAGGTCAGATGAAGGTGAAATTTTTCCCACTGGCCAGCAATGTAAGAGGTAATGTAAGAGTATTCTTCTCATTGACCACCACACTAATGTATGTAATGTAATGTGAGCTGTGGATAATGAAATTATAGCAGAAGCTCCCTAAGATCTCCAAGTGTTTCAAGGAACCCACATGTTAAATTAGTAAGGACACACTGTTGTAGATTGTCCTATTTGTTTCACTCTGTTGCTTTTTTCTTATTTGTTTGATTTTATTTGTTTGATTATCTACCCAGGATGACAATATGGAGAATAACTGTACTGAGATCAAAGAATTCTACATAGTCACCTTTGCCACAGGTGACCAACCTTTGGTTTTCATACTATTTTTCTTGCTATACATAACAGGCGTGGTAGTTAATTCTGCTGTAATCACAGTAATATCTCTGGATCCTCACTTGCACACTCCCTTATATTTATTCCTCTACAACTTGTCCATAGTTGACCTTTCTTCTACCACAGTCATAATTCCAAAACTGCTGGACATGTTACTATTTGGGACCAACACCATATCCCTGGACCAATGCTTCACTCAGGTATATTTCTTCTTTTTTGCTGGAAGTTCTGAAGACCTTCTGTTATTCACAATGGCGTACGACCGTTACGTGGCCATTTGTAGGCCGTTACATTACAGCCACCTCTTCAGAAGAAGAAATTGTGTCCTTTTTGTGGTCAGTATATGGGTTTCTTCTGCCCTGAACTCTGTATTGTTCACATTGGCAACTTCAAACATGTCCTTTTGTCATTCCAACATTGTCCAGCAGTTCTACTGTGATGCCAAAGCTCTAACCAGGATTTCCTGCGGTGGAACAGAATTGTTTTATATTGTTACCTGTCTAGAAATATTCATTTTTGGTATCTGTCCATTCACATGTAGTTTTACCTCTTACATTAAAATGATCAAGATCATTATGGAGATCAAGTCAAAGGATGGAAGGAGAAAGGCTTTTTCAACTTGCTCATCCCACCTCACTGTTATCCTCCTTTACTATACCACAGGAGTGTGCGTTTATATGATGCCACCTTCGGCCGGTGCTTCAACGCTTGATGTGGTCTTCACAGTGCTGTTTACAACTGTAACCCCAATGCTTAACCCGCTGATATACAGTTTGCGTAATCAAGATGTCAAAGTGGCATTAAAGCGTCTTATTGGGGTAAAAGTACTTTCAGGAAGCAATCTTTCTTAAGCCATCCTTTGTCTTTTGTTTCTTTAAAGTAGGGCATGGCATTTGTCCCATGGCCTTGGTAAATTTGCTGCACACTGCTAGTAAAATGCCCAAACTAAGCAAGTAATGACTTTGTTAAAGGGTTCTGGTAAATGGAATCGACCTTGATAAACATATATTACATAAAACACAAATGCATAGTAAATATGGAGACAGTAAAGAGAGACACAAATGGACCATAATGATCTCCAAATCCACAATTGCATTATCATGTTTTATTTTTAACAGAGCTCATTGCTAAAACGGGAACGTGATCTAAAGCTATGATAATTATCACAATAATCATTTTATGTTATATTACAAACTTTTTTAATATTTCAGCATTGGAGACTAGGATGAGTTGAGATAAATGAAAGGTGAATTTGTGTGTAGGTGTGTGTGAATGTGTACAGAGGGAATTACCATACAGTCAACTGGGTTGGGCACCACAAAATATAGATACTGGGGAGCTGTAAAAAATTTGTGAAGAAACCTATAATGTAGGAGACAATCTTGGTCAATAAGGCAGGACAGAGGATGGGAAGTTTGGAACGTAGTTGGTGGAGAAAGGGGTAAATAAGTGTGGGCAGCAAAACTGGGCTTTGGGAGAGAAAAGCAAAAGGTCGGTAGAGGAGTAGTTATCTAGAACGGAGTCAGTGAGGGTGGGCAGGAGTCATAAGGGATAGCCAAGGAATGTGTGCTCTGAATAGAATAAGTGAAGACTGGCAAGAGACCTATGCTCTTGTGAGGAACAAGCGGGAATGGGAAGGTCACCTCTGCTCTGGAAGGGCTCAATGAAGATGGGCAGTGAACTTGTGCCAAGACAGGAAGTCAATAAAGATTGCTGGGGAACTCAGCCATGGAAGCAGTCAGTAAGGATGGGCAGGAACTCTGCTCTGGGAGGCTTTTCATATGGATACGCAGGGCACCTGCACTCTGGAAGATGCCAGTGATGTTGAGCAGTAGACTTGTGCTACAGGAGGGATGGAGAGGCTTGACAGGAGACCTGTGCTCTTTAGAGGTTTCAGTGGGGATGGGTAGGAGACCTATGATCTTAGAAGCAGTCATTGAGCATGAGCAGGCCACCTGTTCTCTCAAAAGGCCAATGAAGGTAGCCATGAGACCAGCTGCAGATGGCTAAGGATCCAGTATTTTGAGAGGAATTCACTCAGGATGGGCAGTGAACCACTGCTCTGGAAATATAGACTGACACTGACAGAGGCATTAAAGACAGATAGGAGACCTGTGCTCTCAAGAGGAGTTAGTAAGCGTGGACAGGGGACCTGTGAACGGTCTGGGAAGCAGTCATTAAGGATGAGAAGGGCACCCTTATCTGTAAGGAGCCAGTGAAAGTGAGCAGGAGACCTTATCTCTTGGGACTGAGTCAGTGAGGACTGGCTAGGTGTCTTCTACTCTAGAAGGAGTCCTTAAGGATGGTTAAGGAAGGGACCAGTATTTTAAAAAGTATTCAATGAGAACGGACAGAGAACATTTGCTCTGGGCAGATTCTTTGAAGATGGGAAGAGATGCCCAGAAAATGAGTTAGTAAGGCTGGACAAAGGAGCTCTGTTCTGAAAAGTAGTCAGTAAAGATAAGAAGGGGACTTGTGCTCTGGTAAAAAGTCAGTGAAGATGGACAGGAATTCTGGGAGGCAGACATTGAAGATGGGCAGTGGACTTGTGCTCCAGGAAAGGGGTAAGTAAAGTTTAGTGGGCAACTCTGCTTTGGAAGTCCAAATTGGCATTGACCGAGTCAAAAAAGATGAACAGGAGACCTCTGCTCTTTAGAGGAGTCAGTAAGGATGAGTAGGGGACCTTTGCTCTGAGAGGCAGTCAGTGTGAATGAGTAGAGCACCTCTCTTTGAAATGAGTCAGTGAAGGTGAGCAGGAGACCTGTACTCTTGGAAGTGAGTCAGTGAGGACAGGCGGAGGACCTCTGCTCTGGGAGGAGTCATTGAAGATGGGCAGAGAACCAGTGCTCAGGGAAGAAGTTGGTGAGGATGGACAAAGGGTCTCTGCTCTGGAAAGAAGTTAGCAAAGATCGTCCAGCGACCTATGATCTGGAAGGCAGTCATTAAGAAGAAGCAGGACACCTGTGCTCTCAGGAGTGAGTCAGTGAGGAATGAAAGGATTCATTAAAGATGACTAAGGGACCCGTATTTCGAGAAGAATTCAAGGAGAATGAGTAGAGGAACTCTGCACTGGGAGGAATTATTGAAGATGGGGAGAAGAACCTGTGGTCAGCGAAGGAGTCAGTAAAGATAAGCAAGGAGCTCTGCTTTGGAAAATATTTAATGAAAATGGGAAGGGGATATGTAGCCTAGGAAGAAGTCAGTAAGGAAGGACAGAGGACCTCTGCTCTGGAAAGTAGTCATCAAAGATTGGAAAAGGACCTATGGTTGGGGTAGGAGTCGATGAGAATAGGTAGGGGACATGTGCTCTGGGAAGGATAGTGAGGAAAGACATAGAACCTGTGCCCTGGAAGGAAGATGAGGTTAGGCAAGAAATGTGGACTCAGGCAGGGAGCTTAAATGAATAAGTAGGGAAGCTACTGCATGCATGGTATAAAGGGATTTGGGGCAAGAAATTTAGTATGCATAGAAAAGGGATCTGTTCTCTGAAAAGCAGTGCAGGGTGGAGGGCAGATCTCTTTTACACACTCACTAAGTAAAAAAAAAATAGTAACGGATTGAGATAACCCTTTTACTAGCCCAGCTGATGGATTTAAGAACAAAACTGATGAAGAAGAAGAAAAAATCTGAGTTGTTCCTCATCCTGTGATCACTATATGAATGATGACACAACAATCTCATGTGGGCTGAAGGCTATAACAATACAAAAGTTTAGTCTACAGATGAGCACAGCCACAATCCGGTACAGGGGCACCTGCAAATCTATCTCAGATAAAATTGCAATAATTAAAAAATAATAAACTGATTTAAACTAATCAAAGTTTAAAAAATGGTCTTATTAAACCTTAAAATGCCGAAATGATTTAGATTAGTCATGGTCAGGTTAATAGACATATGCTAAATTTGGCCAAGACATAAAGATTAGTTAGTTATGTTTACACCCAGAAGGAATAATACCTTGGTGAGTTTGTAACTGTCCCAGCTGGCTATGACTAATCAGAAACCACAGATATATAATCTCCTATTGACGGCGTTACTGGCTGGCTCTGAAGCATGTATCGCCCTCTGCTGCAATGCTGGTAAGTGCATTGTGTTTGATAATATCACAGACATAAGACCCAACCGGCAAAAATTGTATTACCACTACCTACAACCTGGAACACCTGTCTGTAAGCTAAAGCACCAGGATATCCAAGAGTTTAATAATGAAGTCATAGATCACTAACATTAAAGGAAACCCAGCAGTTTGAATACAGACATTGCCACCTCCTGAAAATAACACAGTGTTTGGCTGGATGTCATGCTGAAGTCTGGTTTTCAGCAAATTTGGATTTGTGCAATGTGCAAGCTTTGTCACATCTACCTGCAACCAAAAAAGTCAGCAAGCAGAACAGACTGACAACACTGCTCCTTTGTGGATGTATTGAGAATGAGTGTTGTCACCTTAGAACTGGAAGTGTGTTACTATTCCGATCACCAGTAAACAATGGCTGCAAAAAATAATGCAACCTTCATACCCAAGAACTGGTAACCTGCCATATGTTACTTTTCAGATTTTAGGTTTAGATTAACTTTAAAGCAGAAGTAAACTCATGGTGGTGGGTGGTGACCTTCTGCCAAAATCAGCACGTACGTACAGCATATTTTCCAATTTTGACAAGTGATGACAGGTCCAGGACCTGCTGCATCCTCAGAAGGAGCCATCTTGACAGCCAGCTCTGCAGCTGACTTTCCCAAAGACGGTGATCCACTTCTGCCGTGGGATGCCCAATGATGATGTAACTCCTGCCAAGCACTACACTATGGAGCGCATGTACTAAAATCCACCAGGAGCAAGAGATTTCTGTTTTTGACAACCATGGGTGCAAATATGGCAATGGGGTACCACCAGCTCCCCTAAATCCAGGCACAAAAGAGAAGAATCTGTGTCAGGTTTAAAACTTTATTGGTGACAGGTGAGCCAGGGTGATCACCGGACAGGTAAATGTTGTTAAAGTGAACACTTGTTTCAAAGAATGCTAAATGCCCGGATGTAAAGCTGTTTTTTACGTTTTGGTTCTTTCAGTAACACACAGAAAACAAGCATGCAGGTAACTGTGTGGCAAAAAGTTGGACACCCAAGCTGCATCCTTATTCTGGGATTTGGAAGGTAATAAAATAGTAGAAATAGAAAAGCTATAGAGTATAAAAGTCTCTATTATTATATATCTTTAGGTAGGGTGCTTCACCTGAAAATAGTTATAAGTCCTGCCAAAAAACTCCTTACCTACCTTCCAACAATGTGGCTGCAGTGCATGCACAATACAATGTGGGGTCATTCTAACATGGGGGAACCATTGAAATAACTTTCAGATCCTCAGGGAACCCCTGCTATAATGGCCATATCCACACCTCACAGTACATTAGCTTGGTGACCATTGGGGAGAATGTCACCCTTACACATTGGTGTCACCTAACTGACCTGAGAGGAACAAATTGCTCATTGCATCCCCCAGCAACCCCTGGTCTAGAAAGCTTTTTAGGAAGTATTTTTCAAAATATAAATGAAGTTCGCTTTTAAGTGTCAATGTTACCATTCTCATACATGTTAGGACTATTTTATTTTTTTCAGAATCAACTATAATGGAAAACGTGACGTATTTTAATGAGTTACGTATATCCCCCTTTGCATCCAGAGCTCAAGACAAAGCTTTAATTTTTGGTTTGTTCCTTTTAATCTACATGATTGGGGTTCTGGTGAATGTTTGCATCATTGCTGTGATATTTCTTGATTCACACTTGCATTCCCCCATGTATCTGTTTTTGTGCATGTTGTCCTTTGTTGACTTGTGTTATACAACCGTCGTTATCCCAAAACTGCTCAGCATGTTGTTATCCATTGACAACAGAGTGTCGTTGGCTCAATGCTTCACCCAAATGTTCTTCTTCTTCCTGGCTTCAGGAGCAGAAGATATTCTCCTGGCGGTCATGGCTTACGACCGCTATGTCGCCATATGCAAACCCTTACGTTATACCAAGATTTTAAACCGTAGGAACTGTCTGCATATAATGACTGGCCTATGGGTAGCTGGGTGCTTAAATTCAATCATATTCACCATGTCCGCCTGCAACATGACCTTCTGTGGTTCCAACACCATTCAGCAACTCTACTGCGATTCCAAGGCTTTGACCAAGATCGCCTGTGACGGCACAGAGCCTTTCAATACAGTGATGTACCTGGAAATGTTAGTGTTTGGGCTCGGGTCATTTCTGTGCAGTTTAACATCTTACATTAAAATCATCACCATTATCTTCAGAATGAAATCCGAGGTCGGAAAGAAGAAAGTCTTCTCCACCTGCTCATCCCACCTCACCGTTCTTATGCTTTATTATAGTACGGCCGGATCGGTATACCTAATGCCCCAGTCCAAACAATTCCATCTTCTAGATCAGGTCCTTACGGCCTTGTATTCAACCGTGACCCCAATATTAAACCCTCTCATCTACAGTCTACGTAATCAAGACGTTGTGAGGGCTTTTCTAAGGTTAATACAGCTTAAAGATAAATGTAGATCCATCATTTTGTTGTGAATATGAAATACAACAGCGGATTGTTATTCTCATAACCTTTTTTTTATGTTTGGTGGGTTAGACATCTGGGTCAATATTTCATTTTTGCTTTTTGCCATGGTGGCTGTTATTTCTAATTCTCATTGGTTCTCAATGCTGGAACTAATAATATTAAGGGTAAATGATCATTACAGCTGTGACCCGAATATTTTATCATGTACTGCAGTGTTTCTCAACCAGGGTTCCATGTGGGTTCAGGCAGAATGGTGCCTTAGGTAATGTATCAGCTTGGCGTCTCTATCCCTGGCACAAGGATTGCTATTGGCACAAAACATGACATCAACTACCTAGAGCAATGTTTCTCAACCAGGATCCCTCCAGAGGTTTTCTAGGGGTTCCTTTGAGAAATAATGCACCTTGGGTCTTTTTGGCTATCTGTAAGGGTGACATTCTTCCCAATGGCCAGCAATGTAAGAGGAATTCTTCCCACTGACCACCACACTAATATACTGTGAGCTGTGGACATAGTGATTATAGAAGGGGTTCCCTGAAGATTTTCAAAGATATTTCAAAGGGTTCATGGTACCCCATGTTAAAAAGGGTTGTGCACACTTATGTACTGGGTCTGATTTATTAAAGCTCTCCAAGGCTGGAGAGGATACACTTTTATCAGTAAAGCTGGGTGATCCTGGCACAACTGGAATGGATTGCTTCAATGTAATTTTCTATTTGCTAGCAAATGGACCAGATCCATTCCAGGTTTGCTAGATCACCCAGCTTCACTGATGAAAGTGTGTCCTCTCAAGCCTTGGAGAGCTTTAAAAAATCAGGACCAATGTGTCTGCTCACACTGTGATGAGTACTTAAAATGGACTTTAAAATGCCTAAGATTAACTAAGCAAGAGTGAATTTCAAAGCTCTTCCACCATAGATGGTACATGGAACATTTGACCTCCAGCAATTCTGAGAAGATTCCAGATACTCTTTATGAATTATAGCCAGTGTCCTAAACCAACAGGTCTAAATTCCTTTTTTATGTTTAGTGCTAATTGAACACCTGTGTGCCATTATATATATCCCAATCCACTTATTGTCCATTAATACAACTTGGGAAGACTCCCGTTGCCTTCTGAAGCATGAAAGCCTTGACTGCTTGTGAATAACAGAATGAAATGGTTTGATGAACAGGTCTACCTTCCAAAGTTTATCAAAAGTCTTAAGAGATTTAGCAAAGTCACAAAAACTTCTGATATAAAGTTGGATCCCTAGATATGGCCAAATGGGATCCAAGCTACCAACAAAAGCAGACAAGGAAGTTCTATTATTTTTATTATTATTATTATACAGTATTTATATTAGTGCCAACATATTACACAGCACTGTGCAAAGTCCACAATTATGTCATAAACCTTTTCCCTCAAAGGAGCTCACAATCTAATGTCCCTACCATAGTCATATGTCATTAATACAGTCTAAGGTCAATTTTGGGGGGAAGCCAATAACCTAACTGCATGATTTTTGAAGTTCTATTGAGGATTTGACCATTATTCTTGTTGTGTAACTCACTATACATTTATTGTTGACAATGTCTGATAAAAGTTTAGCTGATGTGTGAAAATGTATTGGCATTGAAATCAATAGTATTTTACTGTAGGGACTTCTTTGTTTCCAGCACAGTTTTGAGACCTGCATGTCCAGGATCTTCATGGGTAAGCTAGGAATACGCTGCAGGTCAAATATCTGCACAGGGGAAAAATGGTTTGTAGAGCAGATTTAGAAAAGAAGGTTCTGGAATGCTGGGTAAAGATCAATGCAATCTGAGACTGAAGTTCAGGTCCAGGATCAGTGCAGGCAAGTAGATACCAGAGGGCAGGTCCAGGATCAGGACCAGGATAGATCAATTGCAATGCAATGTAGAATGCAGTTTCAATAATAATGCATTGTGTGTCCTAGGTTTTTGAATGTTATAGATAAATGGGGATTAAGGTGAGGGACTGGGATTGGTGTGAACAAGCAAGAACTTTAGTACAGGTCCAGGACTGGTGCGGGGAAGCAGGTTTAAGATTTGTGCTGGGAAAAATAGATTGCAATGCAGGTTAGAAAAGGAGGCAATGGGTGTAGGTTAATGATCAATGCAAGCACACAGAGACTGGAATCCAGGCCCAGGATCAGTGCAGGCAAATGGATACTGGTGGGCAGGTCCAAGATCAGGATAAGGACCTGGAATGCAGTTTCAATATTAATGCATGCAAAGTGTACAGTGTAGATCTATGAATGTTCTAAACAAATGGAAATTAGAATGCAGGACTGGGATTGGTGCAAACAAGCAAGAAGTGGGCTGCAAGTTTAGAACTTGTGCAGGGAAGCAGGAACTGGACTGGAGGTGCAGGCAAATACCACCTGAAGTGCAAGGCCCAGGATAAGTGCAGGATTGCATCAGAACCTTCAGAACCTGGACTGGGTGGGTGCAGCAATGTATAGGAATTGCTCTGTGATACCACCAGATAATGAAAAGTGAATGGGCTTTACTGGAGCCACTGGTTGTGGAGAATAACTGCAGAACACTTCCGCACTTGTAATAGCTATGAGTACAGGTGGAATCAAAAAGAGTACCTGTCCTTTGCAGGCCAGAGATTAGCACAGGTAACATATAATTGTAAATAGTGAACCAGGCAAAACTCCAACCAGGAGTAATAGAATACAGAAACTCAAGATATCCACAAGATTAGATGATAAAGCCTAATACAGATCAGAGATCACAACTATCAGAAATATATGTGGTGACAGAACAAGACGTGGGATGGAAGATCAAAAACAGACTAAAGGAACGTGCAGACATTCAGAAACATTACCATCAAATGGATGGGACTGGGGAAGCAATGATTTGATTGTGGACACCTCCACAACCCTGACTGATACCCCCTTGGCCCAGCTTGAAAGAGAAAAGGGTATGGCTTTGGCAGGCCATGGTATATAACACCCCCTTTAATAGCTTTTCCACTATAGATGAAAAACAACTGGCATTACCAATATATTATATGCTGTAATTCAAATGCCTATAACATAAACTTTCATAATAAATGAAATTTCAATTAAATAGAAATGTCATTAATAAATTTAAAAAAAAACTTGCAAAATAAAGTATAGCACTAGAAGAGTGGTGTTTTCTTGCCTTAATTCTTCT
>NC_092864.1:8878946-8928159 GCF_032062135.1 Pyxicephalus adspersus
TTTATATTTTTTAATATTATCATTATTATTATTATATTATGAGAAAACACAACGTTAGTTATTATATTCTTTATTATTATTATTATCAATAATAATAATAATATAAATAATAATAAAAATGTATAAAAAACTGTAAATAAACTTCCCTATTGGTTTACAATCTGCAGTCATTCCAATGAATGGAGCTGTATCCACCTTGATAGTGTATCGCTTTCTCAAAAATTCCTTGAACAATAAAGCTGATTCAAGGGAAAAGAACACAGCTGCCAGAGTGAGGCATGCTGGGTAACGTAGTCTTCTCAGTGCAGCCTCCGAGTCATTGCTATGCACAGGGTGCCCTGTAGGGACTACATTCCCAGCATGCATTGCAGGGATCATGTGTTTGCTGGTGAATGGTTGGCTTGTGCAGGGTGAGTCCATTCATACTCCATGTAATCAGGACTGGCTGCTGATAGCGGAGACTGACTGGTAAGGTGCATTTAATCCATGCTGCAGGATTCTCATGCACGTTTTATTGCAACATTCTCCACCAATCAGTGCATCTGCTGCACATATGGATGCCTGAAGTGCAAATATTGGCTTCATTTACTGATGAAGTTGGGGGCACCTGTGCTAGATTTTTGTCCCAAACTCATCATTACCATTCTAAAATAATACATTTTATACAGATTATAAAACCAAAGCTAAAAGAGGAACATTTCAGGAGGAATTAGGGACAACGGGATGTGTTTTCATTCAACTCTGGGTTAAGATTTACCCCGACCCCTTTTTCCATATGGCTCATCACACGCACGGATACAAGACTTCTCTTCGGAGAGTGGGAAGGCTTCGGCACCGGGTCATGGAGAAGGTAGTGTAAAGAATACATAGCAACGCATTGTACTACAACTCTGCTATCCACTAAAAAGATCTTTATGTTACCTTCAAGAGTATTACATCTGGAATAGTGTTGTCCACCTACAAAGTTTGAACACAAATCTTCCTGTCTATTTTTATTTATTTATTTATAATTTTTCCGGGGAATACCATGCTTGGAGTGATGGTTCAGTTAAAGATGGGGGCTGGTGGGATTACAAATGGGCAAAAACAAACAATTGGATTTGCATTGACTGCGTGTAACTTATCTTTCTCTCTATGACAGATATGCCTTTAAGAGGCCAGTCATTCTGCAGGGACTCACGGATAACTCAGTAAGTGATATTTGGTGATCCGCAAATCCATTTCATTAAATCTGACTTACATTGTATTCCAATTTTTTTTTTCCTTCCCCCATCTGCAGGAGTTCCGGAATTTGTGCAGGAAGGATCACCTTCTCAGATCTTATGGAGAACACCGAGTCCGCTTGAGCACAGCCAATACTTATTCTTATGATAAAGGTCAGTCTTTCATAAAGTGTACCTGTCTTTAGGGAAGTCCTTCATTTTGCCAATGTAACAGAGTTGCCTATTTTTTACAATACCTTAGGTCTCTGGTTTGAGGGCACTGGTGCGTTTCGCATCACCGTGTGGAGTTGGTTTGTTGGAGTTGGAACTCCCCTAATGGTTCCTGTGGTGTAACGTGTTCTTTATTCTACACCTAGCCTCAAGACATACCCAACCCTAATTCTCACCCTCACCACTTAACAGATAATGGATGCCAACTGTTATAGGGAACATCTAGAAACGTTACATTCTGCCTATACATTGCCCTGAAAAATCTACCTGTGTAAAAGTGCACATCCTGATAGGTTGGGGTACCCAGGCACGCGTCTTCTTTAGCTTCATAGCTGGTACTTTATATATGCAGTGTGAGCTCCAAGGCATTTCTACCTCTGGCTGCTGATCTCATCCAATTTGGTGATGTCACCATTGTGCTGCTCACTGTTCTCCAAGCTGGGGTTTCTGACATGAGGAAGCAAATCCCTGCCACTACCAAGATGGTGGCCTCCACACATTGAAAGGGGGTAATGGTGGAAAGCTCAGCTGCAGGGAGACCCCAGGCAATACTGGGGAATGGTTATTTGCCCTGATTCTGGAATTTCTAAATTCTAGTGACACCAGTACAAAAAAATTAGAACATGGGTCACCGGGACCAGACAGCACAAACCTTACAGAAGCTTTAAATTTAAAGTGCAATTAAAACTTCACTAATCAAAGCAGAAGAATGGATGAAAGTTTTCTCTATAGGTTTACTATAGTCATATATTAACATTTAAATGGAAATAAACCCAGTCTATGCACCGATGACCACATTCTATCACAGGCACCACCATCTTCCTTCTTCTCTTACGCATTCCGATCTTTTGCTGGGCCAGGATGCCATAAATCCCCCAGGCAGGAGTTCATTCAGTCCCTGCATCTGAAAGGAAAGCCAGTCCTGGCATGTCCAGCTCAGCACGGATGGGCGATGATCAGGCAGGTAAAAATAGGGGACATTGCCTGTCCCATTCTATAATAACCACCTTGTCTAGACTTGGAACACCCGTAGCATTGTAAAGTAAAGGGATAGCTTACATTAGAGTTGACTGACCTTTCAGGTCTTCACGGAACCCCTTCCATAATTACTGTATCCACAGCTACATTAGCCTGGTGGTCAGTGGGAAGAATGCCTCCTACATTGCTAACCATTGGAAAGAAAGTCATCCTTACAGATAGCCAAAAATATCTAATAAACTGACCTGAGAGTCACAAATTGCTCAAGGAACCCCTAGCCATCTCTGGAGGAACCCCGGTTGAGAAACACTTACATGCTCATTCATTTCCCTGTCTGTTATATACAATCTTGTTTCCTCTATGTTGTAGTGGATGTCCCATTTCAGGAATTTGTGGAGCATTTGCTGAGACCTCAGGATTTGGAGTCACTGGGATGTGGTAGGTTGTGTTGAGTTATTCAGAGTTTTCGTTTTCTTTAACAAATGAATGCAAATGGTCGTGAGTTCTGACTCCAGATAATAGAGTTATTTGATAAAGCAAGGAAAAGTAACCCTAAACTGTTCTCAACAGTGCGTTCACCCATTCGCATTATTGTATGTTACAAGGTTCACTTGTAGTGGGTCCCCCTCCCCAATATAAGGGTTAAATGATTGTTTTGCCAAGTAGTTTAACATAAAAAATTAGACTTTATTTACGTACTTAAAAATCTAAACAAAGACCACCTATGCTAGTACTATGCTATTAATTTGAGATGGTGAAGGATAGAGTATAGCGGTGGATCGGTGGCAGCTATCCACCAGCCATCCACCAATCCGGAGCTTTCTTCTATCCTGCACCATCTCAAATTAATTTTGGTTCAAATATCCTTACTTCCTCAAATACCTGAACATAGTGTTCAACATACCAGTTTATCATCACATTATACACCACGCATCTGTCTTTTTTCATTTACGTATCAATAGTTAACCTCCAACTCAAAAGAGTATCCTACAAATCTCACTGCAATCTTATTGGTTAGTTTATAAATCACAGACCCCCATTTTATTTAAGAACATCTTTCCCACTCCCCACTAACAATATGTAATTCTGTATAAACCACACCAACAAAAGTAGAAGGCAGTACTAATCCATTACAATATTTGGTTTTACTTCTTCCCTCATATTTGAGGAACAACAGGCATCACAGTCTGCCTCCTCTCAGAGTTCAGCAATCCTTTTACTATCTCCCGAACCACTGAAGAAGCCCCACAGGGCGAAATGCGTCGGGAAGGGAAATCCAGCCATGATTCAACATTATTATTGTTGAAACTTATTGTAACTGATTTTTGATGGAAGAATAGCACGCCTATGTTGAGTTAGGACTAGCATAGGTGGTCTTTGTTTAGATCTTAGGTTTTTAGGTACACAAATAAAGTCTTATTTTTTATGATAAACTACTTGGCCCTACAAAAGCTTGTCTTTTTTCCCTCTCCTCTCTCCTAGACTCTAACTTTCATAAATATTCACAGGCTGAGTCTTTGAGAGTCAACTCTCTGTATATTTCTGGGCCACTCTATTTGGTGTCTCTTTTTCAAATAAATTGTTCTTTTTCAAATAAATTGCATCATCGCCTATATTGCAGGAGCTGCAGTCCTGCATTGTACCTGGTGATGGTAAAGGTCCTCCCACATCTCTCGAAGTTAGATGATGAACAAAGTTTGTTCTGATGGGGGAGCGAGAATTAGAATAATTTTAATTGTCAGCCCCTAGACAACATTGAATCCTTATGGGTTGGGAACCCCTGCAAAGTTAACTTTTTTCCCTACAATTGATCTAAAATCATACCTGCTGCAATTTTGGTAACTCAGTAGTTCATTGAGTAGTCCAAACAGCTCAATTTTGTGGTTACTGTGTGTTGTAGTGCAACACAGGAGCACTGTGTGGGTACATTGAGATGCCAATCACAATGCAGTAGATATGTTACTGCAATGTAGTATGTACAGCACTGTGTAATATGTTGGTGCTATATAAATCCTGTTTATTAATAATATTAATAATGTAGTGGTGAAAAGGAGCTGCCCTCGGCAACCAAATTTCAAATGATCACACAAGCAATTCCTTCCAAGTCTACGATACATAGAAATTTATTGCAAAATCGAATAAATTTCAGTGAATTTGCTGCAATCTTTCTAAATTGTGAGCGCTTCTCATATTCAGCCCAGGATGTGTGATGTTTGCTATTCACAATGTATGGACACTGAGCGGATCCTTTGTTTTTCTTACAGATACTCTGTATTTCTTTGGTGACAATAACTTTACTGAGTGGGGATCTTTGTTTCAGAAGTATAACCCACCACCATTCAAGCTGCCAGGCACTACCGGGGCATATAGTTTTGGCATAGCTGGTAAGTGTGAATTAGGAATTGAAATAGATTGAAAGCCGATTTAAAATTCTGGTTTCCAAAAACTATGTTTAGGTTCCATGTGTTGAGGTTCTTCAAAGGAACGGCATCTTTGATGATCATCATAGTGTCATCTCAGGATCCACAACAGCAACACATAGACACTTTGGTGTACAGGACAATGACTGATGGAGGATCAATAGATCTGACTCGGGGAGTTCCAACAACGATGACACACATCATCATTGGTCATACTTATCTTTGGGATCCTACACCACCGACACATTGGCAGTTGGGGTACTCGGACAATGATAGTACAACACGCAGGATTCCAGGACAATGGCCAACTGATATGTTTGGGTACTGAACCCGAAGAATATTGGTAAATTGTCAGTTGAAGTCCTAGAACCATGATACTTGGGGTCTCAGGCCATTACCATTGGAGAGTTGATGTCCTAGAATGACACGTCAATGGTCATGGAGAACAATGACACAAGGATAGTTGGGGTGCCACACCATAACACACCAATGTTTGCGGTCACAGTGAATGCTTTAGAACAGGGGTCGGCAAACTCCGGCCTTTAGGCCAGATACGGCCTAGCCGGTAGTTCATTCCGGCCTAACACCCCCTGCCTGATCAGGGCTAATGCGCATCGTCCAGGGAGTGTTAGTAACTGCCGGAGCTCCGATGCCACCTCCTTACTGTGACTCCCCTATTTATCGCGGCCGGCGTTGATACTTCAGCTGCTGCGGTAAATAGGGAACACTCCCTGAAGGGAGTTGCCTCTCCTCCGCAATGCATATGGAGGAGAGGGATTTCACTTTAGGGGGTTTTCCCTGGTGGGAGGTGGAGCCATTAGGGCGGGACTAGTCTGGCCTAGTGTGCTCCCGCCCACCCCTGAAATGGCCTAGTGGCCATAAAAGTTTGCCGACCCCTGTTTTAGAACAATAGCACACGGTCTAAGAACAATGGGGCACAGTGGCAGATGAAGTGTCCAAAAATATTCCGGACCTACATCTGAAGTCCCACAATGATGACTCAATGACCATTGGGGTTCCTCAACAATGAGCAATGACCTACAATCAAGTCTCAAGACAATAACATAAAGGTGTAAAGCATGTGATATCATTATCAGGTTCTTGACACACCCGCTTGTATCAGCCTTTCTCAGCCCTTTTAATATGGGTGAACCATTGAAGGTCATTGAGGTCTTCAGGGAACCCCTTCTAAAAATTTCTATATCCACAGCTCACAGTACATTGATGTGTTGGTCAGAAAGCCTTTTACATTGCTGGCCAATTGAAAGAATGCCATCATTAATGATAGCCAAATAAATAATTGGCCATTGCTCAAGAAACACCTAGCAACCTCTGGAGGAACCCTGGTTGAGTAACATTGCCTTAGTGATTGACCAAACCTTTGTTGGCTTTTTTTTTCCAGGTTCAGGAACTGGTGTTCCCTTCCATTGGCACGGACCTGGCTACTCGGAAGTTATATATGGCAGAAAGGTAAGGCTCAGCTTCAGGATGACTTTTCCATTTGTTGGTGTTCCCCCAAGCTGTAGACCCTCTTTGGAATCCCCATTGGATATAAAAATCAGGGAGATGATTTAGGACAGCATCAGCCAGAAATGTAAACGTTTCACACATAACCTTTATTTTCTTCCATTTTTTTATTGGTTGTTCTTTGTTCAGACCTGATTTCAGCAACTCCCACCTGACAATTTTTTTTTTTTGACCAGCGCTGGCTTCTGTACCCCCCTGACAAGACCCCTGATTTTAACCCTAATAGGACCACGTTGTCTTGGATGGTTGACGTGTACCCCTTCCTTCCAGCCGGGGAACGACCAATTGAATGCACCATCCGGCCTGGAGAGGTAAGTTTAGAATAAAGCTGAGATTACAGGAGGGTGAGGAATAAATGGAAAGACCTGATGGAGATGTGCAGGTCACTGCTTACATACCGGTGGTCCCTTTATCTCTAGGCAGTATGGAGGACACCTAACCATTATGTTCAATATACAGACAAAGATATGTTGACACCCCTCCAAGTTATTACATTTCCATGGAGAGAAAGCAAGACCCAAAAAATCTAGTGTTCCCAGTTGTCTATGCTAGTGGTCCCCAACCTTTTGCAAGTCACAGACCACTAAATGTACAGACTCCATAGCGAGCATGCGTGGGGAGCCGTGTGTCACTCAAAGAGGAAGAAACTTCCCCCCAGAATGATGTGATGATGCCAGAACGCACCCATTTTCCCATCGCGGGTCTGAGCCTGCAATGGGAGAGTGGGCGGGTTGTGTCCAGAGACACAACCCGCCCACCACCCTGAGCCTGCGTTTCGTACGGGAGTTATGGTCTGTGGCTCTGGCCACTGCCCCCCCCCAAGTGGCGTCCTTCTCCTGACCTCCCTGCTGCGTGCACTGGCCGGTGGGCCGCGGACCTGCGGGTCTGAAACCCCAGGTTTATGCCATGGGTACCCAGTAACCCCTACAACTGTGTCAGCTTTCTACCACCTCCCTATACGTTGTTCCAATTTTCAAATACCCACCCACTTAGTATGTCCAAACGAGAGATGGAAAAGAGATGGGAGGGAGAGATCAAAACAAGGAGAAGAGTAGAGAGAGATAGAGATAAGACCAAAAGGTGAGGGAAAGGGAGAGAGTCAGGGTGAGTGAAAAGGGGAAGAGAGAAGGGGTTGGAAGGAAAAAAAGGAGGGACAGAAAGAGAGGGGGAGATAGATGGGGAGAAAGAGTGAATGGTAAAGACAGAAAGGGATGGAGTGGGAGGTCTCAGGAGAGGACAGAGCAGAGAGAAGATGATAACGGGAGAGAAAATGTGCGAAAGACGAGGGATACCTTCAATACAATTGTCACACTGCCTTATATGTGGCCTCAGGATAATAACTTTATGTATCCTGTTACTGCAGGTTCCAGGTACGCCCCCTAGTGGTCATGCCGCTCCAGGCCATAGCCTAGGTGGCCTTGTTGGAAACCGGGCCCCGGTTGTGACAACCTAATAATGCCCGCGGCTGTAGAATGGGATGAAAAGCTTATCTGATGGTTAGGGGGTCTACAGAGTTTTGCGGATATAGAATGAGCATGGCTGTTTTAGTATATAGTCTGTGTTTCTTATTACTCTATTTAATTGGCTGCAGCACTTTGCTATAATAATGTTCTTTTATGCTATAGGTATTGTACTTTCCCGACCGTTGGTGGCACGCTACCCTAAACCTGGACACCAGTGTCTTCATCTCCACATTCCTCGGATAGTCAGGAACTTTCTTGGTCAAACCTTGCACATCTACCCCCCAGCCTCAGGGAACTGACAATGATCTATTGACAGCCGCCGGCGTTTGCAATCAGGATCCACTTCTGTGAAGTGCACACTGCATACACAATGGTTTTATCATGAACTCTCTATTAAGGACCAAACTTTAGATTTGTTCTTGTTATAGGAAGGATCTACTTGCACATCATTTTATACAGAGATTGTGAAATGTTTTATGTGTAGTTACAACTGACAGTAAATGTTTTTAAATCATTTTACAAGTGTTTTGTTTCCTATAAAATAACTTGTACTGATTACTGACAACAATCATCTGGGCTTATACAAGAATTGGAACATTTAGGAATAAATTATTATAGTTGGGCTGGCTTTTCTTATTAAAGGATTAGGTTTGCCTCCTTACTTTGCTTTACTTTCAGCCTGGTACTTTAGCATGAGGGTCAGCTGTGGCCCCATTCACTGACTGATCCCAAAGGTGCAAAAAAATACTGAAACCTGTAATAAATATAACTGTACAGTAGCATGTATAATATATTTTTATAAATATATATATATATATATCTATATTTAGATATGGATATATATAGATAATATAATGATTACTTTGTATTAGATTCAATACAGTTATTTTGTATTGAATCCAATACAAATTAATTTGAATTTTCCACCGAGCCTCCCGCACGCACCGACGTCACCGGGAACATCAGTGCACTCGCCGGCTGAAGATCGGTAGAAGAGGACGCGGCCCCAGGATGGGATCCAATGGGAAGGACACTGATCGAACCAGGTAAGTGTTTTTTTATGTTTTTAGCTACCCCGACTATGGCTAGGGGTTACCGCTTTCAGCATGTTTTTTCTACCCCAAGCCACACTTGGGATTACTGCTCAGGGGGTTAAGAAAGCAAAGAACAAGGAAGATGACGATGGAATGGATAGGTAAGTGTGGTTTTAGTTCCACTTACGTACTGTGGGGGGAATAAAAATCAATCAGACTATTTCAGCATCAATGACTTACAATTCTTTGTTCAGATTCTTTATTTGGTAGAGAAAATGGGACTTTGCTTCCCTATTATTATTATCATCCAGTATCTATATAGCGCCAACATATTGGGCACCATAGTCATGTCACTAGCTGTTCCTCAAAGGAGCTCACAATCTAATCTACCTACCATAGTCATATGTCATTTATACAATCTATGGTCAATTTAAATAAACTAACTGCATGTTTTTGGGATGTGGGAGGAAACCCGAGTACCCGGAGGAAACATACGCAAACACAGGGACAACCTACAAACTCCATACAGATAATGTCCTGGCTGAAATTCCAACCTGGGACCCAGCGCTGCAAAAACCAGACTGCTAACCACTGAGCCACTGTGCTGCCCTATCACACAGCTACTACCTACAGCTTGGCTTCAGAGACATCCCCCCAGGAAATAGTAGTAGGAGAGATAAGGAAATCATAGATTCCTGAAATAATGGAAGCAAGGAGACCCTTGCATTACATTCTCTCTGGGAAAGCTGAGGGGCGCTGTGGTGCCATGACCAAATTTTACTCGGATAATGGCTTTCTGATCCACATATTTGTTTCATGTCAGTGAATGAAAAAAAAGACGGTCAAGATAGGAAATTACCATTTTTAGATGTCCTACCGTAGCAGCCTGCATCTATCTCACAGGAAAGGTTTAATTTTATGATAGAGCTTTGTTGTTTGATGTTCACTGAAACTAAAGGAGAGAAACTCAGAATAGAAATAGAATCATTGCCAGCAGCAACCTAATACATCACTATTGGAATGGAAATAATGGAAATGGTAAACAAAAAATCCAAGGGTAACAACTCTAAAATTTTTTTTTTTTTTTAACTCATGATGTATATTAGAATAAATTAATAGTGCTTTACGGGTCATTGCACCTCTGTGTGTTTGTTCTTTTTCACTTTCTAAACAGCTCGAATTCCAAATGTTGGCTTTCTTATCTTGAACGCATAGGACTATGGGGTAGACTTATAAAAGCTCTCCAAGGCTGGAGAGGATACACTTTTATCAGTGAATCTGGGCAATCCAGCAAACCTGGAATGGATTTCCTAAAAGGAATTTGCTATTTGTTAGCAAATGTTCTCAATCCTGGACCAGATCCATTCCAGGTTTGCTGGATCACCCAGCTTTACTGATGAAAGTGTATCCTCTCCAACCTTGGCAAGCTTTAATGAATAGGTCCTTATATACCAAAAATGATAGGGACAATAAAAGAAGTTCAGGTGCCCTAAACCAGCTTCAGAAAGACATGGCTTGAGCTGGAAGAATTCTAGCAGTCGGCATAGAGCCTGGGATTAACAATGACCTTACAAATTCTCTTTTGGCTGAATGCATACAAATTTCCAGACACACTACAAACTCTTGTGGAAATCCTTATATATATATATATATATCCTTTATATATTAAGTAATGAGTAATTAACTTAATAATGAGTAATTATAATAATGAGTTTTTATATGTGAAGTGCAACAAATTCATATGTTCTGATAGGTGATCACATATTTTAGACCATAAAGCATATGCCTGTACTTTTATGTTCAGAAAGTAATGGAACCCCTGGATAAACACAACTAGTAATTGCAGCAGAAGCGTAACATTGCCAGCCCAAATGTTTGCAAAGGAGGTGCAGAAACACAAAACTCAACTCTCTATAGCAGGGTTCCCCCAGGGCTTCCTTGAGCAGTTTGTGCCCCTCAGGTCAGTATAAGTGACACCAATGATATTTTTGGCTATCTGTAAGGGTGACATTCTTCCCAATGGCCAGCAATGTAAGAGGATTTCTTCCCACTGACCATCACAATATTATACTGTGATCTGTGGATATAATATTTATAGTCGGAGGTCACTGAAGACCTCAACAATTTTCAAGGGTGCCCCCAAGCTAGAAAGGTTGAGAATTTAAAATTATAATTTAGAGAATCCTCCAATCCAGGTTTCTCTTTGCCCTTAGATGTGTCCGGTCTTCCAGGCTGATTGATAGACAACATATTCTAAGCCTAGGCCGTCATGGAGGCCAAGAGGCAAATCATCACGTCGGCCTAGGCTTATAATATACCTGCATTGAATGACACTCATGTGGAGAAAAGCTTGACGAAAGGTGTAAAGCTGAATTCCGCTTCACAAATCCACATTAACATTTACAACAAACCAGAACTAGGTGACAAAACTAGAACCAGTCGCTGCTACTACCAAAAAAAAAGAATCCACAACATGCAACGGCATTAACTTCTTTAATGTACGTACTGTGCATTCACAGAAGAGGTGCCACACCGTGAAGCGTTTTCTACAAGAGTCAGTTAGTGGCCACACGCACAGAATATATTTACATCGGCTATGTACACCAAAAAAGCAAACCAGTTCAACGAAAAAAATATATATATATAACTCGAATTCTTTGGGATTCCCACTCTATTCACCACGGATATCAGTAGGGGCTCAAAGGAGGTTAGTAGCTGACGAATATGGCCGGTAAGGGTATCTTGTTCCTCAGCCATGTTTGCCCTTTCTTCAGGCGGGGGTTATGCACATCCTGATAATTCGGAAATGGTTAGGAAAAAAAAAAATTGTTGGTGTAAAAATCATGCAACTTGTCAGCCACGCTGGATGTCACAACAAGGGTTAACCAATCGAAACACAAGCCAGAAGTATAACAGTTCCATCTCTGCCAAGCAAGGTCATCCTTTACATCACATCAGTGCCGGAACTGGTGGAAGGTTAAACTGTTACCGAGGTTTATTATGATGTTGCTGAGAAGCTATTTCTGTGCTTTTATCCACAGCAGAGTCCCTGGATTGTAAATATGGCTGCAGCACCGCTCCACGCTGAAAACTACACGCTAGAGCCACATAACACTGAAAATAATTCCACAGAATATACAAAGGGCATGGAGTCAGCCTTGGTAACCATACTTTTTCTGCATTTCTTGTAATTATGGGAACGATTTCTTTTCCTCAACCTTATTTAAATGTACGCCTGTGCTTTAGGTCTCCATGCTCTTCAAGCAGCACTGTAGGTTTAGCAAGTTTGTTTCTGCTACAGATGTCTTCGTCTTCAGAGCTCCCTAAAAAAAGGTCAAAGCTGCAGTTTCAGCTCCAGGAACCACGGATATAAAGTTCCGTCTGCGTAGACCGGGCAGGATGATTAACATATTAATGCTGTAGTAGGACCAGACCTGGGAGCCGACCAGAGGTATGGATGAGCAAAGGAAAATAAAAGCAGCTATCCTCAGAACGGGGCATTGTCAGCCTGCATGGTTTTCTGGCTGATGGATCTCCCAGGCGATATGGGACACGTGGATGAGATGAATAAGGCATGAGACAGAACAGGCACGTCATGAAATGCGTTGGTGGTGGGGTGGGACAGTCTAGAGCTGAAACATTGCAGGCTCAGATCGCCATTTCAGTAGTCTTCCACCCAACCATTCTCTGATATAAAGGCGTCCATGACCTCTTTCATGGCTAGGTTTGGAATTAGCTGGTCTTGGGTCAGGGGGCTTCGGGTCACTGGGTCAAAATGGCCAACTCTCTGTAGAAAAAGAATAGAAATAACGTAAGATTCTATGACACTTGTCCCTGCCGTCTATATTGAATAACTCTAGCCAATTGGTGCATTTATGAGCCCGCCCGCTGTTAATTCAAGACAGGAAAGACCTCCCTCGAGTGCTGTAGATGGTTCTTGAAAGCCGCAAATCTGGAGGAGAAGTTAAAAGACTACTCCACGTTGCCCTTGGACACTTTAAAGAAACCTATATCAAGTATAACTTCTTAAATCCCTGGCACTGCGGACTTAGTTGCCTAAATGTCAAACTGACCTCTTGCCTTCAATATTCTGCCTGATTTATTAAAGCTCACCAAGGCTGGAGAAGATACACTTTCATCAGTGAAGCTGGGTGATCTGGCAAACCTGCAATGGATTCTTAATAGTCCATTGCTTTTTGTTGGCAAATGATTTGAATCCTGGACCAGATCCATTCCACGTTTGCCGGATCACCCAGCTTCACTGATGAAAGTGTATCATCTCCAGCTTTAATAGATCAGGCCCAATGACTGCAAAATACAGAAGCTTAGATATAGGTTGCACTCTCTACTATTGTCATTGTGAATGGAGAAAGCTTGATGGCTGAAATGACAAGCGGAAGGTATAACAATCCTTCCTTCACGCAGCAACCCCTCTATGGACTGTAAACTGAGTTTTCTTGGTTTATAGACAAGTCAGCCATTTGTGGCTGCTTTCTCGAGTAAAAATGGGGGACTTGTGCTATACTCCCTGACTTTACAAATACATGGCGATATAAATGCTTGAAATATATATATATTATATATATATATATTATATATATATATATAATATTGTTGTTGAATGGAAGGGTCTAACAACAAGATTTTGTTGTTTTTCCAGTTCCCAACGCATTTCAGAGCTTTTCATCCACTAAAGGAGGAACAGGGAGAGTGCTGCCAATCAAACTGGCAGCTCCTCATTTTAAAACAATATTCTGATTTTTAATTAGACTTTTTTTTTAACCAGTAGTTATGGAAACACATAGCAGTTTTTCCTATCTATTTCCTAGGAATTTAATACAGAACCTGCAATGGATATTACCTGCAAGTGTTCCTCTATGTCCTTTCTGTCGTAGGTGATCCCACTGGGTGTTATACAAGGCTCTCTCATCAGCTCAAAGCTGATCTTCCCACACAGGTAATCCGGGATGTCCCGCTTCTGTACAACAACACAAGTACAGGTTACTTAGTGAGTGACACAGATGTACAATCCCCGGATAAATACCCACACATCACATTTAGGGTGCCAGGTTTCATAAAGCGAAAACATGCCATACTAATCCATGTCTGCTTTTCTGGTTCACTGTTTGAATTGTTTTCAGTATAGAGAAATACAAACTAGAACAATTCCAGGTGCTAAAGGCAGATATTTCTAGAAAAATGAACCTATTACATTAAGCATAAACATTCCATAATACTAAATCTGTACCATTGTAAAACTTATATTGGGCAGAGATCATTTCCAATGTTGTGTTTACCAAGGTAATTCTAAATAACCATCCCAATATAATAAAACAATATCAGAAACCCTGACATTTTCTTTGCTCATATTTCCCAGTCCTGGTTTCTCAGTCATGAACACATTTTCAACATTTTGAAATAAAATCTGTATACATTAAGTAGCATATTTTTTGGTGCAAAAAAGGGTTTATAGAAAAGTATAGAATAGAAAGAATGGTACAAGAAAACACAGAACTACAAAATCAACGTAGATAAAGCCTGTGAAATCCCATGAATCACTGTTATAAAAAAAAGAAATGGAAAAGAAAACAACATATGAAACACACACATTGCTTAATACACCGTCTAGCTCATCTTACAAAATAGAAAACCTTAGAGTATATAAAAAGAAGAGAAGAAGAGATAAGGTCCTCTGAGACAGAAAAAAAAAATAGGCTAACCAAGGTTGCCAAACAGGTAAAAAAATTTTCATGGGTATTTCCCCTCCTATTGTGTGTTACTCCCCCTATCTCCTAGATTGTAAGCTCTTCGGGACAAGGTCCTCTCCTCCTCCTGTGTCACTGTCTGTATCTGTCATTTGCAACCCCTATTTATTGTACAGCGCTGCGTAACATGTTAGAGCTATGTAAATTTTTTTTACTAATATTAATGATAATCATCATAATGGGTATCTTTAAGAATGGCCATAATTTTTTCATTGATCATCGTCCCTGTGTTTAACTTCTAAAAAAAACCTTGAGGAGGGGGTCCTCCAGCTATGGTCTGTCTAGTGGCTAAATAAGAATTGCTGTCTATATGTGGCAAAGGTGGCGAGGATCTCTAGGTATATTCACACCTTACATAGCACATTTTAAATTAAACTTCCTCATGAGGCTTCTGTGATTCTCTGTGCAATTCACACACAGCTAAATAAACCAAATCCAATAAATGTTTGTGTTTTATAAGGAGACCGACTACCTCAATAATAAAAGGAGTTTCTTGTTTGTATAGCGTGTCATATTTCCTAAATACAATATCAATCCCTGATTCCTTTTTAGTAGCACAGCGTGTATTTAGTAGTACAGCTGTGTATCTCTCAAGTCTCTGGAATATGTCTATATGGATTTTCGCCTGAATGATCTCATCTTACTGATTGTTCAGTATTGTAGATCAGAGGGAGAAATGAGGAGGCTCCTCTACCATTATGGGTATTTAAATAAATGTCTTTCAAATACAAATTACCATAGTTACTCACCTTGCGTTTTTCATCTACTTGAGAAAATAATTCATCCATTTCTGCCAAATACTTATCCTGCAAATTAAAAAAGAAACAGAAATAGTTTTCACTTTGTTTAATATGGTGCAGATTTATGTCATACTTTCTTTAAAGCATACCTAAACTTGCATAAAAGGGTAGACAACCCTTTTAGTTAAAGTAAACATTTTGTTTGTTAGTGTTTTTTTTTTAAGCAAGACCCTTTTTTGGCGGCTCCTTTCATCAATAGGGCAAAAATTGCAGATCTCATGCATCTGCAGTGAGATCTGCAAGTTCTTTCCCAATCTACATCACCCAATCTCACGCCTGCACAATGCGAGATCGGGTGATGTAAGAAGAAGAACACGGAAGAAGAGAGGAGAAGATGCCGGTGCCTGGTGCTCCCTGGAGAAGACAGATACCACTGTTTACTTCAGCTTTAAACAATTCAGTAATTCTCAGACAATCCTTAAGAAATCACTGAAAACAAATACTTCCAAATACATTTTTGGTGCTTTCTGGGCATTTTATGCCTTATATGTAGTTCAGTAACTGTGCCTATCCACAAGAACTCAAAATTAAATTCACTGCAGAGAGGAATGTGTATCTCTTCACCATCCTAGCTTTGGTATAGTACCAGATAACCAGGTCCCTGTTATGTAATCTCGTTTTATCTGCTAGCTCTCCATCACTAGCAGTGATGTAGACAATGGCCCTGATTTATTAAAGCTCTTTAAGGCTCGACAGAATACACTTTCATCAGTGAAGCTGGTGATCCAGAAAACCTGGAATGGATCTAGTCCAGGACTTAAAACATTTGCTATCAAATAGCAAATGATGTTGAAGAAATCCATTCAGGGTTTGCTGGATCACCCAGCTTCACTGATGAAAATGTATCCTCTCCAGCCTTGGAGAGCTTTAATAAATCAGACCCAGAGGTAGGATCAGTGTCTGACCCAAACAACACTGTTTGGATGTGAAGATACTTTTTGACCAGGGTCTCTTTAGGCAACTGCATGCTTAGACACCTTTAAAAGCACGTTCCATTTCCTATAATGTACTCACATGTTTGTTGGCCACACCAGACAGCTGAGCCCGACTCCTGTTCTCCTCTATGCTCTCTTCCTCGTGTTTTCGTTTAGCCTCTTCAAGTTCTCTAAAAATGAATAAAAAAAGAAGGTTAGCTATAAAAACATCCATAACCGAAACACTAATTCCATTGCCCAATCATAGGACAGTGGTACCTTCGCTACAAGTTTTGCTCTAGGGAAGCCCCACCTCCCCAAATGCAGCCCACCTGCACCTGGCAGATATTTACCGCCTCTGCTCAGATCTCCTCCTTCCTGCACATACTCATTGTGGTCCCATTTATTCCTATATTGTGCAGGTTCACTGGAGGCTACCACAAGTTTAACTCTCCACAGGAATAAATGGGGTAGCAGCACAGGTACAGCTGGTGGTAAAAGTAAACTTGTACATTTTAAATAAGTAAAAGGTTCACTCTACAGGAGGCAGAAGGTTTAATATACATTGAACTACAATTAATTTCCTTCCAGCTCTACCCTTGCTTACAGAGCAGGCTTTCAGATATGACGGTGCATGTGACCCTAACTATATGATGGGGGCATCCCATCATCAGGCCTGAGACTTGGACATGAAGGTTGCCGTGATGTCATCCCACCTATAAACATTAACATCAGTTGACACTGCAGCTTAGATGGGCAGAAATCCTGCAAAGTGAGGGAGGAGATTGGCTATGTGCAGACAATTATAAATTAGCAGTCAGTGTGTCTGGAAAAAGCCAGAGGCTCACCTTTCCTTCTCCGCCAGGATGAGTTTAGTGAGATAGGCGTGCAGCTCGTTCTCCTGGTTGATCCTCCGTTCCTCTATGCTGTTCCAGCGTTTCTTCTTGGCAATCCTTAGAGCACTCGGGATGTCATCTCCAAAGTTCAGCCTTTGCTCCTTGGCCAGGTTATAGGCTGTAGAAGTAAATTGTATTCTTTGTATTTAATGTATTTAGTTGACTTCTTATTAAAGAGAACCAGTTACAAACGGACATTTGCAGCAATCTAAATTTCCATTTTTGTTGTACAGTGCGGCTTTACCATTCAGGAATGTCTGTGTCTTGGTATTCAGATGCATTTGGTCCTTTTCTAAACTGAAAAACAGTGTTCTCCCCGGCCCCTTTTAGCTGGGCGCACCACCTGGCACTTTTCAGTGACCACCTGGCTGCTTTTTGGTGGTTACTGAAAAGTTTGGTCGCAATACAGGGGCTACCACCTGCCTACAGCTTCTTCAGCTTCCAGGGAAAAATACTAGAAAAGTGTCAGGATGCTGTACTTAGTGCCTATGTCAGGCTGTAAGATCCCCGCACAGAGCCTGACCAATCCCTTATATAAAGATCAGTCTGCAGGACATAGGTTGTCTGCCTATTCTGTCTCAGAACTGGTCCATAAGGTCCCACAGAGGCTATGCCATGTCGGGTCACTGCTCATACCAGGCACCCAAATTCCCTGAACAACATAGGTGGGGAGAATGACACAATCGGATGCACATTTGTGCTAGGTTCTAAAACTCACTTCGTTCATCTTCCTAGCGCTGACTTGAATTATTAAGTCTGACAGGTAAGTCAGGGAAACTTCCTTTCATATTAAGGATTAGGACACCGCTCAGCGTGTTTACTACTCAATATCTGCATATGAACATAGCAGGGTCCTGCAGATGTAAACTGTACTTATGAATGGATAATGCATTGATGGGAGTTCTTTTGCCTGTCAAACGATTTGTATTTGTCATTTCAGGCTGCATACACACAGTCTGTGGAAATAAATTATCATGATTGTTACCTGCGACAGATGAACGAACGAGCGCTGTACACACAGCACCTGTTGCTTTATGAAGGGGGACACGAGTCAGTGGGACCTCTTCCTTGACTTGTATGGGAGTCGTGTCATGTCACTTGCTGTGCTCCCCTCCTTGACATGTATGGGAGTCATATCATGTCACGAATCTGTCCTGATAGATCTATGAATGGCACTGGACACAAGCTGTACACATATCAGACTCTCACTAGCATAACTGTTCATCTGGGGAGAGAATTATCTGATGTGTGTACATACACCTTACACAGCTCACAAAGCACAACCTTACCTGGCAAGGTGCTGCAGTTTCATTTAGTGATCCCCTTCCCACACGGCTTCCCACCACAACTTTGTGACTGAAAAGCTAAAGTGAAAGCTGTGCACTGATGTGCTGTCTGCTCTTTACACTTATCAATACTCCTTGCACTACAGGACACTGGATTGGTTCGTTGTGCCGATTCTCCTTCAACATCTCTGTCCTATGCTGTATATTTTGTACTTGCAAGAGGATGATACCAGGCCAAGTCCAGGTACTTACGCTGCAATTAAAGATGACATTTAATGATATAATAGCAAAGACAGAGCTGCATTTATCTTTTTATCTGCCTGGAATTTAGCTTTAATTTAGGGGTTTTATATTTAAAACACAGAAACTGGACTAAATTATGCACATTTAATATACCAGGCCATCCTGATAAATGCACTCTCACAGCAGCAGGTTACAAGGTTACTATTCCGCTGCTTTAATTATTTCTTCAGGTACAAAATCCAGCACCAAGATAAAATAAATCTCAATCAGCGCCTGAGCTGCCGGTATATGGAGTTAAGTGGAGAGCTGCAGGGCCCTGGCTGTCAGGAAGGTATAAATGATTCAGCAGCGACATGGAGTAAATGGTTCTAGTGATGCTGTCAGCCTGTTGTTGGTAACAGATTATAAACAGCGTGCCAGGCGGCCTCTGTGCTGCTACACGGAATTCCTGGAACATTCCACTGGCCGCAATCCTCATCAAGACTTATCACAGATTACTAAACCTCCTGAGAGATGCTGAGAGGCCCAATCACTGTGTTGTGTTATCGGGCTGGGTCAGGAGCAAAAGCCGACCTGATGGAAGTGACTATGGCCATTCCTTGGTGATCAGAGAATGAAATGCTGCAAAGATCTAATCAGTTGATATAGACGATTCTGTCTGACCTGTCTCTGCATTTCTTGTGCAAACAGACAAACGTCAACCTGCCCTAAAACTAAAGCAGTTATCTCGTATCAATTTGCAAATACAAAGTTCATGAACTCACTAAACAATTCAGCTTCTAGTTTGATCTAAAGTTTTTGCATAGGGAGATCTCTAATTCTGACATGTTTGGCCCAATGGGCTTCCTCAAGGGTATTTGTAGAGACCAGTATAGTAGAACCTCAGTTATCTGGCACCCAGAGGGAATGGCTGATTCCGGATAAGTGTAGTTTACAGATAACTGAGGTTTCCTTTTCTCAGCCATTCTGTACTAGAAGTGAATGGGGAGACTTGTCCCCATTCACCTCTAGTGCTGAATGGCTGAGAAAAGGGAAACCCTGATGATGCTTACCTCAGCCAATCACGGAGCAGACCAATCAGTGGAACTCTGCTGATTGCCCCGCTTTTTTGATTGCCAAAGAACCCCAGTTATCCAGAACTTAGATCGCAGATAACCGGCACCCAACAGCTCTGCTGTCTGAGTTTTCCGGTTATCTGACAACCGTGACAACCGTGGTTCTACTGTATAACACGTAAACAAAACAAGTAATTGTGAGAGCACAAAAAAAAAAAAAAAAATCATAAGAATGAAGAAGTTTTTTTCCCGAGAGTTGTATACCACATTATGATAAGTGTGATCAATCCCCATTAGTAGATTATCTTGTTTTAAACAAAAGGTATGAATGTAATCTGTAATGTAGAAAATGAATAGAGAAGTCAATTTATTGGGTAAATAGATAACTGGATCCAGAAACGAATGACTGTGATTGCCTCTGATGACTGTGTACAGTGCTCCCCTGATGTGGTTTATCCATCAAATCACTAAACAATTGACCAAGATGGTCGCTGTTCTTTCCTATAGGGAGGACATAGCGGGGCGACTTCCTCAAGCTGAACAGTGCTTGTTTGTTCTTCTGTCACTGGAGATGATCAAGAAAGAGTTCCCGTGGCAGAAATGTAAAGTGTGTGCATGGCTAAGGCATTACAGCTAAATAAATATAATTCTAAAAAAGAGACCCTGTCATAAGAACTAAATCAATAAAAACCAGAGTATCAGATATCGCATGTTTGAGTTGCTATGCCACATCCCAAATTTAGGAATTATACATAATTGAAGGCAAGAGCAAAAGGGACTTTTTAGGCATATTGATTTGCAAATCAAAATGCCTAAAAAGTCCCTTTTGCTCTCTCCCTCAATTATGTATTATAAAGAAGGACTAAACCCTATATTATATATATACAGAATAATCACCTAACCCAGTAATTTTCTCTTTTCTTCCATATCCATATATATGAGTTTATTCATTCCCAGCATGTGCAAGGGAACCCGGGATTGCCAGTTATCCCTGGCAACAAAAGCATTCAGAGCTCAGTGAAATCTGACAACTGAGCATGGAGAACAGAAGGGGCATTACCTGTCCTTTTCTGCAATAAACACCCGCCTGATCACCAATTTTTTAAAGTGGGATTTTAAAACATCTGAAGCAGTAGTGCAGAAATATTTATACCCTTCCCTTCCTTTGAAAGTTATTTTTCCATGTTCGGAGTTATATATAGGTTTAGGTAGGAACTCCTTGGCTGCTCCTAGTAGCTTTGGATCATTGACTGGAGCAGCTGCTGCTTTTTTGTCCTATGCACGCTGTGGTTTGATCACAGATCTATCCTGCTACACAGAAACACAGCAGCTAAGAATGGGGAGCAGAAGATGAGCTCAGCACAGACAAAGGTCCAACACTCCAGCAGGCGCCGGCTTCCTGCTAAGCTTGAATAGCTCTGACTATTGTTAAAGAAGAATGATTTAAAGAGACATGAAAGCATTTTTTACGATATGCTATTGCAGGGTTTTATTTAGGAACTGAGGTCTGGTTAGAGGGTCTCCCTAAATATCTGAGCATTTGGGCCACAAATTACCCTTTAGGAAGATACAAATCCATACAGGCCCATCCCTCCATGTTTTTCTGCAAACGTATCATATAAATGGCAAAATCCAGACCAGGCATAACCCCACCAGGGTGGAAGCGGATATATGCAAGGTAGGGTAAAACAGAAACTCCGCCACCTCTTAAATTTAACAAACTTTGCCTAGCTATGTATATAAGTCAGATAATGATCAAGAATGACTGAGTGAGAAACTGACATTGCACAAACGTCACCCAACCTTGTTCATGGATCCCTCACAGCAGATCTATGAACAACTATCAGGAATGACCAATATGCAAGTCAAGGGAGGGGAGCACAGCGGGGTGCCACTCGCCCATCGTCCCCCACTCGATAGAACAGAATGGGAGCTGTGTGTACAGTGAGATTATCATCCAATATCAGCCCTGAGGCGATTATCAGATGAGAACCATCTGACGTGTGTACATAGCCTAAGGTAAGGCAACAAGGATCCCAAAAGGTATAAATCTGATTGGAGAAATATGATTACCAAGTGAGCCATGGAAGGGGGGACAATATGTATGTTTTTGAAAACTTGGAAAATAAGATAAAATGGAGAATAATCTAAATAATACGCTATTTTTCTTTCTATTTTTGTTTGCTAGAATGATCCCTGATGTGTACTTGGCACCGGTGTAATATTGTTGCATCATCTTTCCCATTCCTTAGTCATCCCCACATGTCACATCTTGCAAAGGACGGTACTGCACATACACCGCACATACCTCTCTGCAGATTGGCGATGGCCTCATCATAGTTCTCTATTTCCATCTGGCACTGCCCCAGGAAGAAGTGAGCTTTTACAGATTGGCAGTCCAGCTCCAGAGCATGCTTGCAGTCTGCCAGGGCTTTGTCCAGCTGCTGCATTTTTAGGTAGCACAGAGCACGGTTGGTATAGTACACAGCCACGGAAGGGTTGCGAGTCTGGATGGGAAAATCACAGCCAATAAGATAAAAAATGTTACAGCAATTTAATAGAACAAATAAAAAGCAGGGGCAAAATGATTGCAAAGCTCTGGGTGTTATATTTAGAGGAATAACCCCTTATGGTAATCCTAGATTGTAAGCTCTTCGGGGCAGTGTCCTCTCCTCCTCCTGTGTCACTGTCTGTCATCTGCAACCCCTATTTAAAAGGCATTAAATCCAGAATGAGAGCGCAGAGCCTCCTGGGATACCAACGTCACACTTCCCAGGAGACCTCTGGCTGCTCCTTCTGCGCATGCTTGAGATCGGTCTGAAGGGCTTTTTCCTATATGGGAAGAAAAAAGCATGCGCAGTGAGATCGGCTCTCTTTTTTTCCCCCATTATAGCAGCTATGTCACCTGACCTCACACCTGCGCAGTGCGAGATTGAATGACGTTGCCAGAGGAAGAACGAAGACAAATGATGGCGGGGCCAGGATGAGGTAACTCCCGCTCAAACACATGGGAAACCATTCAGTCCCGCCCACGCCAGGGAAGCCATATCCTTGCTTATCCGTGGCAACAATCGCTGAGCTGCGCATGCACAAATTTTGACAGCTCAGACAGGTGGGAATTTTTATTCCAGAAGGGACGTCGCCTGTCGTCTTCTGCAATATGACCCTGTCTGATGCCAAAAATGCAAAACCCGTCAAGAGAGGTGTTAATTGGCCCTGACAGGTCCCTCCCCCAGGCTGTTACTGGGCAGGGAGCATGTCGCTCTGCTCTCACCTACTCCCAGCATAATAATTCTTCCTTTCCTGATGATGTATAATCAATACAGAGCGGCATTAATAAACGTTATTATTCTATTGCTCGTAGTAGCTCAGAGTAGTCACACACATAAGTCGTTTATACTCACAATGGCTTTGCTGTAGCAGGAAACGGCTTCTTGATATTTGCGAGCCACAAACAAGCGGTTCCCCTGCTCCTTCATTTCCTGAGCGCTGACGCTTTTTTCCGGGCTCCCTCCAATGCCGCCTTGATCTCCGCTGACACCCGATGGACGTCCTCCACCGCTGCCGCTGTCCTCCTTCCCTTTCATGGTGGGGCCGCCGGGGGTCACCCCTCCAAACCTCGGGATGCTTGGTGCCACCCCCAATTTCACAGCTCACCAGGGACCCCTGCAGGGGAAAGAGAACAACGTATGTAACAGGAACACAGTCTGTCCCTATCAATGGTGAGGTGCTAGGTACAGCACAGCAATCATAGGCATTACTCCAGCTGTAAGGAAGCGGTCCCGCAAGTGCCCATCTGAACTCCCCCCTAAGTCATAAAACCCTGGGCACACCCTGTGGTAGTATTGGCACCCTCTAGTAATATTTACATGTACCCTGTGGTAGTATTGGCACCCTCTAGTAATATTTACATGTACCCTGGGGTAGTATTGGCACCCTCTAGTAATATTTACATGTGCCCTGTGGTAGTATTGGCACCCTCCAGTAATATTTACATGTACCCTGTGGTATTATTGGCACCCTCTAGTAACATTTACATGTACCCTGTGGTAGTATTGGCACCCTCTAGTAACATTTACATGTACCCTGTGGTAGTATTGGCACCCTCTAGTAATAGTACCCCCACAATGAAGTACCCATGTGCCTGACACCCCCAATAGTTGCACTGTAGTGGATAACACTGGGATGATAGATTACCTCAGGGTCTGCACACAGCTGTATGGAGCCCTATACGGGTCAGTGCACTGGAGCCCAGCGTTGCTATAGTAACCCCCCGGCCTACAGAAGCCCCTGACCTCCAGCCATAGGCCACAGCAGAGACAGCACAAGCTCTTCCCCTCCCTCAGGCCAGCTCCGGCCCGCAAATCCTCCTCAGCCTCCGATACAGCTAGCAGCTAGTCCTAACCGGAACTTCCGGCCCGTCTTCTCGTCCTGTGACAGAACTCCCTTGACAGCCCAAGCTCCCAACAATTTACATATGTGTCCTCTTTTCAGGGGCGCGCTATCTTACGGCGAAGACATTTTATCAGAGACCAAAGTAATGTAAGGCTCGGGCAGGAGACGTAGCCATAATGACTTCATAATAGAGACAAATATTGTGGTAGAGTTGGATCTCTAGCGTCTAAAGTGATGCACGCTTTGATTGGCTAGTTTTCTAAACCAAAAGCGATGTTCTGAGCCAATTGAAGAGCTGCTGGGGTGGAACGCAAATCGGCGGTGGAACGCACACGTGATCCAGCAAGAGACACTCAGTGTGACCTGGCAGGTAAGTAGCTGCACTGCTTGTAACTAGGATCAAATTTTAAAGATTACTACAGAGAAGAATGGTTAGCTAGATATTTAAAACAATGTAACTTTTGCTTATATGTTATCCTCCATGGCAATGCTTTAGTTCCTCATCAGCATGCTCATTCTATTTTTAAATAAAGCTATTTTAAACCCAGCACTGGGCCTATAACTTCTCTATGCAGTGCAGGTGGATCATGGCTTCCAGGAGGGGGCAGCAGAGTGTTGTACATTGCTTCCTGCAAACATCACAAAAACCCTCAGCCTTGCACTCTTCATATAGGATCCTCCTCCCATTGCATCCAATATAACACTATATCTGATGCTGGGTCTGCTTAAATCTGTCCAGGAAAAAAAAAATGATACAATTCGACTCTGGCAGGGGAACGCTCTATCTCCCCACCCCCATCCCCCTCCCCCCATAGCAGGGGGGTAAATGCTCATTTTTGTCTAGAGTACCATTACAAAACACTTTGCTCCAACGTCAGCCAGGGTTTTCCTCTTTCCTCCATTGCTCTGGATTGTGGCCGGGCCCTCGGCATCCTCCCGGTCTGCTGGTCCTGCATTGTACGTGGGGACCTAAGGGAGCTGCAAACAATGGGGCAGCAAGAAAAATACAGGCAACTATGTCAGTGTTCTCCCCAGCCAGGGGTGAAGAAGATGTACCGTAGGTGGGTGGCAGCCCCTGTATAGTGACCCAATTCTTCAGTAACAATTCAAACACAGGCGTGTGGTTACTGAGCAGTGACGGGCGGTGCACCCAGCTAAAAGGGCCGGGGAGAACACTGCATGTGATCCATATATTGTGTACTGAGCTGTACAGAATAGATCTTTAGATAATGAAATGTCCATTAAACTTTATTCATCCTTTGCAGAGAGGGTAGAGGCGGCCCAGGAAAATGGCGCTCATGTCCGGTCTCTTCCAGTGCAGCGATCTGACAAAATGGCAGCGAGTTTCCGATATCTACTGGGATGTGGTTGGGGCTATGGGAGCCAAGAAGAAACGATTGGTAGAACTGGACAGATGGTGAGTCGGAGATGGGGAGAGAAGCGTTAACCAGGCTGACGTCCATTCCCAGCTCTGTTCCTGCACGTCTTTCGGGGCCAATTCACACCGGAAACATTGTATTGGTGAATTCACATGCAATGCTAAAAGAACTGCAATGGGTTGCTATAGGGCAGCATGATGGCTCAGTGGTTAGCACTCCGGCCTTTGCAGCACTGGGTCCCAGGTTTGAATCTTAGCCAGGAGTTTGTATGGATCTGCATGGAGTTTACAGGTAATAAAGACATATGACTATGGTAGTGACATTAGATTGTGAGCTCCTTTGAGGGACGCATAGGTGCAGGAAAATACAGGACATGCTGCATTTTGTGCATGCATGGAAGCTCCTTAACCTTGGCTCCAGCCAACCTGGAGTTATTTGCTAGAAAGTGTTTTGAATCCTCCAAATCCATTCCAGGTTTGCTGGATCACCCAGATTCACTGCTGAAAGTTTATCCTCCAGTCTAGGAGAGATTTAATAAATCAGGCCCTATATCTTCTGGGGCCCTCCATAAAGTTTGGCCACGTATATGAGGGCTTGTAGCCGTGTATTTTATTATTAAAGTGAGCAGTGTTTAACCCAGATATTTTTGTAAGCTGGGTGGGATGAAATTGTAGGAGGCTGGCAGCCCCTGTATTGTGACCCAACTCTTCAGTAACCCCCAAAAACAGCCAGGTGGTTACTGAAAGGTGCCTGGTGGTACGCCCAGCTGAAATGGTCTGGGGGGAACACTGATTAGTGCTGGTTTGCTGTAGCCATGTGTGAAGAATAACCCTTGTACACCTGTGCAGGTTTCAGGAGGAGCTGCCGGGGGTTATTAATGCGCGGCCCCAGAAGTTCTTGAAGCTGGAAGAGCTGGTGAAGCTCATGGAGTGGAAGCTGCTGGTAAGGCATTACATATACAGATTTGTGTGGTTTGTGTTTCTGCTTTGACAGCGACTCTTAAGAAGAACCCTGAAGAGCACTTTTTTTGCATCTAAACTGACTAGGTAACACAACTTTAATGCTATTTCAAGAAAATAACATTGAACTCGTTTTGCGATATAATCCGATATCACCCCATTCATAGAAGATGATGATGATTTGATCATGATTGTCGCTTTTATAAATGATCACTGGTGGGTGTTCTACCTCTGCATACTGCTGCATTCAGGAAGAGGCATTCTTTGTGATGGGGAAAATAGAATTTGATAGCAGTGAACACCATAGACCAGAATGGAAATCATGTGCAAAGAAAGAACAGGATTTATGCTTGCATCCGATTGGATGATTGAAAGCAGCACAATTAATATCTGATAATAGTGAATTTTCTTTACTCCTTTAGTATATCGGTCAAGTGAGCCCCATGAAATGTAACTTAGAAGTGTAAGGAAGGCAATCCAAGAATCCTTTATACTTTTCGACCGCACGGATTATCTCAGATGTGGTGGAAGGGATTGCTGAATCAAACTACTGTTGCAGAAGTATGGTGTATGGGTCCATTAATTTCTCTTTTCTTTCTGGTTGGATAGAGGGGGAAGTTCCGCCCACGTTTGCAGCAGATGGCTGCATCTAACCCGGAGAGCACAGTAGAAAGCTGCACCAAGAAGGCTTTCCAGCGACTCCCCGATGTCTCTGCAGCCATTGAAGAACTGTGCCAGCTGAAAGGCATTGGTCCCGCCACGGCTTCTGGGAAGTGATAATAGTGCCCTATTCATGGGTGATCATGATCAGAGCCATAGCTCTGCCCTCCGCATAGTCTGTACAGCACACTGATGATGCCACTGCACTTTTACAAAAATAAAATCTGGCTTTCCAAGGGCATTTACTTTGGATTTTTTCCATTGTGTTCATTCTTTAATACATTTCAGTAACATATTTGTGCCTGGGTTCAGCTTGTAATGATGACAGTAGTGAAAAGAATTTCTTTTATGTGTCCTGTATAGCTGTCCTGTGTGCTGGAGCCCCAGAATCAGTGGCATTTATGGCAGATGAAGCTGTGGAGAGCTTGCCCGGACTGGTGCCCATCCAGTACAACCTGAAACATTACCTGAGATTCCTGGAGGAGATCCGCAAGAAGGCTGAAACCCTGAATGCAGGTGATGAATGAATGTGCTGGTGTTCATAGCTAGATAATAAAGATATCCCCCACTCCCTGAAATTGTAAGGCTAGCTTTAGATCTGTCCTGAACTCCATGCAGCCAACACCTTGCCAGCCACTCGGTCACTTGCACCACTTTTAGAACCAGCGTCTGCAGATTTGATAGCTGGAGTGGCACTGTACCAGGTACTGCCTCGGGTAGAAGATACTTGTAGCCTATTCTTCAAGGCAGCCGTTCTCTGGCATAAGGAGGCAGTAACCACACCGCCAACCCCATTGCCAGTCTGGACATAACACCAGGACATAAATGGAGTCAGCAGTTGCACCAAGGGAAACGCAGGGACAACAAAAACTTTTTTCCAAAGCTTTCCCAGTCTAATATTTTTATATTGTCATTTATGTCTTAGTTGGAGAGATTTCCTATCAGTCCCTATAAAGACAGAAAGTCAGAAGAAGTCTCCCCAGCGGCGACACAGGCAGCAATACAAAACCTGAAGGGGGAAATTTAAAATACTAAGTATTTTTAAATGTACTGCTTTACATTTAATAATACTTAACATTCATACTGCCAGGAAAGTTAATCAGACAAAACTGATTGAGTATTAAAATCTAAAACTTTGAAAGTATCAAAGTGATGGCCGCTAGATGGCAGCACAGTTTTTTGTATCAAAAACCAAAGATCTAATACACGGATCAGCCAAAGATAAAACCTTACACTACGTACACACGTCAGATGGTTCGTCAGATGGTTCTGGCATGTGTACAGCGCTTGGCGTCCATCGTCCGAACGACCGTCCTGGCCGATCCACGAATGATGAACGATCTTAATGAAAGTGATGGGGGAGGGTGCAGCAGGGTGCCGCTACGTCGTTCTCCCCCTCCCCTCCCTATAGGTCCGAACAGTGTTGTATGTACAGAGCTCGTTCATGCACTATTTTGTCATTGGAAAGGATCTTTCATGATCCTTTCCAACGACAAAAGACTGCATGGTGCATGACCAAGCTCTGTACATTTGCAATTACATATACAATTATTGCCCATGTGTACTCAGACTTACAGATAAAGTGATACCATTGGTGATCTGCCCGTCATGGGCTGGGATATTAGGCAGTCAGTTCTTAAAAGTGATGCGTTGGAAGCCGGAAAAATGAGCAGTGTAAGGATCTGGGCGACTCCACCACGGGCCATGTTGGGATGGCCAGACAGCCGGATGGCATCACATGGGCCAGAGCATCTCTAAGCCAGAATACCTTATGGAGTATTCTTGGTATGCAATAGTAGAGCAAAAGGGATCCAAGGAAGAACAACAGGTGAGCCGGCAAGTGTCCTAGGTGCCCAGGTGTCAATGGTGGAGTGAAGGGGGTGGTGGGAACAAATTCAGCCATCAAAACAGGAGAGCTGCCATATACACCTCCTAGATTGTAAGCTTTTCTGAGCAGGGTCCTCTCCTCCTGTGTCTGTATCTCTGTCATTTGCAACCCTTATTTAATGTACAGCGCTGCGAAATATGTTGGCGCTATATAAATCCTGTTTAATAATAATAATATTACATATTTATTCTTTGGTTGAGGGACACTTGCCAGTTGTCATTGCTGAAAGGAGAAAGCAGACAACCCCTTTAAAGCAGGATTTGTCTCTTGCAGAATCAGAGGAGAGGAATTGGAGCCCTCATCGTGTGGAGCTGTGCTTGTGGACGTGGAAGGTCGGACAGAAATTGTGCCCTGAACTCTTGGAGACTCTGAACGAGGAAAAAGAAAAACCAGCCAAAAAACAAAAGACAAAGTAATGAGGGGGCTGTTTGTTTACTTGGTGCATCCTAGGTCACTATTTCCTAAAGAACTGATTGGTTGAGTTCTTCTTCAAGTGTCTCCCTCCACTGATTATAAAGTTAAGGAGACATTTTTATCATCCAGGACCAATGACTCTGTTATACTCCCTTCTTCCCCAGTGCTCTTCTTTCTTTCCTTCCTCACTAACACAATATATCTAATGCTTTTGGATTTGGGGATCATGTTATCTCTTCCCATGATATCACACCTGAGCACATCACATGTCTGAAGGGCGGGGGGTCAATAATGTGAATCTATTTCTCTACATCAACAAAGCACAGGTTAACTTTAAATACAATGGAAAGTCACATAGTGTTGAGTAACAGCTGAAATTGCCAATCAGCATTGATATTCATCCTTAGGGGCGGGAGCAAGAAGATGGCTTACCCACAATGTTCCAGATTCCAACACTAACTGAAGGGCCCCGTATCTGATTTAAATATAAAACCATAAAAAATGATAGTGACCAATCAAAGTATTAGGCACAATGATGGCTCAGTGGTTAGCACTCTGGCCCTTGCAGCACTGGGTCTCAGGTTCGAATCTTAGCCAGGACGCTGTCTGCATGGAGTTTGCAGGTTCTCCCCGTAATTGTTTGGGTTTCCTCTGGTTTTATTCTACATGCAGTTAGGTAATTGGCTTCCCCCCAATATTGCTCTTAGACTGTGGTAATGACATATGACTGAGGTAGGGACATTAGATTGTGAGGGACAGCTAGGGACATGACTATGGACTTTGTACAGTGCTGTGTAATATGTCGGCGCTATATAAATACTGGATGATAAAAAAAAAAACACTTTTGTACAGCATGTCGATTTATTTACTCTTAAAGCAACCATTATCCCAATGTACAATTCCCTTTGTCCTCTTCTCAAACAAACAGAAACTGGCTGGTTAAAAATAATCAGCATGATACAACACAATCATATTTATAGAAAATAAATATTCTTTTTTTTTTTTTTTTTTTAAGATTTCATCATTTATACCTATTCAGAGGTTCTTAGTATTTTGGCACTTTTTATAGGATTAATGGGGACCTTGTTTTCAGAAAACCATTCTGCGTCCTTTCTCTAAAGCCTGCTCTATTACAGATATATTTTTTGATATAATAATGGTTAACCTCTGTCTTTTTATCATTAAATATTTCTCTCTCTCTAAATAACATTTCAATAATTTTATGTAAATTGTGTCTGTAAATAATAAATAAATCTAATTTTTGTTAACTTTTACTGTTTGAAAGTGCTGTTTTGTTTGGCCTAGGTGGTCACATGACCTTGTTCACTTTGGGATCCAAATATAAGGAATAATATTGGTCTGGCTCTCTTCTATATAAAATTATAATAAAGTATATTTATATATAAACCAATAGACTGCTAAATAAATATTTGGTGTATGGGCTTAGTTTAGCTTCTCAAATTCAATAGGGGACACTTGAAATAACTTGCAGGGACCCCCTGCTATAATTACTATATCCACAGCTCACAGTACATTAGCATTGTGGTCAGTGGGAAGAATGTCATCCTTACAGATACCCAAAAAGATCATTGGTATCACTTAAACTGACCCAAGGGGTGCATTATTTCTCAAGGGACCCCCAGCAACCTCTGGAGGGGCCCTGGCTGACAAGCACTGCCTTAGACTGCATACAGCCAGTAATTGATATCACAGAGAGACTCACTACAGAGCTTCAGTTGGTTGGTAATTTCTTGAGTGCCTCCTAATTTTGGAAGGGACAGTGCACAGAGAAGGCGGTGAGTCATTTATTTGTATGGTTTATAAGATTGGGACTGAGATGAAAGATAACCCATCGCTTTGATCATCTACACTCAGCAATGCGCAATGGCTAAAGGCCACAAGACCTCGCCAAGGACCCATTATCTGTAATCTTGTTTAGAGCCGAATGAAACACCAATTTAGATACATTTCTGGCAAGCAGGATTTTATTGCAGAAGGGACTTTTGTATTTTTCTTCTGCAAGAAAATGGCCCTGCCTGGCAGCCTTTTCCTGAAAGGATACTGATTGCATGGGCACCTGCTGGGTACCGGGACAATTTAACTTCCCCGCACATGCTCATGTCATCTTGGCCCTGCCAATCAAGGTGGCCAAAGAGGCTGAACTCAGGGGACCAGATAACAATGCCGGCAGGTGTGATAAGGGATATGGTGGCCAAACGCAGAGGAAAGCGCTTTGGTAGGTAAATCTGTCATAATGTACTGATGCTCACTATGGCATAAATCCTGAGCACCAGCAGTGAAGTTTAATTAGTCTTTCAATGTTTCTTTGCAAAATGTGATTCTTTTTTTTATATGAAAGTGTGTTATTCACCAAGCTGCTTAAATTGAATTCAATTTCTAGCTGGTGATATTGCTGTATTTATAAACTCCTATGATGGTACATTACATTAAGCTATAATGTCATACAAGAGAACACAATTTTGGTTTGTATACGGGGTCTGCAGCAGGAAATAAATACCACCTGGTTTGCAGACACTGGCACACCATTGACATTCTTAATAGATTTTTCCCCCTAGCTGGGGAAAGCTGACTTGTAAACGAGAATATTTAATGGGAGTACAGCTCTCAATCAGAAAGTAAATATCTGCACTTAGCCTGATGTTACAGATTATACTGCTGATTGGAGTTCCCTTTTAGTGATGTATGAACCAACAGGGCAGCTTTGTGGTTACAGATAATGGGTAGGTATAGATCAGTGATCAGTGTGGTTATTGTGTCATGTGACTTCTCAGGATGGGGCTGCAGGGTGCAGGTACCTGTGTGGTTCAGGCTGGTTCACTGGCACTTATGCCAAATTTTGTATTTGAATTAGCCAAATGGTGCCTTCAAAGAAGCTACGGATGTCCCAACTCTATTAGACAACGTTGGTCTGCCACTGGTGTATATGTCATACAGCCTCTCTTAAAGGAGGAAGATAGGATCACTAGACGGGGTTAGGAGGGTGTAATGAGGTCATTAGTACATGTACTATGCACCTCCCACTCTTTGCAAAATGGCCATAAACGTCTAAATGTTGGCCAATTACAAGAGAGGTATAGGTCCGTGGGATAGCACTTTGAAAATGCAAACTTCTATTTTTGGGAGGTGATGATATTTTCTCCACTGACACCCTCTAACCTCAGGTCCTAAGATTCCATCTTCCTGTACCTGTCCTGTATTATAGGAGGTGGCGTGCACATCACATAGGTGCAGCCATTGGGTGTAGTCACTACATAATGGGAACCACACTGGCAAAAGAACCATCTTGTATCCTGCAGCTTTTCAAATGGGTTTTCATCAGGTAATACCAAGCATTGGATGCTAAGGATAAACCTTTCTTTATAAGACAACAAATCATTATTATACCCCTTTGGCTGTTAAGCTTTCTAAATATTAGATAATATTTAGAAATAATATTAAGCTAGGGTTTGGTTGTATTGTGTTGTGTATTGGGGGAAAGCTTTTTTCAGTATTCCATACCTAATGCAGCATTTCTGGTTTGCCCATATCACCTCTATATCTTTTTTATTGAAGACGCTGGCCCATATAATCTATCACAGCACAGATCCAATTTTAGGTTCTGCAGAGGTGAATAAACCATAGTTATAGCTACACAGGCACCAAACTTCCCATACTCCTCGGCTACTGGAATTGGGGAACTGCCATTTCCAATTACAATACCTAACCTGCATGAGGCTAAAAATTCTAAGCCACCATAGCCCCATCCTTTGCATTTGTTCCTAGCAGGTATATGGCAGATGGAGCCGGTTAAGTTGCTTGCTACCTAGTTAGGAATAAAACATTTGCTGCACTATATCAGTGCATATATCATTATTTCCAAAGGCATCATAAAACAACTTCTAAAACATCAAGAGAGGTAGACAGCGTGGTGTTTCTTATTGATAACAGTCATTTTGAGAACTAAAATAAAAACTGTGCTGCCGTTTTTTTTTTACCACCAGGCCAGGTTTCTGTATTCCAGATGTTCCTTTGGCCTGAAATTTTTTAGTACAGCTAAAGAATCAAGGCCACCCTTCCCAAATACAAGGAACTAAACTACAACCAATCAGAAGCCCAATGTACAATTGGCTTTTTTTTGGTTGCTATCAATCTACGGAATATTGAGGATCTTTGCACCCTGGTATTAAATTAATCACTAAGAACTGAATGGGGGGGGGCTGAAATTCTTGATCTTAAGGTATCAGGATTGTTTTCCTCCTGTAATAATAATAAAAAAAAACAGGTATAACCAGGCAAAAATAAGAGGCTACATAGGCTCTGTCTATATCCCAGCTATATACTATTGATCTGTAGTATTGGGTACAAAACAGCTATGGGTCATGTGACTTTTTCACCATTGGGATTGTAGTTCTAATTGGACAAAAAGTATTGTAGTCTAACTTCAGTAGTCCAGCATTCATGTCTGTGTTAGACATGAATGCACCATACAAATGCACAGAAGTAATGTGGGTCATATTATATTGTCTGTGATGGAATTTGGACATAATTGGGCCTCTTACCCTATTATAAAATGATAATACAAACAGCCTCAGAAAAATGCAGAATGAGATTGTACTTAAAAATAAGGAACACCCCCATAAGTTAAATAAATTTAACCACTGTTAGAGAAACCGGGACTCCTAGGATGTGATAGGTTGCTATGGATCATAGAGAGACATGAACTTAGTCTTCTATAATAGACCTTCTATATCAAAGTGTTTCAGGTTAGAAGTGACTTAGGCAGTCTTTGTTGCCTATAGCAGAAAGTTAAACTCCTATTTTCACACTTTTAAAGTCACCCTGCCACTATAAAAAGTATAATTGTTGGTTATTCTGCTGTAAAAGGCACATCAAGGTGGGCTCACATACCTTTCTATCATTTGCACTGTGATAAACCTCAGGAAAGTCCAAGAGGTATATATGAAATATGCATTGATCAGCCAAAACATTATACCCATATAAAGTGAATATCACATCATATCATGATTGAATATGCTGTATATCTGGTATCATGGCCACTGCTCAACATGTGGGATATCTTGGGCCACAAGTGAACAGTCCATTCTTGTAGGTGTTGTGTTGGCAAGCAATAAAAATGGGCAAGAGGGATCTGAGAAACGTTGACAAAAGTCAAATTGTGATGGCTAGAAATCTGGGTCTTGTGGGGTGTTTCTAGTATGCAGTGGTTGGCACCTACCAAAAGTTGTCCAAGGAAGGACAACCAGGCAGCAAATGACAAGTAATGGGGGCCCAGGACTTACTGATTCGCATGCAGAAAGGTTGCCAATCCCATGGAAGAGATGATGTAGGACAAAACCTGTCCTCGGTGAAAACCTTATGAAAGAAAAGTGCCAGAACATTGATCACATTTTATTGCATTTGTGGCTGCATAGTAGCAGACCAGTCAAAGTACCCATACTATCCACCAACTAAGGTGTCTACAATGGGCATGTGAACATCAGAACTGGACCGTGGAGCAAATGAAGAAGGTGGCTCGGTCTATCACATCAGGCTTAGACCATGTGGATAGCCAGGTTGTGTTGTCTACCTGGAGAAAATATGGCAGCAATTAGTTCTAATAAATGAAGGCAGACCAGCTAGCTGAAGGATCTGCTGGTATTATCTTGACATCAGGCACCACAGGACATTTTCAGAGGTCTTGTAGAGTCCATTCCTTGACAGGTAATTTGGTGACACAAGAAGGACCTATACACTATTGGGCGGGTAGTTTAATGTTTTGGCTGATTAATTCAATCTTGAATCTCCTTCATTTCCACAATTTTTTAGTTTCACGGGGTCCCATGAAAACACTACTGGAGTGAAAGAGAGGGTCACTCTAAATTAGGACATTGATTGGGCAACACAGATTTTCTAGAACAGTTTTCCTCTATGTAGTTTGATGAATGAGTCCCTGTCAGTGTTACCTGATGATAACCCACCTTCTGCAAAGCTTTATGCACAGGCTGTAATAACTTAGAGCAGCAATAAATAAAAATAGATTATAAAATCACCTGACCACATATATACATAGCAAACAGCATTACATGACTCTGCTTTTCCGTATGAAGGGCAAGTGAGGTCCCCGCAACCACTTAACCTGGCTCCAACTTAATTCTGTTAGTCTTCGGGCTGCCGAAGGCATCAGCAGTAGGTCACAAAGTCAGTTCTTTGCTGTGGGAGGGTGAAGGAACAGGTTCACCTCGGCACCGGAGCGTGACACCCACAGCACTGAAGGTCAAGGGGGATGCGGTATCTGAACGCCAAGCAGGTCGTAAGCAAACACATTCCAAAAGATGGCGAAGGCTAGAAAAGTAGCGTAGCACAGCAGGATGACCCACCAGCCACACTGGTCCTGAAGGTTCTCTTCGTAGCTGCGAAGGATGGTCAATCCCATACTGACACCAACGGCAGCGCCCGCCAAATGAGCCATGAAGCTGGGCTGGGGACCAGCAGCTGGTAATGGTGGGGAAAAACGGAGCCAAACTGCCCGGCCCACCTCTGAGCTCACTGTGGACAAGGAGAACAGTACCATGTTATAAAAATGTTTGTCCCTTCTTCAACTATATAGAATGCATGCTAGCACAAACCTTGTAAAGGCCTAAGAACCAAACCTTACAAGGTCATTGTAACCATGTCAAAAATAAATGTTGCATTGTGGAAAATGTGATCATTTTGTAATCCCAAGTATAGGAAAAGTGGGATTTTTAGGGGACTCTAGTGGTCAAATGGGACATAAGGACAGGTAAGTATGAGATCCTTACTTTACCTGTTTTCTAAGGAACATATTACTTTACCCAACTGAGCAAAATATATGTTAGCTTCTAAAGCCAAACTCAATTTTCCAATTTGCTTTCTACATAAACATTCTTAGATATGCTTTTTGTTGTTTGAACATATTTAAAACAAATACTTCCACCCCTCTAGTTGTTTATGTGACCTGCATGATGGGCTCATCACTCATCACTCAATCATTGGAGCTACATGTTTTAAGAGATGCCATATATTGAGCAACCAACAATACAGGGATTGCCCAGGCTTATAAATAATACATTTGGCAAAATCCATTTAAAATTAGGAGACCTAGCCTGGCTCACCTACTGTGGTGGACTCTAAGAGCCTGATTTGTGAAAGCTCTCAATGGCTGGAGAGAATTCACTTTCAGAAGTGAAGTTGGGTGATCCAGAAAACATGGAATTGATTTTTTAAAAATAATTTGCTTTTTGCTAGCAAATGTTTTGAATCCTGGACCAGATCCATTCCAGGTTTGCTGAATCACCAAGCTTCACTGATGAAAGAGTATTCTCTCCAGGCTTAGAGAGCTTTCATAAATCAAAGCCTAAGTGAGAGGTAATTTTACACTCCTTAGATGATTTTTATTGTACAAGAATGGAATGTGTTGGTAAATACAATGGGCCTGATTTATTATAGCTCTCCATGGCTAGAGAGGATACACTTTCATCAGTGAAGCTGGGTGATCCAGCAAACTTGAAATGGATCTGGTCCAGGATTCAAAACATTTGCTAGCAAATTGTAAAAGACTTTGAAAAAATTCATTCCAGGTTTGCTGGATCACCCAGGTTCATTGATGAAATCATATCCTCTCCAGCCTTGGTGAGCTTTAATAAATGAGGCCCAATGGGCTTCTTTTTGCTTTAGTGGGTGGTGTAAGTCATTTCCTTTATTACACTCCACATTGCCACTGCTGGGCTTTCACCCACAATGTCTACCTACCTGAACACCATCTTGTTACTCCATAAAATAAATGATAGTGTATGGCACTATTCCAAAATTATGCAACTGTTTTAAAATTTACATGGGAGCCTTGGGGGGAGCAGGGGATGCCCTAACCTTGGGGCTTGTTCACACTGTGGCCTATACATCTGTAGCTATGCCACTACTGAATATTATATATATATGTTGCCATATTGGTGTGAGTGATCTGCTCTGCTAGATGGCAGCAAGTTGCTCTTGTCCTGTATGCAAAATATGGGAACAGCCACAGACTGGTCTAGTCTTCTTATTGTAACATTTTTTGAAGTTTCCACAAATGGAAACAGTAATATTTGGGACTTTTAAGGTGCCTTCACTTAAGTATATATAACATAAAAATAAAATAATTTATTAACAGCTTCTGTAAAAATTACCATAGGAAAATCAGAATATACTTCTGTGTTTAAGCATTTAGTGTTAATGAATGGAGTATCTTCTGATATGGAGATATCTTGAGAAATATCACGTAAGTCCAAGTCCCAGTTAATATTGTTCCCAGTTGTGGAAGCTTAAAAAAATCATATAATTAGAAAGGGGGATGTGGCACCATTTACTTTCTTCATAATTCCACGATAAATAGAATAATTAATTATTCTTCCTATTGGTCAGAAGTTTTTGCCGTGCCAAAAAGGTCACTTTAGGTTTAGGTGGTTGATCCAGCATAAATGAGTCTTGATTGCCCGCATGCTTTTAAATTTCATTTTTTGTTTACTTACTACAGACCAGTGCAAGAACCATTCGAAGGACCTTATAGGGACAACGCATTCCAGCCCAGTTCTGTAACAGATCAGGGGATGATATTATTATTTGTGTTTAAAGCAAAACATTTAAAACACAAATACAAACAATTACAATGATTCATTAGTACGACACAACAATAATTTACCATTGAAAAAAATGCTTGATCATTAGGTAACACTTAGAAAACAATTTTGCTGTTCACACATTTGTATTCGAGGTTCCTCTGGATTTTCAACTATACAAGCACACCTATTTATATATAAATAAATAATCCTATTTAGTGCGTAAGAAGATAGGTTACTTGAAACATTAAGTATGAGGTCCTTTAGTCTCACTATCCAAACGCATTTCACCTTAATGGCATCTTCAGGGGGACTTGAGACAGGTGAACTAATGATTCAAAAATATCATAAAGAGATAAATACATTTGATACAGGTAATAGTAAAATACACTTTCAGCAGAGCAATTTCTGTTGAAGCAGTTGAATAAATAAAAATATATATAAAAAATTAAAACACATGATGAATAGGATTATTTATCTATATAAATATGTGTGCTTGTATCTGTAAATATCCCAAGGAACCTTGTATGCTTAACGAGGTTGGGTAACTAGAAATACCAAATTTGAATGTTATACAATATCCTGATGAATATTAGTTACGTAAACTTGTATTTAATAAAAGTAGCTAAAGAAAAAACTCCTCCGTTTCTCTCTTCTGTCAATACATACCTTAATGGTCCAAATACCCAAACAAAGTTGGGATCTGTGAGGGGATGGTGCCGCATCCATTATTAGAAATACAAAACATATGAAGATATGGATTTTTAAGGCACCTTCTCTCTAAGAGTATCCTAAAATCATGATTTATTACTACATTAAAAGATACAAATATCAAATAGGAGATATGGAACTCGCATAACAGTCTCATAAATTGTTTAACATGTTTCGCCAAATGTGTTTCTTCAGGGAAAGATGATGAGACAAATGGGCAGCATGGTGACTCAGAGGTAAGTGCTCTGGCCTTTGCAGCTCTGAGTCCCAGGTTTGAATCTCGACCAGGACATTATCTGCATGGAGTTTGCAGGTTCTCCTCATCTGCGTGGGTTTCCTTGTGGTATTCCGGTTTCCTCCTACATTCCAAACACTGGCAGTTAGGTCAATTGGGTTCCCCCCAAAATTATAGTATTTGAGGTAGGGACATTAGATTGTGAGCCCCTTTGAGGGACATTTAGTGACATTACTATGGACTTTGTACAGCGCTGCGTAATATGATGGCACTATATAAATACTGTGTAATATTAATAATAATAAAAAATGACGCCCTAAATTTAATCTAATGTCTCTTATCCATTAGGTATAATTTTAACCAGTTAATAAGTGTCTTTCTATGTCACAGAGCAAGACCATTGGCACCAGAATCCATGGAAGGTCGGGGACAAATATATATGAAAACAACAAATGCACCAGGTACTATTACTATACCTTGTACAACAAGGTGCTGTTGCTATTGTAATAAGGGAACGGCATTGAATATTGCTATGGTAATATGGCAAGGCCTGGGGAAACGTCACTTTACATATAGAGTCTGTGGCCATGCTAACATAGGAAAACCATAGGCAATTTGTTTTTTTACATCAAGGGTGTTGTTGCTATGGCAATACTGAAAGGCCTGCAGTGATATTTGACTTACATGCAAAGAGCGATATAAATTTACAGGCCAGAGCTATCGCTGTAGCAATATAATTAGGAATTATGAATTTTGATCTTGTTGCTGTTGCCATGGTAACCTGAAATGCTTCGGATAATACTACTTTACAACAAAGTGCTGTCGTATTGCAACAAACAAAAGCCCTACTATTTTACACCACACTCCTACATTTTAACATAAAGAGATCTTAAATAATAAACCTTTACAACGGTACTGTCACCATGGTAATCGTGAATGACCTTAATTATAACTAAACTGCTCCACTTTCAGAAACTACAAATATCGTTTTGCAGGCCTGAAGCCCTGTTACTTTACATGTTGACGTGCCAGTTAATATCACTTTGCACATGGCTGCTATTACTATGTTTACATAAGAAGCCTCAATTACTTTACATCAGGCTTCTGTTACCATGGAAACACAGAAGGCCTCAATTGATTTACTTTACATCTAGGGTGTGGTTGCTATGATAAAATGGCAGAGCTTTGGGTAATATTACTTTACATCAGGATGGTGTTGCTATGGTAACAATGACAGGCCTGTTTATTAATAAGTATAAAATCTTTGATGTCTGCCTGTTTCAGTGTGCTGAGTAGCATGACAAGCCCCAAGAAGATGGATAGCCTCCCTGTGATAACATAACTTTGTTCCTTCTGCTCCGGGTCCCCTCTTGTATAATATAATCATTCTGTAGCACTTTCCAGCAATGTAAATGCTTGCTTCACTCTGCGCTCTGTCAGTTTTAGTCAGTGTATTCCATCTCTGCGCTGACCAACTGTCACCTTCTCTCATGTCACCGATGGTGCAGACTGTGACATGGAACCTCTGATAGCACAACGAGAGATTGCTTTCATGTATTATACATAGCAGTCCTTGCTCACAAGTTCTTCAGAACTCTAAACTTGATTCAGAATTTCTGTTATTTGCACAAAATTTAAGCGTATGTTTAGCCAAAACTTTTTTTTAAATAGACTAAAGAAGGGATAAAAGCCCTGCCAGATTTTTTACCTCCTAAGGGCAACTTTTCCCCACTTCCTGTCCCAGGGAAGCAACAGGAAGTTAGTGGAAATCTCCAAAAGTGACAGCACAGTTGTTAGATAAACATATTAGAAAATTTCCTTCCACTTCTTGTTCTAGTGGCAATCCTAAAATTTCACTTTTTTAATGATACCACAATTAGACAGGGTGACTCTCCCCTATGGGGACACTGACATCAATGGAAAGAAAATGCATGCATGGAGTTTTGTATGTTCTCTGTGAGCATCATAGGATTTTAGATTTATGGTTCACCTGGCATTGCTTCTTATAAAAACCTAACACTTACCATCACAACATTAGCAAGGTGGGCAGAACAGAGGGCGTACACCCCGCCGGAGCCTCCGACCAAAGGAGCTCTCATGTCAGTGACTGATACAGCAAGGGATCCTGGAGAAAGAAAAATGATGGCATCAGGATAGAGAGATCAACGTGAGGAGCTCATCCATGTCCTGCTGCTCCGTTACTGACCAATTACAGGCTAAGAGAGAGCGGTGACCAGGCTATATTGCATATAACTGCAGCTGCAAAAAGTCAGGTCACCAATATGGCTGTTGTACGTGGATGAATTATGAACAGGGTCAGACTGGGGATCTGGGGGCTACCAGAAGGAGTGAGGAGGGCCCACCAGAATGCATAGCATTCTGGCACAGAAAACAAAAGGGCACCAAAAACAATATTGGATGTGACTCCGCCGGACATATTCTGGTCTTCCGGTTGGCCAATCTGATCATGGATCAGACACATAGGAGTGCTCATGGAAATTATATCACTCAGGAAGAAATGACATAATGGGCTCTATTTAATCTGACATTCCCTCAAACATCCTTTACTAGGAACCAATTACTGCCATTGAAATACATAGACCTGGAGGATTCCCACAAGGGAATGTTTGATTTACTCTTTTGTACTTAGAGCCCTTTAAATACTATGGGTGACTTTAAATGGCAAAATAAGAGAAAAACGGTTTCTATACAATAAAAAAAAGGGAGAAGTGAGGGACAGATGATTGGATGGATGCATAGATAGATAGATCGATAGATTGATAGATCGATAGATTGATCGATCGATTGATAGATCGATAGATCGATAGATCGATGTGCTCACCTGCCAACACCCCGGCCAAATACAGGAAACTGATCCGCAAGACCCCGTGCACCATTTCTAGAGGAACTCCGATCATCAATTGGAGAAGGGTGTTAAATCCCAGCTGCTCCAACCTGAAAGAGTAGAACAATGGCAGCTAACAAATATAAAAGATGTATGAAACATACTGGAAAAACCTGATGGCCACTGGGCACCTGCCGCCCTCATTACTGAACGGTGCAATTTAACTTGGACCAAGTAAGTTCATATTGGCAAGACACAAGCAGAAAAGGTCATACACAAAACTGTATGTAAACCTTTGAACAATCGTGTAATTCAATTTTTTTCTTTCTTTATTGCAGAAATAATGGTTAGTTGCAGACATCACAGGAGCTTGCAGACATTGTATCCCTGTAATGAAGGTAACTATAGTTCAGCTTTAAGGTTTATTATTACTATATAGCCAGTCATGTGATTCCGGTCTCTCTTCATGACAGCCAAGTCCAGAACCTCGACTGTAGAAGTCAGAGACACACCCCTGTCTCCTGATTGGACAATAAAGGAGTGTCCAGGCACGGATGAGCCATCATTCATTTTTTCTGCTCTCTTGCTCTCTTATCTGTGTTGCCTGGGAGCTTCAGGGAATTAAAGTTGGCTATAAAACAGTTATTTAAGCTAACTTCATCTAAAAATACATTTAATCTTGTTTTCGCAATTACGGCATAATCGCATTCGTTGGTCTTATACTTACCTGCACTTCAAATGTAATCTGAATCTAAATACTAAATATAACAATGTTGCCTAAGCATGATGTTTGTGAGATTTCAATTTTTTGTATGTTCTTTGTTACCTTGCATCTGTTTTCCTTGGGTAAAGGGGCCCTGCAAGTCTCTGAAGTGTCTGTAATGATGCTTATATAGCTGCCAAAGCAGTTCAATGAGCTAAATTGGGAGCTTTCACTTCGGCAACATTTTGGCAAAATGTGAATGTCACCACTCCACTCGTCTCTGATTTGCAGCACATTGCTAATGAGATGATGGGGTACAAGTAGTTTAATTTCTCATTAGCAAACGGATGAAATGAGCTCTGTCAGCTGATCGCTAGATATTTTACCAGCAGGAGAGAACTAATGCACACATTCGAAGACTGAAAAACTGGCAAGTTTCCTAAAAACTAGTCCTTGTGGTTTCATTTAAGGTAAGCACTCATTTATTTATTTTATTTTTTTTGCATTTGATGTGCATAAAATCAAACCTATAGAAGTCCAGCAGCAGATTGATAGATACATGGATACTCCATGCCACCCAACTACACTGCCACCAAACACTTCCAAAAAAAGATTCTGAATACCATTTATTGCAAGGATATTCAAAGCTTTGGGTAGTTCAGTACTGATTCCAAAGCGCTGGTTTGCAGTGGAACCACAGAATAATCATCTGTCTGAACTTACATCCACGGTCATTCCTTTCCAATGTCATGTTTGCTATCCATTCGTATTTGGATAGTTGCTAAAAAAAAAGGTTGCAATGGTCTTCGTAAGGATTGCTTGTATCCAAAGAAACCTAGCAGTACAGGTCGAATGCAGCCTATGCCCTGCCTTGAGTGCAGCTTAATATAAGTCAATGTGAATAGGAACACTTTCCAACCATATTAGCTAGCATTTGCAAATAATTCCAAAAACTGTGAAAGACCGCAGGTGACCCATGATCCTTTACAATAAGTGGCAGAAGAAACCACACTGCAACTGCTTACTAGGGCAGTTCAGTAAATGCTCACAAATGCATGTGAATACCTCCTCCTCCTTCTCATTAAAGCTCGCCAAGACTATCATGGGAGAACCTAGGTGACCAAGCAAGCCTGGAATTATTTTCTTAATAATCCTTTGCTATTAGAAGGCAACCATTTTTAATCCTGGACCAGATCTATTCCAGGTTTGCTAGATCACCCAGGTTCTCCCATGATATTAAATCAGGTCCAACGTATTGGCATACATTCATGACCACTTGCTGAACTGCTCTGGTAAGTTATTACAATTCTCTTGCCAGATGTACCACCGTGGGTCTTCTGCTGTCCCTCAGAACACTTATAACCGCTTTAGGCATTTCAATGTGTTCCCATTCAAGTCTATGGAGGCAGTTTGGTGGTAGATCTAAAAAAAAAAAAAAAAAAACATTTTGATTCATTTCAATGATATTCAGAATTTTAGGTGATTCAGTACTGGGTCGAAAACGATGAATTGGAGCTGGGAATAAGTGAACTGTATGAGTACTGTGTACTGCCCTTTAGCAGTAATAATATACCACATTCTAGTTATCGCACTGCAAAAATAATTATAACAGAAGGATTTTGTTCCCTTTTGAATAGCTTTTTTTTTGGTCTAACCTTTTTTAATCGGCTTAAAAAAAAAAGTTGCTTTTGCAACCTGTTCTAACTCCCCCCGGTGACACCTTTATCCATATCCTAGAGTAAATACCCTGCTTGTTCCCAAACAGCCAGCAAAAATGCCTTGAAAGGCTAAGAGGTGAGTCAGGGATTTTATCCCTCTATGCAGGAACACCTATTACCAAGCTGCAGGCTCAGGGCTGATCTGAATAAAACCATTTCAGTTTCAGGAGTTTTCTTTCACACCGATAAAATTGCTTCTGGCGCTGACTCCAAGCAGGATAGTAAGCTTATTTTCTGGCAGGAGGCCCAGAACCGCCAACGTCCTCCCCTCGGAGATATTCGCTCCCCTTGGCATGTTGTAGTACTGCTAAAATAAGCCAGCTTTATTTGCATTAAATAGAAGACGTTACACGCGGCTTTCTGGCGTCAACAGCAGCCTTCGCCACGTTTGTGAAGGTGCCAGAAGAGTCTCGGGGAAATTACAGGGAAATTATACTGCGGAAGAAGAATTTGACTGGGTTTCAAGGTTTTTTTTCAACCTTCGCCTAATTTTTTTTTTTGTATGCAGATTTTGAAAGCAGATATATTTTTCATGTTAGTGCAGCATACTAAATGTGTCACTGTCATTCTTCCAGGTATTTATTACAGCTCACAGGGATCACAGTGCTCCCCCTGACAATGCCTTCATCTGCCTTTTCTTTCATAAGGACAGAGCTATCATTGTTCAGGCATCATCCAGGGTCACAACCTAATTCCTGATTTAGGACTTGTTTAGACCAGTGGTGGGAACAGTTCCCATGTGACTTCCAGAGGTGCCCACCTTTCCAGCCGCTTGGCCCCTTTAACCATTGAGTTGGTTCTTGCTGAACCATTGGTAAACATTTTATAATTGGTAGGTACTGAACCGCTTACTACTCAGTTAATTTCCTACAGGTAGCCACAGGTAAGGTGCAACATGTAGTGTCTCACCCCTGGGCACTTTTGAGGTCTGAGGAAGTGATAACCACTCCACAAATCCACCACCTGGCTGAACAAGCCAGTAGATATGGTACAATCATATAAATCCTGTTGGTACTTTTGGCTGTGTTCACAAATTTCAGAAACAGACCTCCCCCTGCTGCAGGACATTTTGATTTGCTACAATGTGCAACAGCCTTTCTCAAACTTTTTACCCCGAGGAACCCTTAAAATTATTTTCAGGTGTCGGGGATATCACCTGATCGGGGATATTTTCAGGTGTTCAGTCAATCAATTGGGATATTGCTATTTGTATTGCTTCCCAGTGGCAAGAATGCACCCATATCTTAGGTTATCTTTGACCACAATGTAACGTTTACTGGCACCTTAACAGGCCCTTGGTTTCATGCAGCTGGTTCTGTCAAATAGTTTTGGCCCCAGGACTATGTAGGCACCATCTTACGGGAATCAATCAACCACAGTTTAAAGAACCCCTGGCAACGTCTGGAAGAACCACAGGGTTCCATGGAACCCTGACTATAAATGGCTGTACAATGTACAAAATGATCAATCACTGGAGAAAAGGAGACTGAGGAAGACTGGTGGCATCACCTCTGCCTAGGAAAAGTCAATGGACAGAAGCTCAAAACCAGCTAATGGATGATAGGGCTGAGATGAAGGTAAAACCATTGGGCAGCAATAGGTAGGTGCCATTAGGAATAAAGAGCAGCCCAGTGCACACAACACATTTCTTGTTAATTGCTTTAACACATGTTTCTGCATAGACACATGCGCGTTACCATAATACACAAATAGGAACAGACCCTAAGAAGCTTGATATTTAGGATCACCTGCTTAGGCATTTATATGGAGTGATTTGTCAATAGCCCCCACCTCCCTAACCCCTGGGTAAGTAAGGAATAGGTAAGTGCTTGCCCTTAGGGATAGCTAGGGGTAAGGGAAAGGGACCACCAAAGCTCCATATTATTTGGGTTTCTCCTTCTCAAACATAAAAATGAGTAAAGCACAACGCCAGCAGCGTCTACCTATATTATGAACAAAATGGCAAATCCACAATAAAATGGCTCAAAAATAAAAGAATCAAGGTGTTTTAATGGCCCAGTCAAAGTCCTGACTCCAACCCCATTGAAATGCTGTGGTGGGACATTAAGAGAGCTGGACATAAACAAACCCCACAAACCTCGATGAACTGATTTAATGTTGTAAACAAGAGTGAGCCAAAATTCCTCTGCTACGATGTGAAAGACTGATAACGTCATCCAAAAAACAATACTGTCAATTTCTTGCTGCTCCAGGTGGTTTTACAAGCTAGAGAATTATGGTGTGTACTTTTTTTCACACATGGCTTTTCTATTTTGGCTTTATTCTTGTTCATTAAATAAGGGCACGGTGTAGTCTGTTGTGTTTTGTCTTACACCTGAGGTTAGATTTATATAGTTTTAGAACCCGGTGGGGATCAGATGATTGTTTTTATTATTATTACTTCCTGATAGCTTAGAATTAGCTTAGAGGGCACATTTTCTATTTATCATGACTGTATATATTCCTACGGGTAGGAATAAATCTATAAATGGCCTCTGCGTTGGCATACCCCAGGAAGGCAGCCATCCATATCTGTCAGGGGAGAGCGCCTGTGGTATTTGCAGGTCTCCCTGGGTAATTACAGTATTAAAAATAACTCCCCCGAACAAACGGCCGGTCAGCGCACAAAGCTGGCATTGCCCCGATATAAAGATGTTACTTTAGTAGGAAGCACTACTGTGCCGAGCATAATTAGGATGTCACAGCTATGTGCTCCGGTTACCATAACAACAGCCGCCAAGGCCTTGGGATCAATGCAAGGAGTAGGCCCTAGAAGCTACAATAGAGCAGCGGAGGATGATGGGAAAGCAGCGTGGTATACATAGACAATGGGAGGAAAAAGAGACAGGAAGAGGGATGAATGTACAGCTTTGACATGATGGAAAAAAACAAGGTTTGTATAAAAGAAAGTGACAAACGCCTAAAAGATACGTACGCCTCCAGGCAAGGTAATAAAGAACCAATTAAAGCATTTAACACATGGTATTCCTAAACTAGTATGATTAGAGCCTTCTATACCCTCTGGTGTAGGAGAGGCAATCAGGGCCAAGAGCTGATATAGAACATGCTGATTGGAGGGGGAAGAGCAGAGAGAGGAATTCATCAGTGTCCTGCTGCTCCTTTACTGTCCAATTAAAGACTAAGGGAGAGAGATAATTAAGCTATAATGCATATACCAGCAGCTGAAAAATAATATCAGCTCACCAACATGGTTTTTGCGTTGGGTTGGGTTATGTACAAGGTCTGGGAACCAAGGGCCCAGGACTACTATTAGCCCCATACTAGTTAATGTTCCTCTCTTGTGTCTAAAAATCTAACATTGCACAAGTCAAGCTCTTTTGAACGGGGCTTGTATACAAGTACCCCTTGCCCCACCTTGATGGCAACAATACTGGGGCCCATCAGAGGAAGTGGGAAGGAGGGCCTACCAAAGTGCACCTTTCCTCGGACAGTTGCATCTTAGTGTAAGGCAGCCAGGGCCAGGGGCCCTAAATTCGGGGGCATACAACCAGCTATTTTCCAGTCCTGCTGTGGACCAGTCCAACCCCGGTTCTCTATATCCCAGGAGTGGGATGAAAATACAAATTGTTAAAAAAATATTATGGAAAAATAGTTTTTCTAGCGTTTCTCTTTATTTCAAGGGCTGATTTTTTCCCTTTTTGGGATTGGATAAGGTGTACTATGCACCCCTGTACCCCTGTACAACCCAGGGTGAGGGGGAGGATATCTGAAGGGTCCGTTTTTAATGGCCCTTCCCTTCCCATCTGCAAATCAACACAACATGACCCCAATGTTGAGTTCCTCTACGACAGCCCTTTACATTGTTGGGGGCAAGTGGGGGGTCTGGTTTTGCCAAAGAAAGGGGGCCACGTGCTTTTTCCCCCCTTTCTTTTTGGCAAACTAAATTCCAGAAACCCATAGGAGGAGGGAACACACATTTACTGCCCCCTATTTTCAACCAAGGTCCCAAGCCTATTAACGGGGCGGATTTCATCATTAGGGGCCCACACTTGTCCATGTGACACACAGCTACCAATCAGATTAATGCATTCATTTTCCCAAACATATAGAGGACTTTTTGTTCTTGGTACTAGCCAAAAAAAAATAAAAATATATATCTAGCTTTTTGCTTTTAGGTTTTGAAATGCGAAAGAAACCATTAAAAAGCAGAGAAGCAGCCCTGGAGCCGAGTCTCAAGTACCTGGTTACCATGGAGACTCATAAAACATGTAGAACGAAAATTCCTTGTTTATCAGCCACGATAAGGCACAAAGAGAATCTCTTCAGTTGCGGGGCTTTGATTCAGAAAGTCGAGTTGATGATCAGCGAATACCAAACAGTGAGAGAGAGGCGAGAAAGCCGCGGCTTTGATGTCAGGCAAGGGCCAAAACTTTTTTATTTTTAATTGAGGGACGTTTTTAAAAAATGTTTTTTTATTTTTGTTTTTCATTGCATTAAGGACTACAAAAACGTAACATTTTTGAAGAACTTCTCATTTTTTGATCACTTATCACATGAATCCATCATGTCCAATTCTGGGACATTTTGCTGCCGTGGGGTCATTTTTTTGGATTATTTTTTTATATATTAGTTTTGGATAAAGTAGGGTAGCGTTAGACCCTGGGGTTTATTTATAAAGCAGTGACACCTGCTATAACAGCAATCTGACACCAAATATTCTGCTTTAGAGTTGTACAACCGCAGTAATTGACTTTGCACCAGAGATTTTTTGGTATATGTAAGATTTACTGCTTTATTAATAAATCCCTGGTGTCCAGTTTCTACTACTGCTCACCCCCTTTATTAACTTTTGACCATTGTTACTAGGACAGAAAGTAAGGACAAACCCAAAATTTTTGGTTGTCATAAAAGCAATAGGT
>NC_092864.1:8929276-8930791 GCF_032062135.1 Pyxicephalus adspersus
TGTGGGGGCAGTGATATGATCTGGGGTGCCTGTTGGGGCAGTGGTATGATCTGGGTACTTGTGGGGGCAGTGTTATGATACAAGGTGCCTGTGGGGGCAGTGTTATGATCTGGGGTGCCCGTTGGGGCAGTGTTATGATCTGAGTTCTTGTGGGGGCAGTGATATGATCTGGGGTGCCTGTGGGGGCAGTGTTATTATCTGGGGTGGCTGTGGGGGCAGTGTTATTATCTGGGGTGGCTGTGGGGGCAGTGTTATGATCTGGGGTGCCTGTTGGGGCAGTGTTATGATCTGGAGTGCCTGTTGCGGCAGTGTTATGATCTGGGTTTCCTGTAGGGGCAGTGTTATTATCTAGGGTGCCTGCGGGGGTAGTGCTCTGATATGGGTGTCTGTGGGGGGCAGTATTATGATCTGGGGTACTTGATCGGTACGTGATCGAGTCTAGGGGTTCAGCAATGTTATGTGCCCAGAAAAATGAGGTTAGCTTACTCCCTGAATATACAGAATGCCTAGGTTTTTCCATCAATGGATTTTTCCTTCTCTGATGGCACAGACATATTCCCAGAAAACATTTCCAGGATTCATCGGGCTCAGATTGTAAAGAATAGATCAGGAAACATCATTGTCACACATAAATTGACCACAACAGAGCCCAGACCCGAACCCCATGGAGAATCTTTGGGACGAGCTGGAGAAGACTTTACACAGCTCTGACTCTCCCATCATCAATACAAGATCTTGAGGGAAATGAATGAAACCCTGCATGGAAATAAACGTTGTGACATTGGATAAGATTATCAAAACCATAGCATGGTGAATGTGTGCAGCAAAACAAAGTGAAATAAGATATTATTATGAATAACTTCAGGAAAGTGTAAGCAACAGAGGGGAAACACCCTACAAACTCTAGGAGTTTTATCCCAGCTGTTTTTCATTTTTTCAATTTCTTGATATGTGTGACTTTTTTTGACCAGGCATATAACAGTTGATTTCTGACTTTTTGTAACTCACACCTTTGCAGCTCCTGGATCTCCAGCACTGGACAACCCTGGATTATGGAGAAACAAAAAACTTACCCAACATGCATGAACATATAGGTGAGGAAGCGCCAAGCTCTGGCCCGATGCCCGGGGTGGTAGACCAGCGGACTCTTCATGTACTCGGGGTGATACGTCTGTAAAACCCACTTGTTCAGCTTGATCCCATAACACAGGAATACTATGATCTAAGGAGGAGGAGACATCTATAAGGACCACAGGTGAAGATATGCAAACAATCCAAAGCTTAGAACATAGGACCCCAAGGAATGGTCTGGATCCCCAGTGCCCAACTCACAGTCTCTGACTGTCCTGTAGCAAGTCTCTGGCATGTCTGCAGTCTCTGCCCATCTTCTGTACAATGTCTGTATTCTCCGACCATCTCCTGTGAAATGTCTGCAGTCTCTGACCATACTCTGTAGTATTCCTGCAGTCTCTGACCATCTTGTCTAGCATGTCCTAACTCTCTAACCATCCTCTG
>NC_092864.1:8931080-8939611 GCF_032062135.1 Pyxicephalus adspersus
TCAGACCATCTCTTGCAGCATGTCTGCAGTCTCAGACCATCTCTTGCAGCATGTCTGCAGTCTCAGACCATCTCTTGCAGCATGTCTGCAGTCTCGGACCATCTCTTGCAGCATGTCTGCAGTCTCGGACCATCTCTTGCAGCATGTCTGCAGTCTCGGACAATCTCTTGCAGCATGTCTGCAGTCTCGGACAATCTCTTGCAGCATGTCTGCAGTCTCGGACAATCTCTTGCAGCATGTCTGCAGTCTCGGACCATCTCTTGTAGTATTCCTATAGTCTTTGGTCATCTCATTTTGGATGTCTGCAGTCTCTGACAGCTTCCTGTAGCATTACAGTCACTGAATATTCTATGCTGTCTCTGCCAACAGCAGCCCTCATCTTCAACCAAAGTAAACCACCACTGTTCTAGATTAACCCGGATATGAAAATATAACTCATGGAACACATTATGTAAGTAGTAATATGCTAGATATGGATACATTGGGTCTGATTTATTGAAACTCTCCAAGACTGGAGGAGATAGACTAACATGGGAGAACCTGGGTGATCCAGGAGACCTGGTCCAGGATTGAAAACATTTGGCAAACATTAGGAAATTACTTTATGAAACCCATTCCAAGTTTGCTGGATCACCCAGGTTCTCCCATGATAGTCTATATGCTCTGGCTTTAATAAATAAGATCCTATGCATATAAAATACAAGAATGTAAATTCAGAGCCTACCCAATATAGAAGGTAGGTAGTATATTCTAATCTTAACATTATTTCACTTCTGTGTTTTGCAAGGTGATATTGGTACCCCGAGGTTGTATTTGCCCACTTGCCTGGGTCAGGGTTACGGCTGCCATGAAGATGGGTGGTGGGCACGGCCGATGTTGGTAGAAGTACCAGCGTCTCTCCATCTCCCCGGGCAGAATCTCATAGGCCACGTAGCGGACAAACCTCTTGTAGACACCAAGCCCATCCTGATCGAGCAGAACATCACGGGGGAGAGCGCGCTGACCGCTGCTGATGGCTCTTCGGAAGCTGCTGGACCTCTTGCTGCTTATCTATGCCAGAAATAAGAATCATTTTATGAATTTATAATTGACATTTTGCACCTTTCATGCAAAATTTAAACAAAAATTTTGTACCAACCACAAGTACCGTAATGAATTTACCCCGTTACACACGCCCCCAGCCATTGCTCTGTTTGCTCTTTTTTTATCATATGGATGTTCAACAACACAATGGTAAACCAAAGGTGTAAAAAAAAAAAAAAATACATAAGAAATAGGTGTAAAAATAAAAAAGGCTGAAATGTAACAATGAACACAAATTTTCCTGTTGCTTAAAGTCGGGCCATTGTTGCCTGATGATGATGATTATTATTATTATTATTATTATTAATATTATTAATTAATAATTAATTAATTATTAATAAACATTATTTATATAGCTCCAACATATAACACAGCGCTGTACATTAAATAGGTTGTAAATGACAGACGGATACAGACAGTGACACAGGAGGAGGAGAGGACCCTGGCCTGAAGAGCTTACAATCTAGGAGGTGGGGGAAGTATCACACAATAGGAGGGGATATGTAGTGGTGGGAAGTAGTGAGGGTTTAGGAGAATGGAATACCAGAGAGGAGGAGGTTACAGCACTTCCTCACCTAAAGACAGGAAAAAAAAGGAAATCTCTCCGAAGTGAGTATTGCAGAGATGGATGTCTTTGGAAGAAGTGCCCTTAATGGAGAATTTTCCCTCCCCTATTAATCACTATGTTGATTTTTCCCCAAAAGAATAGTGACTAAGAATGGTCACCAGGACAAATAGAGGGGGCAAATATCCCCAGCAGGGGCACTAACATCTTTGCAGAGGTTCTAACCCCTAACTACTGTATCCAAAACTTTACATGTACTTTTAGCACATCAACACGTATTGGTGCATGAAAAGCAGGAAGGAGCAGGAAAAGAAGCCGAGCGTGTCTAATGCTATTTTAAATTAAAATAAAATAACTCAGGAGATAAGGGAATCAGGAAGGAATTTTTCCCGTTGAAGCAAATTGTACCAGGGTTTTTTTTTGCCTTCCTCTGGATCAGCTATGTCCATAGAGTTTTATATCTGGGATATGTTTATTTCCCTAGTGGCTGAACTTGTAAAATAGAAATATAAAAAGGTAAATAAAAATGTTCAATTCATGCAAAAAAAGAAATCTTCACCAATGCAATATTAGTTTTTGAAAATTGAACTGGTATTCCAATGCCAATCTGGCCCAGAGATACAATGCACAATGACACGCAACATTGTAAAGTATGACACCCACAATGGAAAATAATCACCAGTGGGGGTAACATGCAGGGCGGCCCCATTCCTGGGTCAGGGGAGCTGTATTTCCCCATTGCATGCAGCCATCCAACCAATGCAACTTTATTTAATTCACAGCCATTAGAGCCTGATTGACAAGTGGCATGCCGTCAGCCATGAGCGAGATGGGCAGAGGCAATCTGTATAAAACCCCCCTGAGAAATCTGTTCAGTCTCTGTAATTTCAGCCAGTGTCTCTAATAGGAATTTCTTTTAAAAATTGTATCAAATCAATCATTCATTTAAAAGGATGCCCTGTGTGTGCTGGGGTTTTCTTCAAGGCGAATTTATAAGGGTTAAATCCATTGTCATCACATTTTAACATTGCAAATAATCTAGTGAGTTCTTAACTTCCTGTTGTGGCCTGACAACACTGCCTGAGCTGCACTGAAATTCTAAGCAATGTTGTCAGCCCTGCCCATTCCTCCCCCCACCCCCACTACACTGGGAATTACATACAGCACCCCCCAGCTTTTCGTGATCAGGAAGAGGGGACACGTTTTAGCTCAAAGTATGTAAATGAATAGCACGGCCATGCCCTCATTTTGTGGACCAATGAAAAAGTTAAAAATGATTGGTTAAACCAACATGTGCTTTTTTCACATCTGTTTCCTTTATACTTTCCTTTCAAGATAATTATTTGGATCATTTCTGTGGGGAAGTTTAATGCAGAAAAACCCTTTGTAATAATGAAATAAAACATTTTATAGGGAGGTGTATATATGCACCCAATAGGAGGGGCAACTGAGAAGAAATGAGGGGTAGAGGGATATGAAAAAGAGACAGTCCCTCCAACTCGAAGGCAGTTAGGAGGTATGAAGAGGGACAGTCCATCCAAATCACGGGCAGTTGACGCATATGAAGAGGGACAGTCCCTCCAAATCAGGGGCAGTTGGGAGGTATGAAGAGGGACAGTCCTTCCAAATCAGGGGCAGTTGAGAGGTATGAAGAGGAACAGTCCCCCCAAATCAGGGGCAGTTGGGAGGTATGAAGAGGGACAGAGGGACAGTCCTTCCAAATCAGGGGCAGTTAGGAGGTTTGGAAAAGGACAATCCCTCAAAATCAGGGGCAGTTGGGAGGTATGAAGAGGGACAGGCCTTCCAAATCAGGGGCAGTTGGGGGATTTGAAGAGGGAGGGCAGTTAGGAGGTTTAAAGGGACAGTCCCTCCAAATCCAGAACAGGTGGGAGGTATGAAAAGGGATAGCGAGCCAGTGTTGTCAGCTCACAGTTGCAGAACATTAGGACATGTGCAGATATCTACTGACAGACATACAAAACAAAGTCATTTATAAATATAAAATAATGAATTATTGCCCGCAGGTCACATTTTTGTCATTATATGAACGGTAGACATTTATAGACTGACCTGGAGAAGGGTACATTGGCTGCTTCAGTACCATAGATGCAGAATGACCTTTTAGATATCAGCCATAAGGAATGAGGGTGGAATTCGGGAGCTTAATGCACCTGTTCACTGCTGACATATTTCATTCATTTGTCAGTCTCCGGCCCTTTAAGACAATGTAATGTGCCAGCCAGGAAGAAATGGGCTTGGTGTTTGTAAACAAAGTCCAATCATTTTCCTTTGCTGGTCACCAATGACCTGACTTCACCTTCCCAGGTTTCAATGAATGGGATTTGTTTACCTGGCGTTATTTATGAATGGACAAAGACAATAACTTTAATTTAAGGTTTTCCATACTGAATACTCACCAGGTCCACCAGCTGGGGGTAGCAGATCTGCCCCTCTTCGTTGCCCTGGGAGAGGGCAAATAACATCTCCAGTTTGGCAGGGTCCAGGGGCAGCTCATGGTTGTTCACCAGGGTGGTGAAAGTCTCTGCACATACAAATCCGGTGTTGTCTGGGTCGAGCTGTAGACAGAAAGTGAATGTTATTGCTGTGCGGGATATTTAGAAAGTAATATTAATCCAGCAACCCTGAAACAAAGTGCAAAATGTCATTGGGGCAGATTTTACAGGGGCTACTAAGATGAAGAGGAGAACTCTGATGTGCTGCTCCTGATGTGAATGGGGGGAGGAAAAAAGGGGGAAGATTTTAGGTGGGGGGTCTTACTATAAAGGGGAGAATTATGATGTCATGTAAAGTTGGGGAGGGGGGCAGAAAAAGCTGACAGCTCTAACATTAAGGGGGCGCTGATGTAAAGGGGGGGCAGATTTTAAAGGGAACTCTTAAGATCAGTGAACTCTAATGTAAAGAAGTGCTCATGATGTAAAGGGGGGCAAATAAAAAAATGTAGACCCCACAGCGAAGGGGCACTGTGATAAAGTGAAGGGGCAGATTGTAAGGGGGTCTTAACATAAAGGAGAAAACACTGATGTAAAGAAGTGCCCCTGATGCAAAGGTTGGGGTGGCAGATAGGAAGGCTTGGACTCTAACATAAAGAGGGGCTCTGTTGTGAAAGGGGGGGTACCTTGATGTCAATCCGTGTTCCTGATGTGAAGGTTGGGGTGGCAGATAGGTCGCCTCTATTATAAAGAGGGGCTCTGTTGTGAAAAGGGGTGTTATGAAGCGGGCTCTTAATAAGGGGGGGGGGGGGTAATTTGATATAAATTGGTGCTCCAGATGTGGAGGGGGGGCAGAAAAAAAAAGTGTAGACTTAACGTGAAAGGGGCTGTGATGAAAAGGAGGACACATTTTAAAGGGGGGGAGGTCTTAATATGAAGGGGTGAACTCAGATGTAAAGAACTGCCCCTGATGTGAAGAAGGGCAGAAATACAGTGCCAACTCCAAGTAAAGGGGAGCTCAGATGTAAAAGGGGGCAGATTTTAAGGGGGCTTTTAATATGAAGGGGAGAACACTGATTTGAAAAAGTGCTCCTGGTGTAAAGGGGAGGGGGCAAGTAAAATAGTGTGAAGGGGGCTCTGAGAGGCAGATTTTAAAGGGAGCTTTTAATATGAAAGGGGGGGCTCTAATGTAAAGAGGTGGCCATGATGTGAATGAGGAGCAGATAGGAAGGGTCTATCCTAACACAAAGAGGGATTCTAAGGGGGGCTTCTAACGCGAAGAAGAAAACACGAATGTAAAGTAGTGTGCCTGCTGTAAAGCGGGGTGTGGGGGGAGAATAAAAAGTGTCAATTCTATTGCAAGGGGAGTAAAGGGAGGGGGGCAGATTTTAAAGGGGGGCTCTTAATGGCAAGGGGAGAACTCCAATATAAAGAATTGCTCCTGATGTGCAAGGTAGGCAGATAGAAAAGGCGAAGGGGGTCATTAAAGGGAAGAGGAGCTTCTGGTGTGAAGACGTTTGTCCTAAATGGTGGGGTCCTTGCCGAATATTAGCATTGGGGCCCAAAGGTCTGTAGCCAGAAGAACATCATTAGGGGGAATTTTGATGAAGGCAAAGTTTGCAACCCTCTGGACATTTTAGAAGAACTTAAATTCCCAGCATGCCCAGCAGTAGGTCAGCTCCCCCATCTGTCATATTCATAGGCCTGCAAACATGCCCTTGGCCCCCCTTGCAAAGGTGCAGTCTGGTACGGTGTGCTGGGACTTGTAGTTCTGCAGCTATGGCTGGCAGCCCAGCTGTGCCCTCGAGGTTTGGGGTACAAGGTGATATTACAATGTGAAATCTATTATTAAACGGGACTTGGCGTTCTCCTTCCCTCTCACAGCTCATGTCCTCTGCCCGTCTGGAGTCAGCGTGTCTCTGTCACTTCTCCTACTTCTGTCATCTCATCACCGCAGTCTGCTGTCTCCCCGTCCTCATCATTTATACATGGATTATATTATCAGGCCTGCGCATCGCTCACCTCAATTTACCTTCCCTGCTACCCCATTATTCACTGCTGTCACACTGCCCGGAATGTCACCGGCTGTCCCTTCTATCAATCACCAGCTGTCCCTTCTATCAATGGCTGTCTCTTGTCCTTATCTCTCCTCTGTCCCACTTGTCACTTTCTCTCCTGTACATGTCCCACCTGTCACTGGTTCCTCTCTAATCTACCACCTGTCCTTGGCTGTCTCTTCTATCATTGGCTGTCTCTTCTATCAGTCACTGGCTGTCTCTTCTATCACCTCCTCACTCATACCCCCCACTGCACATGCACTCTCTCTCCTCCCCCTTCTCTCTCCCCATCTCTCTCTCAATTAGTGGCCAGGTGTCTCACACTCATAGCTGCCTGTCTCTTACTCATCAGATGTCTATATGTGCATCCCTCACACACAGGTTACTGAACACCTGTCTCTCTCCTAAACTTAGTGGATACCTGTCTCTGTCCTATAGCTACCTGTCTCTTTCTCCCTTCCTGACTCTGGTTGGATTGCCGTCTTTCTCATTGGAAAGCCACATGGCTATCTCTATCATAGACAGCTCTCTTCCCCCTCTCTATGGATAGATGTCTCTGTCTGTCTCTCTCTCTCTCTATGGATAGCTGTCTCTGCCTGTCTCCCTCTCAATGGATACCTGTCTCTCTCCCTCTATGGATAGCTGTCTCTGCCTGTCTCTCTCCCTCTATGGATAGCTGTCTCTGCCTGTCTCTCTCCCTCTATGGATAGCTGTCTCTGCCTGTCTCTCTCTCTCTCCATGGATAGCTGTCTCTGCCTGTCTCTCTCTCTCTCTATGGATAGCTGTCTCTGCCAGTCTCTCTCTCTCTCTCTCTCAATGGATAGCTGTCTCTCACTCCATGGATAGCTGTCTCTACCTGTCTCTCTCTCCATGGATAGCTATCTCTGCCTGTCTCCCTCTATGGATAGCTGTCTCTACCTGTCTCTCTCCCTCTATGGATAGCTGTCTCTGCCTGTCTCTCTCTCTCTCTCTCTCCATGGATAGCTGTCTCTGCCTGTCTCTCTCCACGGATAGCTGTCTCTGCCTGTCTCTCTCCACGGATAGCTGTCTCTGTCTGTCTCTCTCCATGGATAGCTGTCTCTGCCTGTCTCTCTCTCTCTATGGATAGCTGTCTCTGCCTGTCTCTCTCTCTCTCTCAATGGATAGCTATCTCTCACTCCATGGATAGCTGTCTCTACCTGTCTCTCTCTACATGGATAGCTATCTCTGCCTGTCTCTCTCTATGGATAACTGTCTCTGCCCGTCTCTCTCTCTCTATGGATAGCTGTCTCTACCTGTCTCTCTCCCTCTATGGATAGCTGTCTCTGCCTGTCTCTCTTGCCCGGGGTGTCCGGTGTGCCCGGGGTGTCTTCATTGCCTGGGGTGCCCTGTGTGTCCTCTATGCCCGGTGTGTCCTGTGGACCCGGTGTGCCCGGTGTGTCCCTGTTTGTCAGTGGCCCCAGCACATCTCTGTACACTGGGAACCAATTGTTTATATATTTGGGGTTTATATGTTTTTAAAAAAATTACAGAAAATTACTTTTTTATTTTTTTTGTTTTTTCACCTATTTTAATATAAAGGAATCATATAGAGCAGGGGTGCCAAACTCAAATACACAGAGGGCCAAAGATAAAAACTTAGACCAAGTTACGGCCAAACTTAAAATTTGTTGAAAACAATCTCAATAAGAAGAAACAAGAACACATGAAAGGAGCATGCAGTGATATACAGTGGGGATCCATCCCCAAATTACTGCATGCTCATCACATGAGTTCTTGTTTCTTATTGAGATTGTTTTACTTTGTCAGAGAATGCAATGTGACACCAAATGAATTGCTGCATTCATTGCATTCTCTGGCACAGTAAAACAATTAATATAGCAATAGCGCTATGATAATTCCTGATAATAATAATCCTGATAATTCCTGATTATTGACCTTAGCTGTCAGTATAAACTCCGCGGGCTCCACGCATAGGCTGCTGTTCAATAGACACGAGTGATCCCACTACTACTATTCCCGGCATCACTTGTCTATAAAATGCAGGGCCACGCATAGGCAGAGAGGCCGCTGGTCTAGAGACGCGAGTGGTGCCGGGAATTGTAGTAGTGGCATTGTACCCGCTTCTAAAGAACAGCTTCATATGAATTGCAGCTGGCCCACCATTACTACGGGGTGCAGGAGCTTCAGGCCAGCTGCAATTCATATAAGAATTCTTTTGGGGGCCAGAGTTATATAGAGGAGTCATATAGAGATGTTATATAGAGGGCTCATATAGAGATATAATATTATTATTATTAAACAGGATTTATATAGCGCCAACATATTACGCAGCGCTGTACATTAAATAGAGATATTATATAGAGGGGTCATATAGAGATATTATATGGAGGAGTC
>NC_092864.1:8940878-8962487 GCF_032062135.1 Pyxicephalus adspersus
TATAGAGATATTATATAGAGGAGTCATATAAAGATAATATATAGAGGAGTCTTATAGAGATATTATATAGAAGAGTGATATTGGGGTATTGAATTAAGATATCAGAGAGGTTTTACCTAGCAAAAGGTTGTCAATGTTATAGAACAATTTCAGATGAGACAAACTATTTTTTAATCTGATTGGAGCTAAAATAATTTTTTAGAATCCTTATCCGGTTGTGTTATCTTTGTATATTGAGTATATTTTGAAGCAATTTTTTACATAACTAAAGAGAGAAGAAATCCATTTCTCACCGACTGGCTCTGCAGAGAACAAACAGCTATGTGGACAGCAGGGCATGTAAGGTAGAGTAAAAGATTTATTGGAGAGAAAGTCATAGACACTTAACTTTTCCATAACTTAATACCCAGAGCAGATCTTGAAGGTACTATGCTAAAAATAGTTTGTAAAAAGGCACTGGAGAAGGAAAGCTTCTTTTACCTCCTTGGTAATAAGATTTCTTTAAAAATATATCACCCCCCTACCCTTTCATTCCTGGTTTATTCCATTTCCAGCCATGAATGGATATGTAGGACCTCCTGCCTGGGCATTTGTTGTGAACCTACAAAAAGACCCAACCATGGCTACTCCTCAGTCAGGTATGTAAAAAACATTGAAGAAATGACTGTAATGTCACATATGTCCAGGGCCCCATACATCCATTGCAGCCAGGAACGCTCGTCTAGGGGTCAGGCGTTGCTGGAAAACTCTTGCACATTGATCCCGATGGGGTTGTCATAAGGTTGGGCTGTTTTGGGGACAAATGTTTTCACTATACTGGACAATATGACAGAAACCTGAAAAAAATAAGATAATAAAATCAGTGTTATGATAGAAGAGAAGGGAAGGGGAGAGGAGGGGAGGGGAAAAGGAAAGAGGAAGACAGGAAGAGAAGCAATAGAAGAGACGGGGAGCAGAATGGAAGAGTAAATAAGGAGAAGAAAAGAAGAGGGGAGAGAAGGGAAAGGGAAATAAGACAAGACAGGGGAAAGAGAGGAAAAGGGGAAGAGAAACAAAAGGGAAGGGAAGACAAATGAGAAGAGGACGGGAAGGTGGGGAGCTGGTAAGGCAGGGGAAAGAGGAAGGAAGAGAAGAGGAAAGAAAGGGAAGAAAAGCGGAGGGGAAAAAAGAGGAGAGAACTGGACAGAAGGGGTGGGAAGGGAAGGCAATGAAAAGGGAAGGAGGAGAAGAAACAGAAGTAGAGAGAACAAGAAGTAGAAGAGAATGGAAGGGAAGAGAGAAGAAGTGGAAGAGAAAGGAAGGGACGACAAGGGAGGAGAGGATAGAGCGGAAGGAATGGAAGCAAAAAACCAGAAGAGAAGAGGAAGAAAAACAAAAGGGAAGAGAAGAAAAAGGGGAAGGAAGAGAAGGAAAGAAAAAATAGGGGAAGAAAAGAAAAGGAGAAGAGAGAGAAAGAGAGAAGAAAGGAGGGAATTGTGGGGGAAAGAGGTAGGAAGAGAAGGGGAAGAGAATGTAAGAGATAAAAAGGAGAAGAGAAGGGAAGGGGAAAAGAGCAAGAGGGAAGACAGAAGACAGAGGAGGAGGGGAGAGAATGAAAGGGAAGGAAGAAATGATATGTGGAAGAAAAGGGAAGAGGACGGGAGAGAAGAATAAGTAATAGAGAGATGGAGTGGTGATCCTAGAGAAGACCCAAAGTTATTCAGAGAAAGTTAGATGGTTACAACTCACGATATGAGACATCTTCTGTGTCTGAGACGTTCTGTTCTCATGTATTATTTCCACCTACTGAAATGACATACAAATATTTACTAATAAAGCCCAATAACATTTTCAAATAAATGTTCGGATAAACGCCATATTTTAATGTTTTTAAACCAACTTTTTAGAAAGCAGTTAATCTGACATTCTCAAAACATTCTTCTAGTAAACGTGTTTTCAATGGCAGTAATTGTTTCTCCACCAAGTAATGTTTGGTGAATTTCATATTCCCTAAAACAAGTTTTTGTGTCCTTTGGGGGGTTCCTCACTTTGATATCACTTTGGACTAACCTTGGATTCATTCTGGATATCCATTAGCCATATTACAAATGTATGAGTATAAAAATATAACCTTTGCACAGCATTAAAAATAAATAAAAACTAACAAATATGATTTTTCTTTACAGTTGGGAAAGTTTCTTCAGTTGGGAAAGTTTACAACTTCCTCCAGGTTTCCTCTGTCCTGGTGGATAGGTTTCTCAACAGGTAGTAGAAGAAAATTTCAGCAATATTGATAGCAATAAAATAAAAAATTGACATCTGAAAAAAACTATATCTAAAACAACATTGGCTGTCTGCATTGAGCGTGTTTCATGTGGATAAGGGGAAGGTGGTTCTGCTCATTTAGAACCAGCAGGGAAGAAAGTGATTGCAGCCTGAAGGTAGACATTGATATCTGCAGCATAAACTGCATTCAGCACATTATAAACTGAAGATGTAAATATTATCTTCTCTCCTCCAGTCAGCCCACATGCACCACTCACAGTTTTGCCGGAGTCTGGGCATAAAGCCAACATCACTAAAAATGTTTAAAAATCCTTTTAATCTCAGATGGGTGGCCAGGGATGGATGGATCACCAGTAGCCTATGTTGTATTTGCTCAGCACCAGTGCACAACAAGTGTAGGGACAACATAATGCAAGGCTCAGATAACAGCAAGCAGAAGCTTCTCTGCAGCTACAGAAGGTTGTGTGTAGATGGGCTTCAGAACTCATAAAGCAGAATTCAGAAAGCATAAACTGTATGCTTTTTCTTCTGAGGAGCCTAAATGAACAATTACTTAAAAACAATACAAAACTGCTCCTGTGGCCCAGGAATCAGCAAACCACAACCTAGGTAACCATATGTGCATGCAGCTATGGCCACAGTGCAAATCTTCAAACGCCTTTGTTGCTTTTAGAAATGCATGCAAAAATGCTTCCCTTCTGATCCCATTGTCCTAAGTTGGAGTGGACGGGACTGCATTTGTTCCCATGGCAAAACACTGCAGCTCACCATGGGTCTAAAATGGCCCTAAAGCTGCTTCAGGTTAGTATTGCATGTAGGTTGACATGCGGAAAGCAGCTAAAGCCCAGACAAAGACCCTTGTCCATGAACCCAAACCAATGTATATACATGCACAAATTGGTTCCCATCCATTCTCATTTTTCTAAATGGGAGTTGATGGGAGGACTGTGGAGCCCATGGCAGAACACTGTAGCTCAATAGTGGTTTGAAATTTCCCTAAAGCTACTTTAGTTTAGTAAGTTAGTTCTACATTTAAGGTGACTTTCCAAAAACATTTTAAGCGCAGACAAACACCATTGCCCATGAGCCCTAACCAATGTATACACATGCAAAAAATGGTTCCTATCCACTCCTATGTTCCTAAATGGGAATGGATGGGACTGCAGTTGAGCCTATGGCAGATCACCTCTGGTTTGAAATGGCCCTAAAGCTGCATTTAAGTTGACTTGTCAAAAGCAGCTTAAACTCAGACACCGACCCTTGTCCTATGCATACACATGATTTAGGGGTCACCTACCCTGGCATTTGTATCTGAGTAAGCCAAGTAACTGATGAGGGTCCCCAATGGAAGATCTCTCCTCTATTGCTGCTCCACGGACTGACAACCATAACTCAAGGAGGGTTTTAGATAAAAGAGCCCTGGGCAAATATCAAGTAGGGGCCCCAAGTACATAGCATCCTGGCTCCGTGCATCCCCTGCCATTGTTTAATTTGGCACCCTTGAGAAGCTGAGGTTCTGGGCAAATGGCTAGTTTGCACCCCCCTTGCCAAAACAAACCTTGCCCTATCTATCTATCTATCTATCTATCTATCTATTATCAATCATTTTATAATTTGCAATATTAAAGGCTCTAATAAATAATAATTACTCTGCAGAGACATTGATTGGCCAGCTCATGTTCTTTTAGGTCCCATTAAGGAAGTGAGTGCTTTTTCAGGTGACTACACAGACATAAGAAGCTGCTATAGGTCAACATTCTTCAATGGTTAACTGGATCCCCCCTGAGTCGCCCAGCTCTTTCATATCAAAGAATATTTAAGAATATTTTCAATAGAGCAATGAAGCTGCACCATCATGTCCATGCCGATGTTCCATTTCCTCTCACCAGGGAGAGCTCACCGAGGAGGTGCTGCTGTGACTGTAATGGAGTGTGAAAGAAGTGTTTAGAAAAAATAGGGTTATTTGTAGAAGAAAGACTGTATAGAAGTTTGGGGGTCCTCTGGTCCCGGTAGGCTGTTGCAGTAATGACCTTGATAGCCATGGTGGAACGCATGAGCGTATTGGCCCATTTAAAGTTTGCACATGCTTCCTTGCATCATATTCTGAGTTGTTTTCAGTAGTTATTCCAGTATTTGTGTGTATTCAAAGTTTGTTTTGGTGAGAGAGGACAACTCAATATAGGGCTGGTAAAAGAGAAGAGGAATAGAATAGAAGGGGAAGAGAAATAAAAAAGAAGATAAGAAAGAAGAGAAGTGGGAGGGGAAAAGGGAAAGGGAAGGAAAAGAGAAGAGGAAGAAAAGGGAAGGGGAAAAAAAGAAAGAGAAAATAACGGAAGGGAAGACAGAAGAGGAGAAGAGAAAACGGGAGAAGGGAAGGGGAGGAAACGGACAGAAGAAAAGAGATGAGGAACATAGGAGAAGTAGAAGAGAAAGGAAGGGGAAGAGGGGAGAAGTAGAAGAGAAAGGAAGACAACAGAGGAGTGGGCAGGGAAGGTGGGAGAGAATAGCAAGGAATAGAAAGGAAAGGGAAAGAAGAGAAGAGGAAGAGAGGTAAAGTGGTGAAGAAACAAAAGGGAAGAGATGGGAAGATAGAAGAAAAGAGGAGAGAAGGAGTGGGTTGCAGTAAGGGAAGGGAGGAAGGAAGAGAAGAGGGAGAAAGGGGAAAGAAAAGAGAAACAAAAGGGAACACTGAAGAGGAAAAGACATTTCAGGGTGGAGGGAAGCTAAAGCAAGGAAGAGGGGAAGGAAAAGAAAAGAAGGGGGAAAGAGAAAAGAATGGAAGGGAAGACAGAAGAGGAGAGAATAGGGTAGAAAGGAAGGCGAGGGAAAGTGAAAGAAGAAAAGAGGGAAAACTTAGGGGAAGTGGAAAAGAAGGGAAAGAGAGGAGAAGTAGAAGAGAATGGAAGAGAGGACAGGGGAGGAGGGAAGGGAAAGAAGCGGAAGAGAAGGGTAAGAGAGGTAAAGCAGAAAAGAAACAAAAAGTAAGGGAAGGGGGGAGCGGTATGTGGGAAGGGAAATGGAAAGAGGAAGTAAGAGAAGAGGAACAGAAGGAAATAAGGGGAAGAGAAGAGAAGGAGAACTGAAAGAGAAGGAGAAGCAAACAGGAAGAGAAAGGAAATGAGGACAAAGAAAAAAATGGTTATCTGTAGAAGGAAGACTCCTTGGTGGTGGTGGTGGTGGTGGGGGGGGGGGTTCTGGTTAGGTTGCTGCAGCGAGCACTCAGAGGTAAGTCCTTTTTTCATGGAAATGACTTGGATAGTCATGGTAAAATACATAAGCGCATTGGCCCATGTAAACTTTGCACATGCTTCCTTGCATCATATTCTGAGTTGTTTCTAGTAGTTTGTCTAGTTTTTGTGCATACTGTATGTTACTTTAAAAATTGACACTGAGAATGTCATGATCTAATTCCTGTTCTGGTGAGTGGGGGCAGCTCCATATGGAGCCCATTAACACCTTTCCATCCTGGTGCATTGGGCCTGACATATCAAGACTCTCCAAGACTTAAGAAGACTAATATAGGAGAACCTGGGGGTCCAGAAAATCTGGAATGGATCTGGTCTATTCATGGTCTATCAATCAGAGACACAAAAATCAGACATGCCCTTCTTCCCGGACACATCAATACATGCTGTAGCACTCTAATACCTAGGGGGGGGTGCTGCAAGGCATCTTCATTGGTTAATGCGTTAAGGTTCCATGAACAATGAATAGCAATGAAATGCACAAAACGCGTAAATGTGCATTGCAGCAACACACATCTTAATGCATGTGTCCCCACAACACACAGGCTCACTTTAAATCACAATGGACACCAGGTCAAACAGATATTTGTCCTTACAGGGACACAAATAGCAATAACCCAACAGAGGTTCCAAGTCTAACCAATAACCAGTCTATTTAAAAAACTGTTGGCTTTAAATCCACTTTAAGTGTTGTTTGTTGCTACTGCAGCGGTTCTGGCGTGGAAGGTGTGTTTGCGTGCTGCTCTGATTGAAGTAGGAGAGATGCCCTGCAGGGGAGCTCACAGCGGCTGCCAACACTTCAATTCATCAAACGCCAGACAGGACGGTCTGCACAGACCATCTCAGCAGAAATACACACACCAGACATGAAAAAGATGCCAACGTCTCCTTCTGTTAAAGGGACAGCCAATCTGCATGGTTTACTTATTTTTCTTCCTGTGTTTTAAATGTGCCAATCTCTTTATAACTTCTTGTTTTTATGGGTACATTGCATAGGGGTTGCAGGGGATGCATATTGAGCAACCAGTCTACATTTCCATTTTCGCAGCTGCAGGTTACAGCTTTTTTTAGGGCATTGGAAACCCATCCCAAGCTGGGCAGGAGATATAGACCTGGGCCTAATCTGGTACCAATACTGGTACTGATTCCATTTGCAATAGAGAATCTCAGGGGGTACATTTAGTTATACTTCTACTTGGGGGAAAATTCTTGGCTGTGTCCCAACCAAATGGTTGGGAACAATATTGTGCGGTGTGATTGGAACTGTTTTGTGCATGCATTTGCATGCGGCTGCCATTGCAATGGATGGCTGTGTGGTTCCTGAAAGCTCTGGAGGAAGAACCACACTACAACTGCATGACAAACTGGTTGACCAAAACCTTTAGCCAACAAACTCACACAGCTATCCTGTCTCAGACATTATGGCACCATTGTCTTGGTCTATGGGAAGGTCTTGGAAATATAATGGGAGAGGGGGGGTCTCACAGCTTTCATACCTCTAGTAGAAGCCCAGGGTTCCATGGCTGCTAAACACCTACCTAGGTAATTGATTTCTGATGGCCTGTTTTGTGCCTATAGCAATTTTTATCAATCAAAGAGATTGGGGGTGCCAAGCTGCCATAATACCTAAGGCCCCATTCTGCCTTGACCCACCTTTTGGAACAACTATCTTCCAAAATTCTTCACCCTTTGACAACTTGTCAACAGCCATGATACTCAGACAACTAACGTGTCCAAGACATTATGGCACCATTGGATAGGATTGGAAATGTAACAGTGGGGGAGGATTCACAACTTTCATACCTCCCACCATGTTCTTGGACATTTGCATCTGCCTTGGCACAATCTATGGCAATTTGATGGATTGGGGTGACTTGAGTTGTCCATGTTGAAGTAAATATTGGCGTATGTTTTCGATTCTTAGTAGAAGACGAAGCTACCAGGGTGGTAAACATTACAGAACAAGTCCGGGTGAATGTGACTAACCATTCATAGATATTGCTTGGAAGGGGTCAACTCCTAATGCTATAGTTCGCCATCACAATCTGGTAAAGGGTGTTGCAAGCCTGCAGCTTTTGCCTCAATCTCTGGCTCAGCCTTATATTCTTTCCTTATTTCTGTGAGCAGAATTCAAAGGCACCTAAATCTCCTTTTCAAAAGGCAAAGTACCCCCATATCACTCAAAAGGACCCTCCACCTTTTTTCACATGGCCACTACCCCAAGAGACCAAGTTTCAATCTTGAATAAAACTCCAGCGTGGAACTGGTGTGACTGGCTACAAGTGGTGAGAATAAACTCCTAAAATTTACTAGTTGAAATAAAAGGTCGTTATTGAGAGTTATGTGTTTATGGCTGTCCAGGTCAATATTTATCTCAGAGTGCTAAAACCTTATAAATTGCCTCCATAAAGCCGAATTACACGTGGTGACATCTGTCTTTGATGTGAAAAGATTGGAAGAGAACCAGGTTTGCTCTCTGTTAATCAGTTTATATGTCGTGTCTTGGATGTGTTTAAGTAGAAAAGGTTCGAGTGAAATTGAACCTGAACATGCTAAATAGATAATTGTTCCTATAGTGGAAATATTTAAAGTGGACCTGTCCTTTGTGCAGCATAAGGAAATAGCATTGTATGGCGTTCTTCGCAAGACTGGTGGGGTTGATGCACCATGGCCTGCAGCCTCCTAGGGTCACCTTATTGCCTCAACTGGGAGACAACCTTATCCTAATCCTAAGCCCTTTATCCATCCTCCATCAGTGTCCTCTACTGGAGACTGGTAGTGTCCAGGCCAGCCTTTCTCGAATTTTTTAACATAGGGGAACCTGGTTTACCAGGTTGTGAGTTCTCTGGTGTCAATGGACCTCCCAGGAGGCCAATGCTTGGTGTACCTAGACCTTGATTTCCCAAATCAGTTACCTAAACTTCATGGTGTGAAAAACATTAAAGAAGGAAGCCTCTACCAACCTTTGGAAAAAGCATTGATTGAGAATAGATAAAGGGCTTATGAGCACTGGAAACATACACCAGCATTTACCTGAACATGGACAACACAATCATCCTAATGCAGTGTTTCCTGACCGTTAACATGGGGCAACCCTTAAAATAACTTTCAGATCCTCAGAGAACCCCTTCAGTAATTACTATATCCACAGCTCACAGGATATTAGTGTGGGGGTCAGTAGGAAGAATGTCTCATACACTGCTGGTCATTGGTAAGAATGTCACCCTTATATATAGCCAAAAAGACCATTGGTTTTCTGCAGAATTCTGGTTGAGAAACACAGCGCTAGGTAGTTGATGGCGATGGAGAGTCAAGCTGCCATATTACCTAAGGCCCCATTCTGCCTTCACCCACATTTTGGAACAACCATTTCCTAACATTTTCACCCTTTTTACACCTTCAGCCACGAAACTCAGACAACTTCCACGTGTCCCAGACATTCTGGTACCTCGGCACGACGAGCGGTTTGTGCCTCTCCAATGACTCCTGAAAAGGTGACATTCTTCCAAATGGCCAGCAATGTAAAAGGCTATCTTCACATCACTTTAACCACTATACCAATGTACTGTGAATTATATAGGAGGGGTTACCTAAAGGCCCAAAAGTTTTTTCAAGGGTTCCCCCATGTTAACAAAATCGAGCATTACTGTGATTGAGTTGTCCATGTACAAGTAAATGCTGATGTATGTTTCCGGATCGCATAAGTACTGCTAAGCCCTTTATTCATTCCCCATAAGTGCCTTCTACAGGAGGTTGGTAGTGGCTTACTCCATTATTGGTCTTCTCACCATGATCTTGTAGGTCAGTGATCTGGGGGATAAAGGTCTAAATCCATCAAACATTGGCCTCCTGGGAGGTCCATTGACAGCTGAGAACTCACAACATGGTAAACCACAAAGCTGATATGAGATCTATATGAGATCTGAGATCTATTGCTGACTCCAAGTACTTTTTAAAAAAATGTATTATTGGCTATGAAAGACACAGTGTCTCCACACTCACCTCTGTCCTGGTTTGCTTCTGATTCCATCTTTTTCAATTGAGATTGCCTGTTGAATGTGATTCCACTGAAGGCCTGGTCAATGAATGAGTCCAGGTCACCAAGTTCCTCAGGACCTAGAAGAGTGCATACGTGTACTGTTAAGCATAGGTCATTGGGACTAAGTGAGGTCAGTGTGCGCAACTTAAAGGGTCAAGTCCACCTGACCCCAATATTCTGGGTATGTACAGATTCAATGGCTTCCTATATATTTTGGGAATTCTAGTTGTAGGCTGTACCCAATGGAGCTCTCAGCTCTGAACATGCAAGATTGGATTGGTTGCAAGAAGATAAGTCTGGGACCTTCTGCTGCAATTTCCTCAATGTATTATAAATAGAAAATGTAATGCTGTGGGATTCATAGGGTGGGTGGAGCTGGGAACTCAAGTTACAGGTACACTTCAAAGGTAAATTATGACTTTGAAATTCATACAGAGAATCGGTCTACCAGAATGACTAGAATACTACAATGATGTCATGGGAACACCATCTCTTTTGTTTGTTATCTTGAGGTTCTAGAATCACCATCTTCCCAATTTGGTAATTTCACATTTTTAGAACCTCTTGTCTTTGATCTGCAAAATTTTGACAAGGATAAACTAACGAAAGTTACCCAATGTTTCCCTGGGAAGGAGAAATGAGATGTTTCTTTGAATGCATGTGGAGCTTTTAGATGATCAAAACATGTGGCGTGTGGTCCTGTTTCAGCAGCCAGTCCTATCTATGGTATCTATGGACTTACCCCTGGAATAAGCTGTCTCGAGATCCAACACCCTTATATCCAACTTCACAATAATTTATGATTCAAGCATTTGCAGCAAATTTACAGCTCTGGCTTTAATTTTCCTCTGAAGAAGCCCGGATGGGAGAAACGCGTCAGAAAGTAATACATCATCCTTCTACTATGAATGGTCTAATATCCGAATAGCCTTTACCATGAGATTACCAGGATACAAACCCCCAAATGTTAAATGGAGAAAAAAGGGGGGCTTGCACCCATAGTTCATATATCTTATGTACTATCTGTATATATTATATATATTATAGAGTACCATAATCATTATAACTTCTTTGCCTAGAGTTCAGTTTTACATGACAAGTGTCATCCTGCTGGAAGAAGCGAATGTTAAGCACTCGGCTTTGAACGTCTCTTAGTTTCCGTCACACATTACTGCCCATCGTGACATAAAACCATTTTGCTACCAGTGTGTGGCGTGCGCTCTATAAAACTCCGAAACGTGGAAATTGGTCTGAAGCATGTAAATCCACAGACAGATCATTCGTTTTACCTTTGCTGCTGTCCAGGCCAGGGGTTTCACGGACAGGGTCAGACTGTGGAGGAGAAATTTGGAAACAAATTAAATAAAGTTAGAGGAGATAAAAACTACAAGCAAAATATTGCAAATGGTCCACTGTGAATAAAAAGAGACCCTGGCGAGGCTATGAACCCATTTCTTAAAAATTAATTAAATAATAATACAAGCTAACCCTGACCTCTGTGGCTGTAGGAGCTGTGGAGAAATTCATTCTCAAAGATCAAAACCCTGACAGCTCACAGCACCTGTACAGATGAAGAATGACAGACTGTCCAGTCCCTGCTGCCAGACGAAGCAAGGGGGGAGAAGCTGCATATTCAGGTTTTGTATTTTACATATTGAGGATGAATTTCTCCATAGTACCTGCAGCTACTGAGACCTGAGTGCCTTGTTTCAAAGCTAATTTGCTGCTTGGTAAAATGTTTGAGTGTCCATAATTCTACTTAACTAGAACTTTATGCAATCCACTTAGCAGGCTTTGACAGAGAAGACTGCAGCCACTATTCGTGTGATTCTATGTGGTGACATGGAGGCCGTCCGTTTTTTTATGATTTATTTAGGATTTATGGTGGTTGTAGAGAGGCAAAAATGGCTAATTCGTAACCAATGGAAGATTTGTCTTCCTGACACTTCTCTTGTTGCAGTTCTTCCCGTATTGGTTGACTTTCCTTTTTGTTGAAACTAAAGGAGAACTTGCAACATTTATATATTATGCTATGACTTGTTTTTAAATCTAAAGCTTTAAATCAGGGGTGGACATAGGGAGGTGCAAAGTGTCCTGCTTCACCAGGGCCCTGGACTCAACTCAGCCAACAAGCTCCCTCCAAGCAACCCCATCACTTACGTTTGGGGGCCCCAAGTTAGTTCTGCACAAGGGCCCATTGTTGGCAATGTCTGCCATTTGTCCAAATCATAATGCATGGGCTAAAATTCCTCCTCACAAGGAATGGGTACCAACTGAGCTCTCCTCACCTTCCTCATCCAATCACAGATCCCCCGATTAACGTCACTAGATTTCTCCCGCACCACAGGGGTGTCTGATGTCCGTCTGGCAAAAGAAGCAAGAGAATTATTGACACTGCGTCCTATTAACCAAACAAGTCTTGTCCATAGCAGCCAGATTCTTCCTTTGAGTTTCTATTCCAGTAGGGAATAATAAAAAAGAGAAATTTGACGGGTTGATATGAAAGTTCTTCATTTCCCAATCCTAGCCTCACAAAGCTCGGAGAAGCTAAGACTGGGATGGAGTCATAGTAATGGAAGGGCCAATGGAAGGATACATAGAGCACCATACTAAAATGTAGGCTAAGGTTTAATAGTGGCACATGTAGTGCACTCAGTGTACTAATAAGTGTGTGAGGTCTTTATTAAGATTTAATTGTGGTAGTAGGGATGCAAAAAGGAATCTAGACTTCTAGACTAGACTAGAAGAGTTCTGCATCATTAGTAACTTCTAAACCTGATCAAGCCCTTCTCCTGGACACATTTCCTTTAAGCCCTGATAAAGGTGGATAGCTCTGGCCCCAAAACGCATTAGCTATTGTATTTAATTGACAAATATGTAAAGTCTTCTTTTTTTTAGATTTAGGTTGGTCTGGTACTCAGTAATAGTTTGTTCTATCCCAACAGACACACATTCAGAATACAGGAGATTTATAAGTGTTTGCCTCCCCCTTATTTATATTGTATGACCAGTAAAAAGAGAAGAAAAGATGGGCTTTGCGGCAATTGTTTCTGTGAGTCAAATAAACATAAGTTTAATTAAATAAAAATGTTGTCCTAATTCTAACATAAATCAGCTGAGCTATGTCCTAAACCGAACAAAGATCTCTTACATATTCTTAATACATATTATTCCCATTTTAGAAAATGCACGAGATTGAAGAAGTGTGTAGCAAAAATTATCTTATATACCGACGCGTTTTTGCTTACAAGAGCTTCCTCAGGGGATTCCTTAAAATTATGCATTGCTCACCTACAAAGGTATGTAGGAATGATTGTTACTCGTTGAGAGAAGTGCAAGAAGACACATTAAGTGCATACTAAGAAAGAGATGTAGGAGAATTTATTCTGGTTGTTGACCTTTGACTAAGAAATAGGTTTCAGTATGTTGTTAGGTTGTTTAAGTATGTTACTGATGAATTATTATTTACAATGGTGTTTCATTGTAATGAATGTTATGCACTGTAACCCAAGTTTCCCCTATGGATTCAGTGGCATCACTTGTGAATAAAGTTAAGAAATAATGTCTTGATAGTGATAATCCTAAGGGACTTGTTGTCCTAATTGGATAAGTTGTTCTTTCAAAATTGTTCTAGGAATTTTTGCAGCCAGTTGAAATCTTTATGTGTAGTCTGTAAAAGCAGGGCGTCAGCTTCCAGTCAAAAGGATCTGGTACTCCCAGTGCAACTTCCAACATTCACCTGTTTATGGCACTAGGGGGAGAAGCTGTGGCATGGGGATGTTGGCTAGGAAGGAGAATCTGAAGAAGGGCAATGAGCACAGCCTGGACCTTCCTGTGACATCTCCTCCTCCTCTCCAGGTGGTGTTGGTGGAGCCAGTGGAAGATCTCACCAACCTGGCGATCCTGTAAGAACACCATGAGCCTCCAGGTGAGATCTTCAGCTTTCCCGGCCATGAGGTTCACAATTGTCTTCTAGTTCGGCACCTGCACCTGTGTCTTGGTGTGCCCACTTGGTTGAGACTAGAAGAAGCTTTGCTGACACACACACTGCACAGGCATGGTGGCACCTTTTCCACTTCTGGTAAACCAGACCAGAATACACAGCTAGAACTGGAGAAAGTGCACATTAGAGATACCGAAGTCATAGATACCTTTTCCTAACAGCTGCCATTTTCTCCTGGAACGCATTGAGCCATCTCCCCCGCTCTGTGTTACTGTCTGCAGCCTAGGGAAAGAATGGGAAGCCAAAATAAATTGCACAAAAATGGTGGAATGGCTATAAACAGTAATGATATTTAATACAGCCTGGGGCTTGATGACACCTTTTCAATGCACAAAATAATCTAACTATGCAACATATTAATACTTAAGACTTCCCAACAATGTAGCAAAGTTCCCAAGTGCCCCATCTGTCCTAACTAGAACTTTGTGGGGGGTCTGACTACTAGATCTAACCCCTAAAAGTGTTCTGTTGTCTCCTAAATGATTACCTTTGATCCTTTCAAGGGTTCCTCCATGGACGCATCCATTTGTTTCATCCATTGTAGCTAATGTGCTGTATGGCCACTTGTTCAAGCTTGTGACAATGTCTCCCACACATTTGGGTATGGAAATGTTTGCAGCTTCATGTAAGTTCTGCAATGAGCTCCCCAAATCATATTCAAAGCAGCATGGGTGCAGTTTACATGTTCTTCTATGGCAGCCTTTCTTAAACATTTTAACATGGGAGAACCCGTAAATAACATTCAGGTCTTCTGGAACCCTTTCTATAATTACTATATACACAGAATAATGGTGGTCAATAAGAATAAGGACATTGCTGGACATTGATACGAATGTCATCCTTACAGATAGAAAAAATGATCAAATGTGTCACTTAAACTGACCTAAGAGGCACAAACTATTAAGGAACCCCCAGGAACCTCTGGATGAACCATAGGGTTCCATGAAACCCTGGTTGTGAAACACTCTTTTAGGGTTTCAATATACAACTGGGTAGTTTCACCGGACAAACTGCCCCAAAAACCTGGACCACAAAGAGCACATTAATACCAATAGTTTCATACCTGTGGGCTCTTTGTAACATACAACACTGTCAGCATGTTTTGGGTGAAAATCTCTTCTATTTCAGCCATGTGTGAGCCTAAAAAGTCAGGACCAGATACGCCATGCACGGTTTATAGCCTTCTATATGTCTATATGTCTAATGTCTATGAGAGCCATCTGATTGGGCTCAGATCATTCAATCACCAATGTTGGCTTACTAGAAAACACCATTGTAGTACTCACCAATAAGATTACTTTCCCATTCCTCAATGTCATCTCCATGGGGTATCGGGAACCCATTATATCCACGCTAATCAGTGACATCACCTGATCAAAGGAGGAAGAGAATACAATCATTGGTGTGTCCATGATGGTTATCATATCTAGGTCATGGTATTGTTGGTCTCATTCAACTGCACTTGTGTAATGTCCAAAATCTTTGGCTGCTTATCCAAGTGGTAGCTTGGGTCCAAGTCTAGGTTAATGAGACGATCTGCTGCTAGCTGCAATCATCTGTGCAAATGTAACTTCACATGTTTTTTATATAATACAATTATATTTATTCCCGTTTCTACCAAAATTGTGAAAAATACATTAGATAGCAACTGAAAGATCCAAAGTAAAATTAACCGCAAGGTGTTGCACTTTCAGACTTGTGTTTGGTGGCCAATATGCACTTAAAAATTCAAGGTTGGGGGCTTTTAACACATAGGCTGGCTAGGAAGGTGAATCTGGAGAAGGTGAAAGAGCACGGCTGGCACCTCCGCAGGTTGTCTCTTCCTTCTCTCCAGTCGCTGTTGGTGGAGCCGACGGAAGCTCTCACCAACGTGGCGATCCTGCAAGAACATCACTAGGTTCACAGCCATCTTCCAGTTCTGCCCCTGCACTGTTACTTGAGACTAGAAGGTTCGATGCTGGTACACACTGGCTTGGCCCACCTTTGCCACTACAGGTCCGAAACAAAGATATGCAGCCAGTACGGGAGTGAGTGTAATATATACCGTAATATAGACAGCAAACATCTGAAATCAGCTGCAGGGCATCAACAGCGCTAAGATAGAGATAAAGCCAAGAGGTGAAAAGATTATTTTACAGAAAAAAACATGGTGATTGTTTGTGATCGTCTGTGCACTCTGTATAGTAAACCCAGAAATTTATATAAATATCAGTTCAAAAAAGTTTAATTTACAATATAATGTTTTTCAACATTCAATACTTACATCTCGTAAGTCTATGGTACCCCATAGCTCCCCCTGTAAGAGAAAAGAGATACAAAATCATATATATAGTATATACATATATATTATATTAAAAATATAATAGATAATACAAATCTATTAAACAGCCCCATAATGCACAACAAAACACTAAGTAATGGAACATATGTGGAACTTTCTGAGTCTCCATGCCGGGTTTTAATTCTGATGCATTGACTCTGGACCTATAATTAAATGTACTATGAATTCCAATGTATGCTATTGTTAAAGTGACGCAGTGGTCAAACTTCCAGGAGTGCACTGCAAGGGACCAGGAAATCAGCACTATGAAAGTATTAATTCTGCCAGGGATTTCTCTTTGATGAGGCAACGTTCGGAGGAATGGGTTTCAGGATAAGTACGTTTTTGCTTTACAGGCACCCCATTTATTTTGGGCTTTTATTAAGTTGCAATCTTTGCCATCCAGCCATATATTATTATGCTAGTAGAGCGCACGCTCATGAACACAGTGTATCTTGTATCAGAGTTGTAATACAATATAGATCAATGCTAAAGTCATGGTACCTCTTTGGCATCGCTTCCACGCATCTTGAAGTAGGAGAGGTTTATCCCTTTAAGAATGAATTGGTACGTCCTCCAATGGAATTTCTGCAGATATAAAAAATGATAATATTTGTCTTTATAGTCATGATGATAAATTTAAGGTACGGAAGTCATTAAAGTGAAACTAAACTCAAAAAAACCATAAAGACACCATGAGGTAGAAACTAATGGTAGGAGAGAGGTGCCAAGTTTGGGCAGCCTGCATAGCACATGGTGAAGCTTGGCACTATACACAGCATGGCTGCAGGTAGACTCATAGACCAAGGACAAGATAATTCCTGCACATGCAGGAGATAAACCATCATTGGCCATCCAATAGGTAAGGAGGATCATCATGGATTTGGAAGACGCAAAGATGGTGGCTTTAGTTTAGTGGACATATCATTGGTGCATCGAAAGCTTAATGTGTATGCTTGCTGACTCTATAGTCTATGTGCATACTTGCTGACTAGAGATAAAGCTCACTTACACCAAGGAACATTTAGTTCTGCTTTAGAGGAGATTTACAACCCATTGTAAAAGGATTTTCATATCAATGTAAATATGCAAAAACTACTTCCTTCGTCCCTGTAGACAGGACAATGTATGACATTGTATCAGGTTATGGATTGCCTTGACCTCAGCTAAAGATTTATCCGGGTTATATGTTTGTGGGTTGCAAGGTACCTGTACAAGGAACATATCAAGAGTCTACAAGGACCAACAAGACCAATCCATTACAACAATGCAATACTACAAGACCAGAGTGATAAGCAATAGGACGTCATGCTGCTCTGCAGGCAATGTGATTCTGGATTCTCTCAGAATGCATAAAAGTGGAATTAATTGGCAGGAATCTATAACTAAATGGAACTGTGAATCGAAATTGTTAGGATTTATCTTCTTCAGTCATGTATTCTACACATAGGAGGCAGCACTGAGCCTATTGCCACCACATGAGAAGTTATAGTAAAGCAAAATGTCTTAATGTAGAATGTGGAAAGAAGATGGAAGGAGGGTGGGCAGATAGAGGTCAGATGTGGACAGTTGTGGACAGAATGGGTAAATGAGGTGGCACAAACAGGAAACCGATGGGGTAAGGTGAGTCGACAGGTAGTATGAACGAATAGGAAAATGGGGATGGAAGTTGGATGGAGGTGGGATGGGCAATGGGTGGTGTAGACATAGAAGAAGATGGTATTAGGAAAGTGGGCATATGGTGGCAAAGTAGGCAAAAGATCGTTTGGGCAGAAGGTGATGTGGCCAGACAGAACCAAAGTTAAGTGGACAGGTGGGTGCAATGTTGTGCGGACAAGGCACCACAAGGTTTTGTGGACCAGGTCAAGAAGATCGTGTGGAAATGGTGGACGGAAGATATTTGGGGCAAAGTGCCACGAAAGTAAGACAAAGAAGATTGGCAAGCCACAATTTGAAGAATCTGGATGGATGATTTTACATTTCAGACTTTCCAAAAGTTTTTCAAGAAAGTTACAAAAAGTCTAAAAATCACTTAAATGCAATTTAAAGTGATAAATATTTATTCTGTATTATAGATAGTTTTATGTGCATTTTATATTATGCTGGGCATTAGGTTGACAGACAACATTAGGTTGTCTCTGTTGATGTACCTACCCCCGTTGATTTTCCATTGTCCTTGTCTAAGCATACACAAGACTAAGGACTTTCTACTCAACACCATGCAACAATGCTGGACCGTACACGAAGCATTGTCACATGCAAGGAGGGGAAGTGAGTGACACTCTCCTATACTTTTTCTGTATTCCTAGTTGATTGGACAGGTATGTGATGAGTATATGCTGGGTTAGGAATGCATTTAGGCAAATATGTTGATTTGCCTAGTAAGTCGGGTTGAAAAAAGACATAAGTCCATCAAGTTCAACCACTGGAGAAATAAATATATCCCAGATATAAAACCCTTTAAGACATAGTTGGTCCAGAGGAAGGCAAAAAAAATCCTGGTACAATTTGCTCCAACACGGGACAAAATTCCTTCCTGATCCCATCGGATGTTCCCTGGATCCACAGTCTCTGTTATCTTTACTTTAAATCTTTAATACCCCAATACATTCTGTGCTTCTAGAAATCATCCAGCTTTTTCTTAAAGCAATCTATAGGAGTTGCTGAAACTACTTCCTGAGGGAGATGATTCCACATTTTCACACACCTTACAGTGAAGAATCCCTTCCTTATCCAGAGGTTAAACTTCTTTTCCTCCAGATGCAAAGAGCGCCCCCTTGTTCTTTGTAATGATCTCAAAGTGAATAATTGGGAAGAGAGTTCTCTATATGGACCATTTATAAACTTATACAGGGTGAACATATCCCCCCTTAAACAAATAGATTCAGTTCAGCTAATCTCTCCTCATTACTTGCTTTGCGTACCTACTATATGTGCATTATACAATTTTAATTCAAACCAAATTTATCAAAACCATTCCTGAAAATCCACAAAATAAAGTGTAGAAGTTACAAGTTTATCGCCAGGGTTTACTTGTTGGCCATGCTTTATAAGTCATTGGATCGGCCATAGGATGATAGGCTGGCCTGGAAAAAGTTTGAGATACATAAAAGTTTTTTTTAACATAAATCCTCATGATGTTCCCATTGTAGCACTCTCCCTACACAGGCCAATGACATTATCAAAATCTCCTTCCCAGATAGAAAGTCCAAAAACCAGCAAGAGAATTGATCTCCGAGTCAGTAACGTTGCCATCGATGACAATCACTCACCAAATTTTGCCGCCTCTTCTCCAAAATGCCGGAGATTTCGGCTTCCTGTTCCATCACTTGGCACAGCCCACCCTCCCTCGTCCAGTTCCTTTGGACCTGTCACCGTCCCACTTGGCACGGTCTCAGTTTGCGTCTATCTGCCTTTGGATGTGCCAGCCTCCGTTGGCTCCAGAACCCGGAAAACCTTCATTCGCTTCTCGGTGGACTTTGGTATCTTTTACAAGTTATTGCTTCTGTCAAAGTTCAGCCTGATTATTGCTCTGAGCCGGGCTGGGAATTCAGCGGTGTTATACACAGGTCAACATGATCTGGTTACATAATTGCGGATTATCCAGCGGCCTCTTAAGATGAATCATTGATGATCATCATTGCCTCCAACTGGAAAGCTGCTTATAAATGAATAATCGGACTTGTATAAAAGAAAACCGCGATGTGAATTGAAAGTTGATTAGGAGAACATCAGGCAAAGCTAACAATTTTATGACCAAGCTGACTCACTTGTAAGGGAAGCCGATGGAAAAGGAACATGGTTGTGCTGTTGGGTTGCATGTTCGTTTATCTGTTTGAGGACTGAAGGGCATGAAACTTAGGATCACTGTGATATACAAAAAATATTGAAAGAGATTACTCACTAATTACCTAATTAACGGGATTTGAATATACCATTGCCGCCATAACCACCTCCTTCCGTGCAACAATTTTAAATAAGAGCACTGCTGGAAGTACAAACATCAGACTTCCCCTCTCCTTCTTCCCGAAGAAGCGGATTTTTTCTGCGAAACGCGTCGAGCAGTAATTCAGAATTTAAACCCTTTGGGGGTATTCTGTAAGGTGAGGTCATTATATACACCCACAATTTTATTGTGTTTTATGTATTTGAAATGATGTTTGTTTTTAATGTTCATTACTAACAAAAAAAAAATTATTTTTGTAATATATTGATTGTACTGGCTTTAAAAGTCCAGCTTAAAATTGATGTCTTTCATCGCGTATCTTTTCCAAAGCTTACAATTCCATGTTAAGCCGTGAGATTTCCTGATTACCCATTCCCGGGTTCGGTAATCAGCTGATATAGGGGAGATATTGGCCAATTAAAACTGGGAACTTAAGTGGACTTAATTGGCACATATATAAAAAAATAAAAAACAAAAACTTTTTATTTATAAAATATTAAAACACCAATAAAAGATTATGCCATTTGTCTTAACATGCAAGACAGCACGATCTGAACATCAATATTACTCATAGATTGGACCATAGTATATCAAATGGTTTAACAGCTAACAGTATAGCATCTCACAACATTAGAGGGTGTCTCGACGCGTTTCACAGTCAATGCCGCTTCATCAGGATAATAACGTTGAGAGATCTAGAATTGAATAAATACAATATAATATACAATAACTAATAACTATTGTTCTTCAAAACAGCAACAAGCATACTTACAATTACTTATAGCATATATTATACATTACAGTATCTTGTCATCTTCATTCAAATGTATGTAGGGCCTCAAAGCAAACCAATGAATAAAGCAAAGCTCAGTCAGGACCACACAGGCCATTGTGAACTTGGAGATGCCAGACAAACATAGGGCCACCATTTGGGATGCAGTAGGTACACGAAGAAGTCACTTTTGATTATTTGAAGCCAAATTTAGGCATAGAAGACAAAACATAATGCAACTCTTTATACATGATTGCTTCATTCCTAGTATTTTATGAAAGCAGCCTGGGGGTCACTACATTTCTTGGGCCTGATGGAGGGTGCTGGGTACAGAAGAGCTCAGACTGGTAGAGAGAAAGAACGAGTACATGGAGCCAATCCAAATTGCTGCACCAACCAACGAGGGGTATGCCAATATTAGGAAAGAGCAGAGGGGCACAGAAATAATCTCATTAGTCTTCTGCCTCTCCCCTATAGACCACTCATCCATTGGAGGACGGACAAGACCTATGAGTGTTTCTTGACTGCACCAGTGAAGAATCCGGTCCTCGTGCTCGGTCAGGCAACGATGTAAATCACAGCAAAGAAATAGAAATCCTTTGAGAGCTAACTGCTTTCTTCCATATGGACACCATCTGTATATTTAGAAATTTGCTTTCATTCTTGTTCAACTTTTGAGTACCAGTCGCGGTGGGATCATTTGGGTCAAGATTACCATTAAAAACACAAAATCTGAAGTTGGATGACTGGTCACATGGTATATGTTGAGGAATTGGTCTCATGGTCATTGCATGGTGGATAGATATAGCTATCAGGACAGTGACCCTTACGCCTGGCAGAGGCCATGTGACCAGTGCCACGGCGTTGATCTACATCAACCCTTCTCAACCTTTTTAACATACAGGAACCCTTGAAATATCATTCAGGTCTTCAGGGAACCTCTGCCATGGCTGTGATACCAACATGCCTCTTACAATGCTGGCCATTGGGAAGAATGCCACCCTTGCAGATAACCAAAA
>NC_092864.1:8962932-8964068 GCF_032062135.1 Pyxicephalus adspersus
TCCCATTGTTTTATTTTATTTGTTTATTTCTCAGATGATGTTTTAGGTAAGTATGACCTTATCTGTGTATTTTATTTAACTGTTATATTTATTGGCATCAAATAGTTTGAGTTTGATAACTATCATTTCTTGTTTGGTCTTAGATTGGAATGAAATAAACTCATAATGAGTGAGAAAAAGCAAATAAATATAGTGGTACCCTGGTATAAGTCCCTAATCCGTTCCAGATCCTTGGATTTATACCAAATTTTTCCCATAAGAAGTAAAAGGAAAATGATTAATCCATTCCCATGAAAAAAAAAATCTTATTGTTATTGGCATATTATACATCGATGGGGCTGTATAAAATAATTTAAACACTGGTTAATACTAAAATACATAAATACAAAAGCAATTAGATGAAATAAATGAAAATGTAACCTCAATTTACCTTACTGAGAAGAGTTGAGTGCCTACTAGGATGGTGCTGAGAAGGGAGGAGGAGATGTTCTGTAATTCACAGAGTTATAGCGCGGGTTGTTCACTGAATGGAAGTAACTGACGTACTGACACTCGTGGGCAGTCATGGCTTTGTCTTGAGAGAGGTAAATAAAGGTAGCGTGCGGTGTTAGGTCTCATTTTGACCCATACAAGTTCTAGCACAAAGGTTGTATATCATGAAAAATGTTTCCAGTCCAAACAGGACTTATACCAAGTCGGACTTATTCCAAAGCGGACTTATACAGAGGTACCACTGTATTTTGCATTTCTTTAGTAATACCAAAGATAATGCAACTTCAGAGGCTCCACAGTCCTCGTCAGGCACCATTAGGAAGATCATTATTTTACAAATGTATTTATCTCTTTATAAAAATTCATATTCATGGTCCAGGGGATCCAAAATTATGAATTTAGAGGTCTGTGAGGTCTGAAACGTTGGCACCCGCTGATCTAAATGGTCACTTTATGGATTTGGGAATTGTACAGAACAAGGAAAGCATTTCTACTTTTGCCTTGCCATCAAATTATATATCCGGTGTAAATAAAATATATTTTCTTTTTTTTGGTTGGTTTAGGTTAACTTAAAAATGTTATAGGAACTGAACAAGAAGCTGTAGGTGCATTCCAGGTCCCAGAAATGACTAAATCTCTTCTTT
>NC_092864.1:8965773-9062621 GCF_032062135.1 Pyxicephalus adspersus
GTGGTCATTTGTGACCCCAGCAGGTCATGTGGTCATTGCTGGTCATGTGGTCATTTGTGACCCTAGGAGGTCATGTGATCATTGTTGCTCATGTGGTCATTTGTGACCCTAGCAGGGCATGTGATCTGTAACACGAGCAGCCTGCCTTGCCCCTGGCCCTGTGCATTATTCAAAAGGCAGTGAGAATATAAAAAAATGGCAGCTACAGAATACACTTTACATGGAAAATGTAGACTATGTGTGGAGCTGATACAGATCCCGACATCATGTTTGCCTTTCTATTGGGTTGAAATGAATTATTCAGACACTGTTATTATAAAGAAGGGACCGCGCATTTGACACCATAAATGGACCGTGATGGTTGTGATAGACCCAGCTATTCCTAAATTCAATTTCTCAGGTTCTCCCACCGTCCCTAGCTTGTGCCACATGAGACATGGATTGTCTGCTTTCACCAGGCCTGATTACACGGGTTATTTGGCCTATAATGGATTTGTACAACCATTGCCGCTCATTGTATATTTTTATTACACCGACCAGAGCAACGTGTGATCCAGTTATAGGATAGAAATCTCCAGTCATAGGAGACACCGGGGGGGGGGGACTTACAGGTAAGGATGGTGGGCTGGCAGATGGTGAGCAGACATAACACAGCGCCAGTCTATAATGTGCCCCTGATAAAGTCTAATAAAAGTCTAATACTGGCTATTTATAATGTTTTCTATCCTGAGGATTCCCTCCTACCCCCCACCCCCCACCTCCCATGTGACCATGCTGGATGCCTGAGCACCCAACCACCGATGTGACCCGGGATAAAGGGGAACAAGTCACATGATCCCTGCTACCCTTTTTATCTTCCCCCCGTCCTGATAAATTCCCTTGAACATTTTTTAATACACGGCAATAAGAAAAAAAAGATTTAACAATGACAGGGCAACATTTTACTGGTCCAAAATTGTTACATTTATTCCCAAAGACAAAGAAAAGACTTTATATAAATGAAAAATAAAAGCCGAACACAACCTGGTGTGTTCACTTTGGTCTTCACTGGAATTGTTTCAACAAGGCAGAGAAATCTGGTTTATAAGGTGAGCTCACCTTGAAATGTCAGTTTATTCGGGTTAAAAGTGACAGGTTCTCTTAATAAGATATCTCTTACCCACGAATATTATAGACTCGGATCCCTTGGAATTTGCTGGTACTGTTGGGTATGTGGGGGTGGGGTATGTGACCTTATGCTCCTCCCATAATGCAAGCCTCAGGTCTCAAGTAGCCAATTGCCAGTCAGAACACCGTCACATGGGGGGGGTATCTAATTCTGTGTAAGCTCCAACTAAAACAGACAAGGAACTTACACATAGACAAGACCCAGGGCTCAGACAGATAAATGGAGCTAAAAGAGAGCATCACAGGGTGGCGATGGTGGGGTGTGAGCCCTAAAAAGAGAACCTTCCACGTCCATGAGCTGGTAAATGAAACCTATTGATTTCCCGTTGATTTCTAAGATCTCAGGAACTCCAATGGTAAAAATCTCTGCAGTTTCCAGCTCCACCCATCGGCTTCAACCACCAAAAAGAATCCCGCTCACGCTGTTGGAATTGTTTAATAATAAGGAGACTCCTTGGCATGGTGGAGACAGGAACCCTTAGTGGAAAATATCACCATCAGAGTAATTGAGAGAGCTGCATAAATGTCAGTTTGACCCTTCAAGTTAACCCTACCCAAAAGCTGGTAGTCCATGGTGGGTTAAGGGAGCGTCCGGCTCTTTCTACAATTTAATAATGAAGATGTGCAGGCAGCTGTCAGTCCCTACCCCATGCCAGTTCAAAACAAAGATGTCCCTTGCCTACAACTGGATAAATAAGTGATTTAGGTCTGGTAAAGAGACCCTGTCACTTTGTCCATTTAATACTCGCCTCTTCAGTAATTACCCGCCTTCCTTCCTCCATCCAGCAAATACTTTGTGCTTCCGGCACATGGCAGGTGACGGTGTTTGGGTTTGGCGGCCATATACTAGACTGGCTGTAGTGGCTGACGTCTCTGCTCCCTTTAAGTTACAACACCAGGCTGTAATGGGTCTTGGAAACGGAATGAGGAAGCTGGAGGAGGGCCTTGACGTGTATGTGGTTAATAGGAGTAAAATTACATGCTAGTCCAAGAGACACGTAATAAACTGGCATTGGATTGCACTTGCCAGCAACCACTCACAACTAAAGCTCTGGGTGGAGTTGTCCTTTAATAGACTGGATAAGCACAATTAAAAAAAAGAGAAGAACTTTACGAAGTGGGGACAGCGGATTTCACTTTACAAAGTTCTTCTGTGTCACAAGAAAAGATTATAAGATCTAGGTGACCAGCGAGATGAGGGCCAGTTTATCCGAGGGCTCGTCCCTCTCCATCGCAGGCCGATATAAAAAGCAGCCGTCCCTGTGTCAGTCACCGTGGTTAGTGCTCGAAGTTAAAAGTCTTCAGGCTGGGAGAAGAGGTAACGGAGGCTATTTGCTACGTAGAAGTGCTTTGTAGAGCGTGAATCCCACAACGGCGGCCACTGTGGCTCCCAGCGCCACGCGCAACCAGAATGATGCTGTGCTGAGTTCGGTGTCGTGGAGGTGGCTGCAAAGACGAGAGAGAGAGAGAGAGAGAGAGAGAGAGAGAGAGAGTCACCGCTGAGGGTTCTGGGAGGTCATAATCCAATACACATTTCACTGTGGTACTGATATCTGTGTGTGTTTTATGTTCTACTTAACCCTTGTTTCACCAGTAGTCATTAAATCCTGACTGCCCAGACTAGATTTAGCAGCGTGTTAATGCTATGACTAATTTGTCATGTAAGACATTTTATGTAAACTATGCAAAATAAAACCTGATAGGCAAGAGTCATTTTGAATGGCACCGAGCACTTTTATAAAGAGAACCTGTGCTATAGTGCACGGCAGTGAAAAATTGAACAAGAGTGTTTTCTCCTGCTTTGGAGGGGATCATTGGGGAATGTTGGGTTCACTGCACTGTGATAAAATGTGCAAGTTATGAGAATGTATTCTAATATGTATTCTGGAGTTCGCAGGTTTCCTCCTAGACTCCGGTTTCCTCCTACATTCCAAAAACATGAAATTAGGTTTATTGGCTTCCCCCCAAAATTGACCTTAGACTGTATTAATGACATATGACTATGGTAGGGACTTTGGATTGTGAGCCCCCATGAGGGACAGCTGGGGACATGACTATAGACTTTGTACAGCGCTGCATAGTATGTTGGCACAAACAGGGGGAGAACCTGCAAACTCCATGCAGAGAGTGTGCTGGCCGAGATTCAAACCTGTGACCCAGCACTTCAAAGAGTGCTAACCACTGAGCTTTCTAGTAAAAAAACATTACAGTCTAATGTGGAACTTTTTACGCATTTGGCATTCATAACTTTTGCAGATCAGGAACAAAAACAAACCAATGTGCGTCAAAAAGGACCGCCACCTTGATGAACCCTTTTTGTACTTTAACGCAAACCACAGTCCAAGTTCAGATACTCACGGAAAGGCAGCGGCTGTAGCTAGCTTGTTGTAGATAGTTTTGTCTATTGTACCCTGGCAGCTGAAGTGGTAGGGAGGAGGCAGGCGATGTTTGTGACAGAATTCGGCTACAGAGATCCCGTGCTGTTGCTTTACCTCTCCCAGGTCCCATTTACACCCCACAAACATGCAGGGCGTCTGACTCTCCATATAGTGTTGCTGCAAAAAGAAGGAGACACAGAGGAGTTAAAAAAGCAGATATTATAATAGAAGGCAAGGGACAGATAAGATTTGGGTGATCTTTCTATGGTGGCGAGGTGTGGAGTCAAAAGCAATATTAAGTACCTGGAGTAAAATGTAGTGACTCCACAACCGTGCCAGGGTGTACTCAGGACCCACTGCCTTCTCCAAGATGGGTAAAGTTAGCATGAATCTAAACTCTGCAGCAAAAATATGAAATAGTGCAGCCTCCTAGACCTTAGATGTGCTGTATTTTATTTTTACCTGTTGACCCTCTCACATTTCCTGCCCTAGGGTGACAACACAGATACACTGTACAGCATACAGAAGCAGTGTTTTATATATGGACTTCCTCGGCAATGACAGATATACATTAGACCTTACCTTGTATATACTGGCGCAGTAGTTGAAGGATTTGGGGTCGCTGACATCGTACATTAAACAGGCCACATCACAGGCAGCGTCTGACTGTTTCATGAACTCTGTGTCCACATCCACCTCAAAAAGCTGTTGGGAAATAAGGGGAGAACAGTCATTAAAAGCAGTGCCTAGATCTTGCTTTAAATGTTTTTCTCTACAAATGGTAATGGAGGGAAAAGGACAAGATGTTAATGTGGGCATTGGGGTCCCTCCTATATGAAGATTTACACGCCCTTCATTATCATTGAATACAGGTTCACCAAATGCCAGGATATTGGGGTGGGCAAAGTCAGCTATTGTGAGAGTTTGCTGCCAAGCCCAGTCCACATTCATTCCTACTGTTCTTCCACTACGATGAGCAATGTCACTGGGAAATAGAAATGCAAAGGAGGCAGGAAGGGGCGAGAGTTACTCCAACTGAGATTTGGGCATGACCGGGAGGCTTAGGAGACATCCCTGCAGCAGTTTCCTTACCCTTCTTCCCTGGGACAGGGGCTCTTTAAAGCCAAATTCAGGGGACAGTTCAAAACTACCTTTGGACTGGGGGAAGTGGGGGTGGAAGGCGAGCAGTGCAAAAGATAATTCCTTGATTACCTTGATCTACTTCTAGGGTATCGTGGTAAGCAGTTTTACTTACCACCTTATCCCTTGTTCCTGCAGGCTTTCCTCATTCGTGGGATCAGTCCCCGAACTATTCCCTTTGGCACTCCACCAGGCACAGCCACGACAAGCAGTCCTGCAATGCGAGTGAATATGCCTTGGACCCAACCAAAACTCAAAGTGCCAAAGGGAAGGGGAAAACCCTGTCTGCTGGAGAGTAAGGGGTATAGTAGGTAAAACTCAGCAATGTGGGGGTGGAGGGAAAAGGAAGCCCCATTGACAGGGTACTTCTAAAATTTCCCTGGAGTACAGCCTTAAGTAAAGCTGCATACTATGATTTGGTGAGGGCGCATCGCCCTTTTCAGAGCCCTAGACATCTTGCAGACAGTGTCATCTCACAGATTCAGGTCAGGCCGCTCCTCTGTGGGATGACATAATTAAGCTGTCAATTAAACGAAGAAGGAATGGGACCAGAGCGGCGCACACTGCGGCCTTGGGACTGCAGACAGAAGCTGATGTATTTTCTTCCTACACAAACCTGACATTCCAATATATGAAGAGATAAAACGTTGCCTTTGCCTTATTTTTCCAGTTTTCCCCTTCCTCACTACTACAAAATAATCTATTCCTTTTTATCAGTCTCTCTGCTTTATATTACTGAATTATTGTCACTGTGAAATCAATATTGTGCCTAATAATGATTTAAAAGAGCGGTGAAGATACACACTGTGCTAAGAGGAAAGAAATTACGTTACTATGAATGTGACTTTCACTTCACAGAACCCTTTGCTGGAATTACTTTAAAATTAAAATGATGGAAGGTCAGTGGTTTCTTTGTTGTCTCTTCATCCTTCTAGAAAATGCAGCTTTCTCTGTAAAATGTATAATATACACTGATCAGCCCAAATATTAAAACTACTGTCCAAGTATTGTGTAGGTCCTCCTTGTTTTACTAAAATAGCTTTGACCCGATGAGGCATGGACTCTGAAGGCGACCTGGCACCAAAACGTTAAATCCTTAAAGTCACAATGCCTTTGTCTTCCTGGCTTCTCCCTATAGTGCATCCGGCTACCATCTATTCCCAAGGTAAATGGCACACATGCATCTAGCTATCCACTATTTATATGAAGACCTGATTCATCAGATAGGGTCACCTTTGTCTATTGCTCCATGGTTCAGTAAACAAAATGCTCACATGCCCATGGTAGACAGTTTTGAAGGTAGACAATGGTCAGCATAGGTACTCTGATTTGTCTTGTAGCTAAGCAACCCCATTTACCGCATGCTGTGATGCATCGTGTGTGTGTCCACAGCATTCCCTGATGACCAGTATGATGGTTTTCAGTACTGTGTAGCACTTCTATGGGATCAGAAGCCCATGTGAAAGTGCTTATCCTTGGCAGTTGGGTTGGCATTAAAGTGAACCTTTTTTTTCCTTTTCTTTTGCATTGCCAAAGAAAAGTTTAAAACAATAACTGCAGTTCTGCAAGTTCAAATGCTGCTTCCTTGCAATATAGAAAACTAGAAGGGTACTCCTACAAACTGGGATTAGGCTACATACACACGTCAGATAATTCTTGTCCAATATTTGCCTAAGGGCTGATATCGGTCAAGAATCTGGCATGTGTACAGCGCTCGACATCCATAGTGGAGAGGGACCTTTTTATAAAATATAAAGATTATCTACAGGGTAAAGGAGAGAGTTGGCTCCGTGCCTGTAGTACTCACTATAAGATACTTCTCCTGTCCTCCAACCAGCACCGTGTTAATGGAGTAGAAGGAGGCTTCCCTTCGGTTCTTCTGCTGATCCTGAGGAATGAAGAGATAAAGGGTCACATAGGGGCATTACATAGGAATTCCCCACTGACACCATGAAACAGCAGCTGGTTACAAACACATCCTTTACCTCAAGGCTTTGGCCAAGGAATGCCCGTAGGAAGGCTGACTTCCCTGTCCCCCGAGGGCCTATAACTTTACACAGGAAAACACTTCTCTGCGTCTGTCCCTTTTCCAAGTCTATCCTCTTTTCGCGGGTCACTGAGAGAAAAAAAAAGAAAGAACACCACCGTATATCTGCAAATCTCTATAAAGTTAAAACAATGCTATATTTAATCTTGAGGAGCAAATCCAGCCAAATTTTTTGTGGCAGAACCAAATTTCTGTATGTGATGCATAGCTCACTGGGGAGACGAAGTGATGGCAAATGCTTCCAGTGAGAACACCGACTGAATACACGGTTGTATTTGGAGTGCAAGGCTTTGCTTGTTTATTTAGTATATATATCTTATTTATCATGGCCTTTGATGTCAGGGCATGGAGAAGTAAGAAAGGTTGGAGTTAAAAAGGAATAAAGAAATCCTAACACAAACAAGTCTGTATCATAAGGGCTTATTGGTGTAGAGGATATACAAACACCAAACCAAGGAATTACACAGTTGCTATAAGTAGCAGCTTGTGCAGCTATCATTGTATCCTGATTGCTATTAATCCTTTACCAGCCTGGATAAGAACTTGAGGAAAGATGGGAGTCCAATTCACTTAGCCAGAGCTGATACAAGACTCACATCTGCCAGATCACAAAGATAATGTCATGAGAAACCAAATATTTATTTCAGTGGTTAACACTCTGGCCTTTGCAGCGCTAGGTCCCAGGTTCGAATCTCAGCAGGACACTATCCACATGGCGTTTGCAGGTTCTCCCCATGTTTGCGTAGGTTTCCCTCAGGTTCTCCTGTTTTCTCCCACATTCCAACAACATGCAGTTAGATTTATTGGCTTCCCCCAAAAATGGACTTTAGACTGTATTGAAGATATATGACTATGGTAGGGACATTAGATGATGGACAGCTGACTATGGACTTTGTACAGCACTGTGTAATATGTCAGCGCTATATAAATACAATGTAATAATAATATTAGTGAATGCAAAACCCTCCATCAGGATTTGTTTATTGATGGGTCCTAACTTAAGAGATTTTCCTTGACTTCCTCTGCCAGTGAAACTATAAAATGATGGAATATCCTAAATTTAACAGCTGGCTTTGACACCCTTTCCTGCTCTACCCAAGGATAGAAAAAGCATTTCAGCTACAGTTTAATATTCCAGACCATAGTTATGTATTGGATTTAAACAGACTCTGTAAGTAAAATTCCCTTTTTCTGCTGCACCTGAGAATGTTTAGCATACAGCAGTTCCCAGAGGTCCTTTAGAGATCTCCAGCGCTGGATTGCTAAATGACAGACTGCTATGGTTTACTATTAGGGAGGACCCATATTGTTCTTCCTCCTTCATAGAACTAAACAGTGCTATCAAATCGTTTGTAATGATCACTAAAGTTTTGTTGTCATCAAAAAAGTATCCGTACAATGCCTATGATTTCCAATTATCGTTCAACATAACGAACCCAGGACTTTGCATATGACCAAAAGAAATCCAACAATTGCTGCTCTGAGCAGTCTGGTGTTGGTATTCCTTTAAGAAATACTTGTTAACCTTTGGGTCGAGCTGACCAGCACTCCCAGATGATCTCACTTTTGGACTCCACATTTTTTTTTAAATTTTTTATTTTAAAAAGCACCGTGCACAAAAAGATTATTAATACTTACCTATCATGCAGGCCTTTCATCTGTTTAGAAGCCCTTTCATCTCAATAGGGCACAGTAGTTACCATGTAGACTGTTGATTGCACTACAGCACCCAGCAATGAACCTGGTGTTGGGTATAGATGGAAGGATGTGGGAAGTAAAAGATTTTAGGTTCGTGGCTCCCCTCTCACCAGTTAGGTAAGTAATATGACCAGGGTGTAATGTACATGTATTGCTACCTAGTCACTTCTTAAGCTGAACTCTTCTAAAGGCACAAAGCTAAATGCACTGATGAATTACATATAAAGGTCCAGTTTCACCTATAAAAGGTTTTGTATTTCTGCCCACCCAGTTTTGAGATTTGAGTTTTGAGACATGTCTGATTTTGCTTTGCTGCAGTTCAGTAACACTTACAGGTCCCTCTGAGATGTGTTATGTATATGGCTCATACCTGTGATAGCGTGAGTCTGGCTGTCCTGTTCACACAAAATCGGGTATCCTAAATACCCCAAATGTTCCAGGCACCGGTGTACATCCAGGTAAGCCACAAGCCTGCCAGGAAAACAGAAAGTTAAGTATATTTAGAGGAAAAAAAACAGTTGTAATGACTTTGAATGAACCTCAACAACAGGGAAAAAAAACCAAAAAGTAACTGAAGAACAGGATGGAGTATCAGGCGGCTGTTTAACTTACGTCCATTGGCACAGGTATCCGTGCAGGGGTAGCAAGCCCTTCTCTGCCATACACACCGTGCTCTGCAACTCCGGGCCCCATGGTGTGTAAGGGAAAACACTGAAAAAGCTTTGCAGCTCAGAAGGACTTAGAGCACCATCGCCATCCTGTGGAAAGAAAGAAAAATACTTTTTATCACGGTGATTGAACACTCATCTAAACAGTCATGCTGACAAGAGCAGCCATTGTCAATCTTTATGTATTTTAAATTACCTGTCAGTCATACAATCAGTATTACACTGAGACAGCACACCTCATTCTTATCTCCTACATTTATACAATAGGGAGCATTTCCCTTCTTACATTACTATAATCAGCACTACATGTTTCCTCATTTGTTATATACCATAGGCAGCAATGCTATCCCTCCCTTCCTATATTATTGTATACAATAGACAGCACTGCTATTCCTCCCTTCCTACAATACTACAGGCAGCACTACCTTTTTTTCCTTTAATATTATATACCATAGGCAGCATTACTATTCCTCCCTTCCTATAATAATGTATGCACCCGGATGAGCACTGCTTATGCTCCCTTCCTACAATACTTTAGGCAGCACTAATTGTTTTTATTTAATATTACATATCATAGGCAGCATTGCTATTCCTCCCTTCCTATAATAATGTATGCAATAGGGAGAACTGCTTATCCTCCCTTCCTACAATACTATAAGCACTAATTGTTTTCCTTTATTATTACATATCATAGGGAGCACTACAATAGGGAGCACTGCTATTCTTCCCTTTATAAAATAAGGTATACAATAGGGTGCACTGCTATTCCTCCCTTCCTACAATACTAATGGCAGCCCTTTTTTCCTTATTATCATATACCATAGGCAGCATTGCTATTCCTCCCCTCTTACACTAATAGGGAGAGCACTGCTATTCCTCCAAACTATACACAATATACATCACTCCCTTGCTTCCCATATTACTATATACAATACATGTTATTATATACAATAAGTGTCACCAATAGGGCACAGTAGTTACCATGTAGACTGTTGATTGCACTACAGCACCCAGCAATGAACCTGGTGTTGGGTATAGATGGAAGGATGTGGGAAGTAAAAGATTTTAGGTTCGTGGCTCCCCTCTCACCAGTTAGGTAAGTAATATTGACCAGGGTGTAATGTACATGTATTGCTACCTAGTCACTTCTTAAGCTGAACTCTTCTAAAGGCACAAAGCTAAATGCACTGATGAATTACATATAAAGGTCCAGTTTCACCTATAAAAGGTTTTGTATTTCTGCCCACCCAGTTTTGAGATTTGAGTTTTGAGACATGTCTGATTTTGCTTTGCTGCAGTTCAGTAACACTTACAGGTCCCTCTGAGATGTGTTATGTATATGGCTCATACCTGTGATAGCGTGAGTCTGGCTGTCCTGTTCACACAAAATCGGGTATCCTAAATACCCCAAATGTTCCAGGCACCGGTGTACATCCAGGTAAGCCACAAGCCTGCCAGGAAAACAGAAAGTTAAGTATATTTAGAGGAAAAAAAACAGTTGTAATGACTTTGAATGAACCTCAACAACAGGGAAAAAAAACCAAAAAGTAACTGAAGAACAGGATGGAGTATCAGGCGGCTGTTTAACTTACGTCCATTGGCACAGGTATCCGTGCAGGGGTAGCAAGCCCTTCTCTGCCATACACACCGTGCTCTGCAACTCCGGGCCCCATGGTGTGTAAGGGAAAACACTGAAAAAGCTTTGCAGCTCAGAAGGACTTAGAGCACCATCGCCATCCTGTGGAAAGAAAGAAAAATACTTTTTATCACGGTGATTGAACACTCATCTAAACAGTCATGCTGACAAGAGCAGCCATTGTCAATCTTTATGTATTTTAAATTACCTGTCAGTCATACAATCAGTATTACACTGAGACAGCACACCTCATTCTTATCTCCTACATTTATACAATAGGGAGCATTTCCCTTCTTACATTACTATAATCAGCACTACATGTTTCCTCATTTGTTATATACCATAGGCAGCAATGCTATCCCTCCCTTCCTATATTATTGTATACAATAGACAGCACTGCTATTCCTCCCTTCCTACAATACTACAGGCAGCACTACCTTTTTTTCCTTTAATATTATATACCATAGGCAGCATTACTATTCCTTCCTTCCTATAATAATGTATGCACCCGGATGAGCACTGCTTATGCTCCCTTCCTACAATACTTTAGGCAGCACTAATTGTTTTTATTTAATATTACATATCATAGGCAGCATTGCTATTCCTCCCTTCCTATAATAATGTATGCAATAGGGAGAACTGCTTATCCTCCCTTCCTACAATACTATAAGCACTAATTGTTTTCCTTTATTATTACATATCATAGGGAGCACTACAATAGGGAGCACTGCTATTCTTCCCTTTATAAAATAAGGTATACAATAGGGAGCACTGCTATTCTTCCCTTTATATAATAAGGTATACAATAGGGTGCACTGCTATTCCTCCCTTCCTACAATACTAATGGCAGCCCTTTTTTCCTTATTATCATATACCATAGGCAGCATTGCTATTCCTCCCCTCTTACACTAATAGGGAGAGCACTGCTATTCCTCCAAACTATACACAATATACATCACTCCCTTGCTTCCCATATTACTATATACAATACATGTTATTATATACAATAAGTGTCACAGTCTCATTTCTTTCATAGTCTATACACAAGCTGCCTGTGTCTCGCTCTTCTCACCAAGTCGTGCTTCTCGAACGTCTTCTGCAGGAACTGATAGCCAAAATGGTTGAGTTCTGTGGAGGAGTCGTGAGGAACGCGCAGTCTGTGGGGACAGAAGGACTAGTTATTATCAGAAACAATACAAGAAAATGCAGGGGTGGAGGATGACAACCTTCTATTAACTTCACAAATACTTACAAAGTAAAACATAACACAACAGGGAGATGTTTTTCATCAAGCAAGCAGCTCTGGGTATGTGCAGACATATGCTGCCTTGTGAATGCTGAAAACAGAGAGCTGAAGGGGCTTGAAGAGTTTTTTGGCTTGTAAAGCTTGCATTTTTAAATAAATTCTCAATAACCACAATGTATATAAAACTGCTTTGTGTGTGCATGAAATGCCTTTGTAAACCCAGATATCACCAAGTTAGCAGTGACATCATCATTGGGCTATGCAGAGAGCAGAGCTGTGGGAGGGGCCCAACAGGCCACACCCGCTGCAGGATTCCAGTAGAAAACTACAGAGGGGGCGGAGACAAGACCAGTCACCCTGCAGCAGGAGAGAGAGTAGCCGTGACCGGTCTTTATTACAAGAAGCTGCTGCACAAAGTAAACACTTCACACAGACCTGGAAGAAGTACACAACACCAAAAACAAACATTGCTGTGTGTCTGCCTAATCAGGGTCAGGGGCTTGGTAAGCACAGGAGCTGGAGAAAGCCAGACAACAAGCCTTTCACAAGCAGGCTTGAAAAAGACTTTTATAGGAGGAAGTGATATCTTTCTCATTTCCATTTATTGCACAGCACCGACCACATTTAAATAAAGAGTGAATGAGATCCCCCTTTCCTTTCACACATCCAATATGCAGGAACAGGTGCTGTTACGTCTGCAATGTGTGGAAGTGTTGTGTTCGCAGATGCTGGGTTTCAGAGCCATATTGGCACTTCATAAAATCTTCCATGAAATATAGCTGTAGCTCTGGCACAGTGTATCTCTAGATGGAGATATTGCCATCAATTCCTCGCCCACTGCAGGCTGTACACAAAGTGGATTGTTCTATGGGGCTGGAGCGCTGCCAGAAGTGTGGGGTAGCTACAACTCACAGCGGAGGAATTATAAAATGATAAAAATGCTCCGCATACTAATGATTGCACAGGAAGGATGTGTTGTTGTATCTTTTGTGTTACTCCCCCCACCTCCTAGATTGTAAGCTCCTCAGGGCAGGGTCCTCTCCTCCTCCTGTGTCACTGCCTGTATCTGTCTGTCATTTGCAATCCCTATTTAATGTTCAGCGCTGCGTAATATGTTGGCGCTATATAAACCCTCTTTATTAATAATGATAATAATATCTTCTCAAGGGAGAATAGATTCAGTTCAGCTAATCTCTCCACACAGCTGAGCTCCTCCATTCCTTTTATTGGTTTAGTTGTCCTAGTCGTATGATAAGTGAATGCTGTCACTTAGGAACAGGAAGTGTGTTACTGGCAGAATCCCCAGATAAAAAAAAGAAGCCTGCAAAAAGGAAAACATATGAGGCACCACCTTTAAGGCTGATAAACTACAATATTTTCATTAAACAGGATTTATATAGCGTAAATATGTATATGTATAATATATGTAAATGACAGACAGATACAGACAGTCAGTGATATGGGAGGAGAGGACCCTGCCCCAAAGAGCTTACAATCTAGGAAGTGGAGGAAGTATCACACAATAGAAGGGGGATATGGAATGGTGGGAAGTAGTGAGGGTTTTAAGAGACAGAAGAAGACGGGTAGGTGAGGTTGAAGCCTTGGGTTTTGAGTGCTCTTTTAAATGAGCAGAAAGTAGAAACAAGCCAAAAAGGACGAGGAAGACCATTCCAGAGAGTGGGGGCAGCTCTTGAAAAGTTTTGGAGCCGTGCGTGTGACGAGGTTATGAGTGAGCTTAGAATCAAATATTAATTACATTGTTGTTTTTGGGTTTAGATAATAGTGGGAAGGCTCAGCTATAGAAAGCACTAAAATCCACTTCTTTAATCATTGTGATGTTTTTAACAATTTCACTTTTCTTTAGCTTAAATAAAAGCAAACCGTGCTTGTATGAAAGGTGGATCAGAAATTAAAGTAGCTTTGCTGCTATGAATGTGCACCCAGGGATTTCTACTTCTAGAATCTCAGAAATGCTGGCATTATTATAAAATGTAATGATTATGGATGGCTGGTATAAAAGCATGGAGGGGAAACAGGTTCAAGAGCGGAAAGCACAGAGAATGAGAAGTGCTGACTTACGGAGGGTAGAGGTAGTCGTCGGTAAGGTCCAGTGAATCGTCATAGCCAAAACGCCGCAGTATAGTCCATGTGGTCTCGTGGCGTCCCCGCTGAATAAACAGCGTGTTAAGAAAGAGGAAACCTAGAATACAAAGAAATTGTTTTAACAACAAAACACCAAATAGAAGATAATGAAGAGAGGAATGTCAAGGTGAGTTCTAAGTATTGTTCCTGCAATAAGTTTCCACTACACATAACATCAAAAACAGAAATAGCAGGCTTGCCATGAGGCTTCCAGCTGGCATGAGTTTAAAGGAATTTGATGGCGGTCATTCACAGATCATATAAAAAAACTAGATGCCAGACTGTGCAATGGTTTGGAATAATTTCTCAGGCACTGACCTAGCAGCATATTTTCAGATTAGGCTCTTTACACGGGCTGTGTCCAACATGAGGGTTTCCCACCATCCCTGTGAAGTTTGCAGGAAACTGAAGGAAAATGTATTGGACTGACCCATGAAGGACTACATATTTGATTTATTAGACAGCATGATCAGAAATAGTCACACAAAAATATACAACATAAGCAGATTCCACTTTGAACCATTGGTATAAAAGTGCTTGGCGTATTTACTTACACAGATACAACAGCTTATCTAAGGTTTTTATTTGACTGTGTAGGGTTAGCATATGTCCTTAAATCCTAAGCGAAGCTTCAGTGACAAAGTCCACTCATTTAACTGTCCCCCCACTACATACAGGTAAAATGCAAAAAATGTTAAAAAAAATCTTTAGTGGGAAATGCTAGATAATATCCTTACCCTCTTCCTACTGTGGCACCTAGGTTGGGGTGACGTTGTCCTCCTTCTGGCCAGATCTCAAAAAGGTTACAGAATTACCTTTACCAGGGATCTTATTGGCAGGAGGATGACATCAAAGCAACCAAAATTTTCAATTCACATAAAAGGGTAGACAAACTCTTTATGTAGAGTTAAAATGATCTCTTTTTTTTTCTTTTGGTTTAAAACCCTGGGAGTGAATGCCCTCGGCTCTTGTCTTTACCACTGCGGCAGTAAGGACAGAATGAGAGCGCAGAGCCTCCTGGGATACCCACATCATGCCTCCCGATAGGCTTCTGACCGCTCCTTCTGCGCAGAAGGGGCTTTTTCCTACATGGAAAAAAAATCTCACGCATGTTCAGTTAGATTGGCACACTTTTTGTTCGCATTTCCAGCAGGCTACGTCACCCGATCTCACGCCTGCGCAGTGTGAAATTGGATGTCGTAGAAGCAAGAAGGCAAAGATGGCGGTGCCTGGTGCCTAGTTCCACTTTAAATTCCCACAAGGTGAGCATATTATCAGTTCTGCTCTCTATTTGCAGATTTTAGGAAAAGGAGGGAGCACAATAAATAAGTGACCTTACCTAAAGTGGAAGGTCTGTTTCAGCTAGGTGACTATGCTAGGATTTAATGACTGTCCACTAGAGAGTGAAAACTAATTTGTCTTTCTTCGCTTAAAACATCCACTGCGACCATCAAAAACATCAGAACAATGTTGGTGCATTTTGGCATACTGAGCAATGACATTTATCTTTCAGAGGGACTCATGGTGTCCTTAAAAATCTCCTTTATCCCCCTCTCATTCTTTTGTTAAGCTTACCATTAAGCGTCAGTCCATTGTCCCGGACGCCATCTGCTGTGTTCTTTTTTACGACCATCTTCACATCTTCTAAGGCTTGAGGTGCAAGAGGGTTCCCAAAGCAAGACTGCTACCTCCCAACAGATAGAACATATATTATACACAAACGAAAAGAGCTTTAGATGTAAGATACAAGATAGCTGCAACCAGTTTTCTTTTTTTTTTTTAATAAGAACCACTTGGTTCTCAAGTTTTTCTGGTAATCTTTAAGAGATTCTTCACTTCATTAATGAATGATGATCAGACAGGGGAAGTCTAAAGAAGTATAAATCTATGCAAAACTTTGTTTCTAACTTTGAATATAATGTTGGAGGTTACAATTCTTTCTCTATGTATCCACACCTGGATGTCATTACAAAGGTGTGATCAATCTTGCTGATCTCTTCAGTAGGGAGCACATTATATAGACATGAGACCCTCAGGGTGGGATGATAGGATTGGCTTTCTATAAGATACCTGGAAATAGTTGAGCTCATCATCACTTAGGATCTGGTTGTTGTCTTGATCTGAGATGGTGAAAATTCGAGTCAGGGCTTTCTTGCACGGCGGCCTCAGCTGGACAGAGAAAATGGGTAATGTATTAATATTAATTAGACTGAAAAACAGCAATTAATAAGGCTTTGTAGTAGTCTTTGGTCACCAGATGACCAAGACTGTCTTAGAAAACAACCCTATGTATGATCCCCAATCACGTTATTTTGCTCACTGGCAGATCCACAGAAGAGAAACAGTCACAATGAAAGTGAAGGGATGCGAGCACAGCGGGGTGCCGCTCCATCGTTCCGCCCTTCTCCCCTTTCCATACAGCAGAATGATGCTGTATGTACAGCGCTCATTCATGCATCATGCAGTCTTTTAACGTTGGAAAGTATGATGAAAGATCCTTTCCAATGACAATTATTGCACGTGTGTAAGCATCCTTAGATATTAAATATTTATAAGGCACCCTTGGACCAAAGTAATTATACCATATTAAAGGTAAGGTAGGCAATGGTATACTGCTGTGTATGCTTCTGATGCATGCAGCAATTTCACTCCCAATGGACTGTTGCAGCACAGGTGACACAAGGACCGTTGGAGCATAGGTAATGTAACCTGTAAGCATAACATATGTTGTTATGCTGCAACAATCCATGTGCCACCAGAGCTACAGAGCTGTGCATAAACTGTTGCAGCTATGAAATGCTGCAGCACATAATATTAAAATTGGTACTTGATATACATTTTACATAAATGTATGTAATGCAGACCCTGTGTCGACCCAGAAAAGATTACAGGCAGTTGGCAAGCAAAGACACACTTCTAACTGTGCCTGCATAAAATGCAGCCCTGTCCTAGTGGAATTAGATTACAAATCCTGGCCTGGGGGCAAAAGCTGAAGGAAGTAGAGACAGCTGAGGGCTGATGTATGTGAGCACTAGGGGCAGCACGGTAGCTCAGTGGTTAGCACTCTATCTGCATGGAGTTTGCAGATTCTCGGTGTTTGTGTGGGTTCCTCCAGGTACTCCCGTTTTAACATTCCAAAAACATGTAGTTAGATTAATTGGCTTCCCCCCTAAGACTGTATTAAAGACATATGGCTATGGTTGGGACATTAGATTGTGAGGTCCTTTGAAGGACAGCTGGTGACATGACTATGGACTGGATAATAATTATTATTAGCAAAATTGCTTGATTTGGCATAATAAACCAAGAGCGTGCTAGTGGGGGCAAGTGAATGTTGGCCTATGTGGCCTAGCCTGAAATCCAACCTTGCTGTAGTGCTCCAAGGCAGTGTGTCACTCAGTCTGGGAGCCACTGCTCTAAGCACAATGCATACTACCAAATCCCACAAGCAAGGTCATATTGTGTAGCTATGAGTCACATGTGTTCAGCATCACAAATAAAAACAAGCACACACCTATAGAATATAATAATTATATATATATATATATATACACACACACATACAATTATTACATATCTACAGTGCATTATCATTCACCTGCTTCTCCTCGGGGTCATATAAAGGTGCGGTGGGGTGCAGTACAGCTTTCTGCGCGTAATAGAAGACTTCAGATATGTTCTTGAGGTTTTTAGCTGAACACTGGAGAGAGTTTAAAAAAAAATATTTAAGTATTGTCACACTCAACCTCTACACTCAGCAATACACAACATGATTTCACTACAATCTTCACCTCTACACACGTCTCGATTTCTGAGAACTGGTTCATGATGGGCAGAATGGACTCCATGGAACTGCCACACTGCAGGTCAGATTTGTTCCCCACAAGGATTATTGGAAGTCTGTATGGAAGACATAAAACAGATATCTATCCATGCCCAGGAAAAGTTTGTCAGAGAGAAAAAGATGTTAAAAACTGGCGTTGTTACCGAGAGTTGCGATCTACGTTGCCATTGACCAATGGAATCCACTTTGTGGCGATCTGAAAAGAAATCATAATACCAAAGCTGATTAAGGAATAGTTTATGAGATTACATTGCACTGGTTGGTGGGTTTTGGCTTGGCTGGCCATCATGTTTGTGTGTGAATTGTACAATAGTTATTTATAAGAGAATGGGCGTTCCCATGCAACTCTAAAAATAATAATGTGGTAGCCAATCCCCTTATTTTTGTAAATAGACAAGAAAAGAGGAAAGAACAGCAGGGGATTTTGTGTGGCTCAATAGTTTGTATATGGGTGTTCAGAGTAACAATAATCAAAAAGTATTCAAAGCAATCCAAAGATTTGGGGGTACATACATTTAAATTTAACAGAATGTCCTTACTTAAACCCCTAATTGTTGTGGGGTAGGAGAATATGATACTATACAAAGAACTGCCCAAATATAGTAGAGCGTTAGGTATATTAAAGTTTAAACTAGACTCCGACACATTTCACCAGTTCTCCCTCATACACTTGAGGAAGCCTAAACTGGCAAAATGCATCGTAATCCAATTTAAAACTTTACTAAACTTTTCTTGTCGATTTGTGAATTGTACAAATGTGGTAAGAGCTTTAGAGTGTCAGCTCCTCAGGGGGCAGTAATGGGTGCATAAATGTTATAATTTTTTTTTTTTTTAGTACTTACCTTCTCAATGGTTTCTAAATCTGTGACATCGTACACAATGCAGACAACATTCGCCTGCATAGAGAAAGAGTTTCAGGTTAGTGATGTAAGTTTGAAAAGAAACTTATAAAATGTGAATGTTCATAAAAACAGTGAGAGGGGAGATGTGGGGGATGAGAAAAAGAGTTTTGGGGGAAAAAACTTCGGGGAGCTCAGCAGTCTGATCTCATCAACCATTGCCCCAATGATGACTGGAAGCTGTGTATGGACCCGTTTTGTGTACTGTGGTATTTTAAAACAGATGCATGAAATGGATTAACCAAACCTGATTACAGGTAAACTCACCTTGGCAACCTCTTCCCTGAGCTCGTCTTCTGTCTGTTCCACTTCTACACAAACAAAGTGAAAATCGTTAAGTGTACTGCAAAGAGCAATTAATCTTAAAGTGAACCTCTGGATGCAACAGGTTCACTTTAGGTCTTTAACTTTAGCTTACAAGGTAAATTATCTATATTATATGGGATAAATGGCATCCTCTATCCTCTACACCGTGGTGCAGTGCAGAACAAGGTACAGTAATGGGGTACAGATCAGCAGCAGAGAGATTGTGTGCGATACTGGTGAGCAGCCCTGTGCCCATCTGTTTGGACACAACTTTCACAATACAGGTTCTCTTTAGTTATACCTGAATAATCCACAATGTGTGTTGGCACTCTTTCTGGGGTCACGTCAGCTGGTATGGTGATTTCCTCTGCTCGAGCTGGAACCTACAAAATACAATGGTGGCCTTCTTGTTACATGTGGCTTGTAGACAATTACAAAGACACAAAAGATTATTCTAAAAGAAAGACAAGACGACTATCATGGGAGAACCTGGGTGATCCAGCAAACCTAAGCAGTCCATACTAGGTTTGCTGGACGACTCATGTTCTCCCATGATTGTCTGTCTTCTCTAGTCTTGGAGACTAATCAGGCTCATTGTGATTTATATTTTTATTCCTGCTTGCTCAGCTTATAGTATATATAGTCACAAGCAGTCATGTCACTGGATATGCTAATGTTGCATTTTCTTTTGGCTGAGATATGCTTTAAGGATCATGCTGGGCTGCATAAAGCTGAGGAGCCTTGCAGGGTTTGCACACAGGAAAATATTGTAGATATAAATAGTTGCTGGTTGCTTTAACTCTTTCAGAGACAGCAAAAGAAAAGATCTCTTTCCTCTTGCTGCAGCAGAAAGTCAATGTTACCAATGTTGGCATCTTTACAAGTTATATAGAAGGGTAAATGCAGCGCTCTCCATGGTGCCCGACAGCCTTTAATGAGGACCTGGAGAACGAGCAAGCTTTCAATGCAATGAAGTCTTTCTACAAAGTGACATGCACAGTGCAGGCTCCATACATAAATTATTATCGCCAGCATGGAACTGATTCCTGATGTCTGACCACACACAGGATTGGGGTGAAGATTTACTCTGGCAGTAAAGCTCTACGGGTGAAGGTTATCCACCCCCCAACCCCCACTAACATTAAACAAAAAAATATCTGTTGTTTACTCTATTAAAGCCATGGTCACATGAGGCTCCAAATCTGATAACACCTCTCTGGGTGTCCACATCACTGCTTGTGTAATGCTGGAACTAAATATTATTATTAATAATAAACAGGAAGAATATAGCACCAACATATTATAGTTTGTAGGTGAAAGTGACTGGACCAGGAAATGTTCTGAACATGGGGGGTGAATGAGAGGCCAGAATCAAAGGTGACGCCAAGAAACGTGGCTGAGGGGAGGGCTGAATAACAGTGTTATTAACAGTTAGATATATGTCAGGGGGAGATTTAGAATTTGAGGGGGTGGGGGGGGGGGGGGGTGGATGATGAGTTTGGTTTTATCCAGGTTGAGTTTCAGAGATTCGTCAGTCATCTGTGATGTGATAACGAGAGCATGAAATCTTATTCAGAACTGAGAAAGACAAGTTCTGGATAAAGCAGAATTAAACGCCGCTCCTTCTTCCTTCTCCTCCTGAAGAGGATCTTTGACCCTTGATTGGCTGGGATGATGTAATTCCTGTACATGGCATTGCTGGGTATCCTGGCAGGCACAGCTCAGCTTTTATGACAGATACCCCAAACTCTCTGGCAGGTAGGGGGGATTTTTGCAGAAGGGACATTGCCTGTAATAATGACTGGCCTGATTGGAGATTCTAGAAAGTGGAACTTTTAATCTACTTTATTCCACATGGAGAATTCAGAAGAGTCATTTGCAGCAGTGACATGTGTGCCGGGTGACTAACTGGTGCAGGTGAATGTGCGGCCATACATCAGTACCCACCCAGAGATGGTGCCGGTAAAGAGAACCTGACAGCAGACTTGCTTGGGAATAATAGAGGGGGTTTATTATTTGCCCCATGATGAACGGTGGCTCAGAGGATAGCACTCTGGCCTTTGAAGCACTGGTCCCAGCCAGGACACTATCTGCCTGGAGTCTGCAGGTTCTCCCCGTGTTTGAGTGGGTTTCCTCTCACATCCCAAAAACATGCAGTTAGGTTAAATGGCTTCCCCTCCAAAATTGACCTTAGACTGTAATAATGACATATGACTATGGTAGGGACATTAGATTGTGATCTCCTTAGAAGGACAGTTAGAGAAATGACTATAGACTTTGTACAGCGCTGCGTAATTTGTCAGCACTATATAAATACTGGATAACAAAAATGATGAGCTTTGAAGCCCCTGTACTAAACTATAAGTGTAAATAATGCGTATTATGTATTCAATCACCAGGTCCGAGTCTGGGGACAATTCCCAGAATCCTCAGCAAACACAGACTACATTGTACTAACCTCATCCGGGAACTCCTCTCCCACCAGAGCCATTATCAGAGACGTCTTCCCCACTTGGGCTGCAGGAAGAAAGAAGACATTAAGGGTGTGCACATTGCAGTTGTACTTTATGTGTTATCAGGAACAATTCCTCTCCACAGATACAATATCTGGTATTTGTTTCTGAAGGGAATCAATATTCCAGCAGGTGCAGAGAGACATTTAGCAAATGCCAAAAGTTCTCATTTTCTGTATTTGCTGTTAAATTTAGAGAAGTGTGCCCTCTAGTGGCTGCTTGTAGATTAGATTCTGCAATCAGCACCTGTAGTGACTGCTGAGATAAAGGAACGGCGGCTGCAGAATGGATTGTGTTTCGCTCAGTCTGAGATGACGGATTATTTTATGCTGAGATAAAATCAGGAAAAATCACTGTGCAGCACTGTTACATGAGAAACAGAAGCATGTAGGGGCCCCTATCTCCCAACACCATAAGTTTGTATTAGGGCCGATAGGTGAACTATAATGGGTTGGGATCAGTTTGGAATGTGGGAACCTGGCATGTTCAGAAGAAACCACACAAACACAGCAGGAGAATACAAACTCCATGCAGATAGAGCCCTGGCTGAGATTCTAACCTGGGATCCCAGTGCTGCAAGGCAAGAGAGCTAGCCAATGAGGTGATCTTTTAAAGTAACCAATCAGACTGCAATTTGCAGTGCGAGGGTCCCAGGTACAAATATTGACGAGGACGCTATCTGCATGGAGTTTGTATGGGTTTCCTCCCACATTCATGAAATATAAGGGGGGTTATTTGGTCATAGACTATGGTAGGCTATGGCATCAGATTGTAAGCCCCTTTGAAGGGTTGATGGACGAATGAAATGACAGGAGAGAAAAGGAGAGAGATGCTGGCTTCTGTGATTGGCTGAATGAAATGACAGGGGGGAGAGACGCCGGCTTCTATAATTAGCCGAATGAAATGACAAGGGAGAGAGACCCGGCTTCTGTGATTGGCTGAATAAAATGACAGGGGGGAGATGCTGGCTTCTATGATTGGCTGAATGATATGGCGGGAGAGAGACCTGGCTTCTGTAAATTGATGAATGAAATGACAGGGGTGAGAGGACACAGGACGTGTTCTACCTGCACCTCCCGACTGATCTGTGGGGCAAAAAATCTTGGGGACTGCTGGTGTAACCTGACTGTAAATAAACACAACCCAACCAATCACAAAGCAACACAACCCCCAATGTAAACACAACCAATTGTAAACACAAACCAACCAATAGTAAACAAGCACAACCTCAATGTAAACGCAACCCAACCATTCACATAAACAATAAACTGTAAACACAACCAATTGTAAACAAGCACAGCCTCGCTATAAACACAACCCAACCAATCACAAACCAACACAACCCAAATGTAAACAAAATAACAACCAATCACAAACAAGCATAACTCCAATGTAAACACAACCAATCACAAATGCAACCAATCGTAAACAAGCACAACCTTGCTATAAACACAATCCAACCAATCATCAGCATAACCCCAATGTAAACATATCCCAACCAATCACAGCCTCATTGTAAACAAGCACACACGTGTATTTCTCTATCCAATCCTATTAGCGGTGATCAGCAGAGGCCACACAAGCGCACCATTCACCACCCAATCAGAAAGCTTGGAGGGCCTTCTCTATGGGGAGCAATCAGCAACACTTCCTGCTCCTCCATTCCCGATCAATACACAGATGGGGAATGCTCTGGTTATCAACAGATCTGATCATATCCAATGTCTTGGTTGCATTGATCAGTGTATGGCGGCCTTTATTCTGTGCTGGATTTAGAGATTGTACAATCTGATTGTGGTGTGTGTGTGTGTGTGTGGTCACATTTACATCTGTAGTGTAAGAACAAGTCATTCAATGTATGTTCAATGGGCCAGATATATTGTACGATCAGATTGTAAGGTGTGTGGGCATTAATGATCGGTCTTCCTCCAGCATGGACTGGGATGTCACGTGACATGCCTCATGACTGGATGCTACGGGCAACCTGCTCTTTTCCACATATGACCGCAGAGTCTGGCACCTGTCAGAGGTGACATTGACACTTTCACCACGCGGCTGGCGAGGATAATATTCACCCCGACGAAGCAACCTTTCCCTGACCAACCCGGTCTTACCCTCCCCAAGGAGGAGGATCCTCACGTCCCGCTTCATGGCTCCGGTGCCACCAACCCCGCCGACTTCCGGGTGCCCAGGCGGACAGTCAGCGACAGAGCCCCGCCACTTCCGGCGTCCCACCGCCAATCCTACGTCACATCCGCCACCCTTTGCCGCCTGGCTTCTGTTTGCCATAGCAACCAGTGAAAGTGGGTGGGGCTGCTACCTGGTTGGGCGCACGTAGGAGCGGGAGTGGGCGTTGTGTTGTCACGTGACCTGACTTTCCCCACATGCTGACTGAACCTGCTGCCCATGGCAACCTGTTCATAGATATTGATTAGTTTCCATGGCAACACATTGTGGGGCTCACTTATATAGCAATCACAGTTCCTGCTGGATGCCCAAAGCAGTGAAATGGTTGCTATGGACATGTCATCATGCACATGGACTGTTTATAAAGAAATCATACAAATATCTTTGCAAAAATATTAATAATAACGACTCAGACTTTCTGTGTGTTATGTGGAATTAAAATCCATTTTTATTACAATATTGCGCTGCAGGTTTCATTTACCTTCCTGGGGTCCTTTGGCAAACATGCGGCCATGGCTGCTCCTCATTCAGTATAGAAGAGCTCCCAGACGGCCAGTAAATGGCACACATTGCCCATATTGGTGCCACCATCTGTGTAAACCATTGATGGTTTACACAGATGGTTTCACCATAATGGGCAATGTGTGCCATTTACTGGCCGTCTGGGAGCTCTTGGGCGTGGCATGGGGTTGGCGGGCGTTTGCTGCTACACCCTGATTGCTTTGCATGGTGCTCTGCGATAGTAGTATCAGCTTACATTACCATGACTCATCCTGATAAGCAGACCTATGAATGTCCCAAGGCCGCGCCAACTACGTCCTTGTCTGATATACACATGCAGAGCTCGGTAATACTAAACCAAAGGCCGGGGGTTATCGGGTTATCTGGGCCCAGGAACCAACATGAATCCTATATTTGGCTGCATACTATATTTCCTTCAAAAAGAGGGAAGTTTGGCATACAAAAAGTTTGGCTCTTTTTGCATTTTCTTTTCTCCCCAATCAGGAGAATTATAACTTTAGCTGGATGCTTATAATATATAATGCAGTTTTTGGGGAGTCAGCAACCAATGTAGAAACAGAACATTCCTAGAAGGAAGACTATGGCCCTTAGGGATGTGATAGAGGACAGAAATATCATGGCAGGGCTTCCTCCCAGCAAGGTAGATTCTGCAGAGTTTCTGTAGGTGACGGTGTGACGCTTGTCATGTACAGTAATAGCGAGGTCGTCTCCGAACCGGCACAGACTTGCTCTCCTTCCGTATTCATACATTGCATCCTTAAAACGTTGGATAAATAGAGAATTTACCTGGTTGCTCACATGGAACATCTGGAGGGCAGTTCAGACATTTTGAAACAGCATGGCCTAGCTAATCCCCTAGGTGAGAGTGCTTACTTTCTCCTGGGGGCAAGCATCCAACACTAGCTTAGCCTATGGTCATGCATTCACCCAACCCTAGCTTTCCCTTGGGGGAAGGTCCTTCTAAACCATAATTTAGCCAAGGGGCATTTTAACCCAATCCTACAGGGGAACACTCATCCAGCCCTGGCTTTCCCTACATTGCATCCTTAAAATGTTGGAGAAGCAGAAACTCACATGGAATGTCCCTAAGGGCAAGTGCTTACCCAACCCTAGCTTACCCTGGGGGCTAATGTTTACCCCACCCTGGGGTCAAACACTCACTTAACTTATATTACCCAATGGACATGTGCTTGCCCAACTGTAGTTTTCCCCTGGGGCAGGCTTGTACCAAACTGTAGTTTACCCTAGAGGCAAGTGTTTACCTAACCCTAGCATACCTTGTGGGCAAATGTTTACCCAACCCAACCTTTCGCTACATTGCATCCTTGAAGTGTTGGATAAACAGAGAATGTAATTGCTAGCTCACATGGAACATCCCTAGAGGCAAGTGCTTACCCAACCCTAGCTTACCTTAGAGGCAAGAGTTTACACAATGGGCATTTGCTCACCAAACCCTAGCATTTCCCAGGGACAAGCTTCTACCAAATTGTATTTTACCCTAGGGGCAAGTGATTACCTAACCATAGATTTCCTATCTTTGAATCCTTAAAATGTTTGATAGTTGCTAGCTCATATGGAACATCCATAGGGGAAAGCTCTTTGCAAGTCATATTTTACCTTAGGGGCAAGCACTTACCAACCCCAGCTTAGCCTAGAGGGAAGTGTTTACCTAAAGGACATGCACTCATCCAACCTTAGCTTTCCCTAGGGGATAGGTCTTACCAACCTGTAATTTAGCTTGGGGGCAAGTGTTTACTCAAAAGGCATGTGCTCACCCAACCCTATAACACTCCAGAGCCAGTGCTTACCGATCATTAGTTTACCTTAAGGACAGGCCTTAGCTCTTGTGTGAATTAGAAGGCATTCTCATTCATTTAGGGCACAGGTACTTTAGCAACAATCTGGGTCTCATTCTTTTGGGGAGAAGCACTTTCCCCCTGGGGTTAGCAATGGTTCGATAAACACTTGCAATTAGAGTTGTATGAGGTTTTGTATGTGCTTGCCACTAGGAATAGCTAAGGTTGGAGCTGGCAGGTGCAGAGCAGCTGAACTGCATTGTCAGCTACACTAGAAGATTAAGGACTAACAGAACAGACTGACTACTTGTGTTGTCTTAGGTAGTTGGATAGAGCTGGAAAACCAAATGCCAATATTCACCACTGGGCTCATGGGTATTTCACCCAACTGATGTCTAAGTCCTGCTCTATAATTAAACATGTATGAACAGGCTCTGATATTTCCCACCTGTGCTCTTTGATATACAGCAACACTGTGACCACATTCCAGATCCTCTACGCAGCACAGGACCAGTTAGGACAAGTCCTGGAGCTCTAACATTCACCAGAAAACAAAACTTACAAACAAGCCACTTTTATCAATTTTTTTGTTTTAAAAGTTAAACAAAGTAAAATAAAACGGGTTTAAAAGATAAGTCTAAAAAACTACACCAGTTAAAAAGTGCAAAAAATAAATAAGCTGGCAAATTTTACAACTTATGTACAAAAGGCACTTAAATTTTCAAATGATTGCTGTTTTCACCACTTTTAGAGAGACCCCGTCACAATCATATAGTCAAACATGTTGTCATATGTTTAAAACACAAAAAGTTCATGCAGTCTGTTTTGATCGGATGTCACATTTCCAAGTGGTTTAACCTGCTGGCTGCTACACTGCCAAGTGAAACCAAGACAGGGAAGACTGGCATTTCTCATGCCCCTATTGGGCAAGCATATATTAATATTTGTCCTTTAATAGGTTCTACTTCAGTATTTGCATACCAGTGACAGGGTCACATGGACAGGTGGCACAGCAGGGTTTCTAGTCCAATAATGGAAGATACCACTGGCTAACTTCCTGGAAGAAGTGCTAGCTCATCAACAGCTTTGTCACTACGTTAAATTCCGTAGTGATATGCTCTGCCCCAGAACTAGCAAACTTACAGGAATTGGGCAGTGATATATGTGATGGAAAGGTGATCTAGCCCTCTGTTATCTGGAAAGCCCAAAAGGCTCTTTTCTGCTACAATAAAATTTTTTAATAGCCAACATATTGCGGGGGCACGTGAGTCTCTTCATCAGGGTTAAATGGTGAAGAAAAAGGAATCATGAATGGTGAATATCCCACACAAGGACTTGGTTGTAGGACGCAGTAAAGAGCAGATTGCCTGTGGGGGATACTTTGCATAGATGTACACAGTCGTCATGTGCTGAGAAGTCTTGCTGTGTGCCAGCCGAGGAATCGATGATACGCAGAAGCCGCTCTGTGAGAAGGAAACAGAAGTCAGTATAGAATGAGTGCCATGGTTATAAATAAGAGACACTTAACCTGTGCTGTAGTGTCATTGTGATGAAAGGGATGTCACTATTATATAAAGAGCACCTGTCACCTACCCAGTGCAGCAGCCATCTTGTAACTTTAAAAGTGAAACCCAGGCACACAGCTCAAAAGAGAAGAGAAGGAAAGAAGAAGAAGATAAAAGAAGAAGAGAGGAGAAGAGAAGAAGTAAAAGAGAAGAGCAAAGAAAGAGAAAAATTTAGGAGGGGAGAAAAAGAAGTAGAAGAGAAGAGCAAAGTGAAGAAGAAAAGAAGAATAGAAAGGAGAGAAAAGAGAGGAGGTTTACCCAGCTGATTTGTTTTTCTGCCTAACCAGTCCTGAAATGAATACAGCGCTGTCTGATAACAGGCGACCTGATCTTTACCTGCTGCAGTTCAGTAACACATAAAGCTCTCGTCTCTCCACCAGCATGTGAGTGACAGCAAAAGGAGAAGCAGCAGGCTGATGAGCTCATCTCCCTATCACTATGCTCCCCTCTATTATCATCAAGCTCGTATTACTAGACCGATTATGTCCTTGAACTGATTTTTTCTTACCTCAATCTGAGCTATGTTGTACAAGGGCTTCAAGAGGATGACACCAAAATTATACAAAGTTTAAAAAAAACTTTTAAATGATGTATTAGTAATTGTTGTGCTGCATTAATTTGTATATTTTACAGCTATAACAAGTAAAAAGAAATCTATCAATTTCCAAGCAATAATATAATAAACACAATGCATTATCTTGTCTTAACAACATAACAACATTATTGTATTGAAGAACCTACCGCCACTGCCCAGGGTAAGAAGAGATGCTGCAGGGGACATAGACAGTGAGGTGGCAAAGTGAGCCAATGGGATCCTCAGCAAAACCTGTGCAAGCAAAATAAGTACTGTGAGCATGGAGATCAAAACAGCATAACCAGACAGAAAAAAAAAGAACAAAAGGTAAAAAGGTAGATCTGTGCAAAGAGAATTGTTGTACCCTAGGCTTTGTCACTTTCTGACTCAGAAACAAGCATGCTGCACGTGAAGTCCAAACACACAATTTGCATACTTGTTTCTGATCAGTAAATAAAAAGTACTGGAGCCATTAGATCATTATAACAGTCAAGCATCTAGCATTTCCATACTTTTAGACACAGGATTAATTTAAAGCACTCTTTTTACATTTACTGGGAGTCCAAATACATGACATTACCTGTTTCTGAGCCAGGGAGTAAAACAAAACTTCCTTCTCCAATGCAAATCCAGTATACACCACCGTGCCAGACTGCCATGGACAGAATGCTGCCAAGGTGGGCAAGACCGAATCTTTGTCCTTATAAATAAGAGAATAAAGAAATAGAGAAAATAAATAGAGAATAAAGATGTCAATATTAAATACAGATTCAGATGGTGCTATCATTGTAAGGGTTTAAACGCACAATCAAAACTCTCCCAACTTACCTCCTCACTGTCTGGAGCTGGAAAGCTCAACCAATCCAACAGCTCGCATTTATCCTTCAGCCAGTCAGAAGCCCAGACGCTTACCCGTCTGTCCAGACTGCCAGCCAACCAGACCTCTCCTCCTGGTAGGCCCAGCTCCTCTGGCTACACAAACAGAAAATGTGAAGAGACAATTTTCTAAAATCTAACCAAAACCTTTTCCAAATCTTCATATTGCAGAACTGCTCATCTCCCCACCCTCCATTATAAAATAATTTCTCTATCTCAATAGTTACCCTTCTGCGTGAGAACTGTATAGTGGTGATTGGGGATCCTTTGTGATCACTTAGTACCCGGGTGGTCATTCCTGTACGGGTGCTGCTGATCGCCATCAAGCCATCCTTTCCGCCGGACAGCAGAACTCCACCTGCATCATTAAAAATATGTTAGCCATCAGTGCTGCTGGTATAGCCTGAGCCATAACAGGTTGAAAAAAATTCTTACCCCTCAAGGAGAAAGCGATGGAGGTGACTGCACATGGGTGAGGGTGAATTTTCATCTCCATCTCTGTTTTGGACACGCTGAAGATTCGGATGGTGCCATCACTGTACCCAGCGGCGATCCTCTGGCCAGATGCATTGTGGGGACTCCAGTCAAGGCATAAGCAGCTCTGTGTAAAAGATTTTTAATTTCAATTAAGGCTTTTCTTCAGTCTTAGTTTTACCGGCTTCCCTCTAGGACTGAAATTCCTTACTGAGCAAAATGTAAAATGGAAACTGCAGAAAGTGAGATTGAACCTGCTCAAAATGATCTCATTGCTCCCCAGGATGATTTTTAAATGTAATTGGATGTCAGTTCTTTTGATCATAGAGGCTCAGTCAGCATCACATGTAGGTCCCACCCACCCAGTAAAGTCTGTATTACAATACTCCCTGCCTAGGAGCACCCATTCCTCCAAAATGACAACATCGGTCAACACTTTTTGTTTGTTTGAATACCTAATCCCAAGAGCTTACATCTTGTATGAGGACTGAGGACTCTTGTAAGTAGTATTGAGGCAGAGTGGGGTGATGTTTTCTGATTGCTTTATACAGCACCCTGTCAAGCTTTACCATCAGCTAAGATGTATCTGCAATGTCATCACTAGGTCCAAAATAAGGCAATAAATAAGGGAAAGGAACCAGGCAAGGCACAATATAACCAGTTCTCGCAGTCTCTAATCCTATTAACAATTGTGTGTAGAAATTCAGACATTTATTTTAGGATAATGCCAATCGGTAATCGAATAAAAAGCTCAGCTGCAGCCGAACCTGAATGCCAGAACCTAAGCACTTAGTAACAGTAAAACTTGCATCCCATTGGCACACAAAAGAGGCTTTTCAATGATGTGTCCTGATGTTTCAGGCTGCATACACATGCTCAATTATTGTCATTGGAGATGATCTTTCACTATCGTTTCCAGAACAAATGACTGAAAGGTAAAGAAACAAGTGCAGTACACTGTTCTTCGGATAGGTTGGAGAGACAATGAGCGTGCAGCACCCTGCTGCGCTCTCCTCCCTTCCCTTCTGATGCTGTCATTAATAAATCCATCAGAACAGATCCATGAATGTTTATTTGACGACCGCTGTCAGAATCTCGTCTGACAGGTCATAACGGGCGAGAATTTTCTGACGTGTGCCTTAGGCGAGTCCTCTAGTTCTGATTTGCTTGTTGAAATAGCTAGAAGGCCTATTTAAATATCCCTAATAACCATGTGACACGACACTGAAGTTTTGTCAGTTTTCCCAAGTCACATCATAGCTGCAAACCCTAAATTAATTATCTATTGCATGAAGGCAAGTGGAAGTTTAGTATCTCTGCCATTACCTGATTAAGTACTTGGAACTGAAGAAGGAGCTCGAAGCTGTGCAGAGACCAGACACGCACACTGCCATCCTCACCGCATGTGGCACAGTGAGTCTCTCCAGGGGCCACCGCCAGATCTGTTACCTGAAAAACCACAGGAAATCTTTAACACAGGAAATAGAGATATTAGGCATTTCATAATCTGCTTCTCTCTGCCATTGTACCTTGTTCTTGTGACCGCTGATCAGACGGATGCTGGTATTCTCTATCCAATTGATGTACCATAACGTACCAGCTGTTGTGCCCACAATACCCATTTCCATTGCATCATCGAATGCTACACTGACAATTGCACCATCTAGTGTCATCTCTTGCTCCATCAGGACAGAAGAGGATCTAGGAGATAAATAGCCAAGTTTATTTTCCTGTCTCGATTTACTGTTTCTCATGTAGAAGCAAAGGAGTTGGGCGAGAACAGACAGAAATCAGACAAACCCAGAACCAGAGATGGTTATGGCAAGGAAGGAGGGGGTTGTGCTAAGGAATGGACTCAAACGTTCTAGCAAGTTCAAATGTACATTGCAAGCGAATTAAGAAAAAAAAAAAAAAAACACAGCTAGCCAGCATTATGAATATATATTTATCTGTTAACATATCTTGGTAAATTTTTAGTATAAAAGATTCTAACTCTGCAATGTAATTTAAAGAATATCAGTGTTGCTACCAGTTACCAGCCTGTTACCCCTACACAGCACGACACCTAGTGAAAAAGCAAAGTATTACACACAATAGCACAATCAAGACAGGTTTAAGAAAAAAAAAAAAAAAAACACAGCTAGCCAGCATTATGAATATATATTTATCTGTTAATATATAAGCTGGTGAAGGTTAAGTATAACTTCAGTTATCTGAAGGTTTGTTAAAGAGGCAGAAGGGTAGCAAGAAAACAGGAAGTTAATAATACACACCTGGCTTCAGATCCCTTTTCTCTAAGCTCTTGAACTACAGCCACGGACCACAACCTGAGCCGGCGAGTGTTGCTACCAGTTACCAGCCTGTTACCCCTACACAGCACGACACCTAGTGAAAAAGCAAAGTATTACACACAATAGCACAACCAAGACAGGTCAGCCGGCAAATAAGGGCTAAATGGTTTACGCTCACCAATCTCTCCCTGATCCGCTTCCCATGTCATGAAGCAGCGATGACTCTGAGCATCCCACACACAAACCTGTCCAGTGCTACACCCAGTATACAGTAGGGAGGTTGAGTTATAGGTTAGGGATGTCAGTTCTGCTGTGCCAACCTCATCTGGCACCGGAGCTCTGTACACCTGAAGGAACACTGGGGGATAAGTCAGCCAGAAATCCTTAATTCTGTACACATGATTTTGACCTAAATATCAATATCACTCACCTTCATCTGAGTGGACATCCCCTCTTCTATTCGCCAGAAGCTCACAGCTCCCGTGCCCACACAAGAAAAGCTATTGGCGTGCGCTGGATTAAAGACAATGCCGTGCACTGGCTGGCATATCTGACTGCTGGCCAACAGCTCATAGGTCCTGGTGCTCCACAAAGCTAGCTTTCCGTCTCTGAAATCACCTGAAGAACAACAAAAGAGCTAAGGTTTGCTCTGGGTTTGGAATTGAGACAAAAGCAACTTTATTCCAACAGGGGTTACAGATCACACAAGTATAAATTATATTATACTAATCCTATGCTTTATCGTATGATGTGCATATGCTGTCCAGAAAATTAAATAATATTTTGGAAAAGAAGCAAGAAGTGAACATAGCCATATAAGAGAGAAGTAAATGACCTCTCACATTAAATGTTTGTTGTTTGTTTTGGATGGGGAAGGGTGGGAGGAACTTTAGTACAATTGTATTGTGTTTTAGGGGGTTTAAGGATCTACTCCTATGTCAAATTGTGATTATGCAGGTTCTTTTTTGCAGAAGACACAGCTGATGAACCTTCTGCAATAAAACATATGTACCTGCCTGTACACTACCTTGTTTATTATAAAAAAATATATATATAAAAAAAAAGCGCTCATTCTGCAATATGCTGGGTATCCCACATATTACACCCCTCGTGAGTTACATCATTCTAGCCTGGCCAATTAGGACGACTGAAGATCAGGAACCCAGAAAACTGGATGAAGAAAACAATGTATGCGATGGAAAGGTGGACAGGTGAGTGTATTATAAAAAATTGCGATGAGGTAGGTAAGGTTATTTAAGGATTTACATCACCTGTCCCTTATGCAATAAAGGTATAGTCACAGTTTTTTTTAACAGTAATGATGATAATTGGCAGCATGGTGGCTCAGGGGTTAGCACTCGGTCCATTGCAGCGCTAGGTCCCAGGTTCGATTCCCAGCCAGGACACTATCTGTATGGAGTTTGCAGGTTCTCCCCGTGTCTGCGTGGGTTTCCTCCCACGTCCCAAAAACATGCAGTTAGGTTAATTGGCTTACCCCTTAAAATTGACCTTAGACTGTATGTAAGACATATGACTATAGTGGGGACATTAGATTGTGAGCTCCTTTGAGGAACAGTTAATGACACAACTATGGACTTTGTACAGCACTGTGTAATATCTTGGTGCTATATACTGTGTAATAATAATAATAAAAATGATTGTATGTGCCTCTCCGTTAAGCAGATACAATAAAACATTGTCTGACTGAGGTATTAAACCCCTTCCTTTTATCCAAAAACAAAAAAAGTTAATTATTCATAATGTTTATTGCTGGGACTAGAATACTGCAGGATGTAAGGAGATTAGAGGGATCAGTACTGGTCGCAAATTAATGTGTGTGAGATAAGGATAATTCCCAATGAGATAACACTGCAGACAATGTGAAGAAAGGATACTGACCAACAGTGATTAGCAGTCTGTCATCCCTGGAGAAGTTCATGGCCTGAACCTCGGTGCTATGACACTGCAGAATTTTAGTACATGATCCATCCTGTGTTTTCCATATCCTTATCTGACACAGAGAGGAGCCATCTCCAGCCCCAGAGGAGGAGGCCAGGACCTAGAGATTGAATATGGACAGGGCATTATGGACAGTGATTAGATGGCAAAGCTGGAGAGATTCAACAGAAACAATTGTAAAACCACACAACTGTGGTGGAAAAACTGATTGAACATGGAGGATGTCTTGACAATTCACTTACCAGGGCATCATGTGTTAGTGCCAAAGTAGAAATCTCCTCTGGATGTCCTAACCAATGGCGCTGTGATCCTGAATGAAGATCCTCCACCACAACTATGCAACCGCATGTGTATGCAAAGAAACCTAGAGGATCCCGAGAAGCCAAAGTTAGGGTTCACATATAACAGAGCAGGCTTATATTTAAAGTCCAATTGAACTTTTGGCTTACATTGGCTATATACATGCAAAATTCAGGTACATTTTGATATTTGTTAACACACGTATATCATGAGTAGAAGAGCCTGCCCCTGACCAGTATGCTGCACTTGCACTCTATGTAAATATTTTAGTGGTAGAACTAATAAATATTATTCATATGTACCTGTATCAGGGTTCCACACCATGTTCCCTCTACCATTGCCGTTATATCCAATCACAGCTTTGAGGGACAATATCTCCTGGCCAGCCGGAGGATGGCTCATTCCCTACACAAAACAATTGCAAGCCAAATTAGAACACAGAAAAACAACCTTTCATCTACCTATAACATGACTGAAAGACAAAAGTAAGAAACCTTTGTTTAGACAGATTAAACCTATGACAGGAGCTCTTACCTTTGCCAAGCTTGAGGTCTTATAGCGAGGGTTGAAATGTGAGTAGGTATCTGGAAGTGGCAGTGTCTGCCTTATATCTGTCATAAAAAGACAGAGATGTCAACTAAAATTTTGTTTCTGCAATTGTTTTGGATGTCTTGTTTGTAATATCAAAAATTGATTTATTTTAATTGGTGTATTACAGTCCAAAATTAGGAGTGAAGGAGGTCAGGGGTGTCAAACTCAAATACACAAAATTAAAAAAATGGGACAAAATTAAAAACTTAGACAAAGTCGCCGGCCAACCTTGAAATTTCTTTTGTTTCGTTCTGACGAACGTTTCTGACATTTTTCCTTCTCATTAGATATAAAACCTTGATGCGATCGCGACTGGCATCACTTGGATACCAGCAGGCTACGCACAGCCTGGGACACCGCTATATGATAAAAGGCCATGGGTCGCCAAGAAGCCCCTGTAACTCCAAAAGCCTCCTGGCATCTCCCATGTGTAGCTGACGGGGAGTGCTGGAAATGCCAGACACGGCAAATGTGGGGCTAGATCTTATGAGTGGCCCGCCGCTGGAACTCCCGCTTAATTGCGGGGTCACACATAGGCAAACAGCCGGTTGGTATATAGACGAAAGTGATGCCGGGAATTGTAGTAGAGGCGCTATTTCTATTCTAATAATATCTATGATCCATAGATATCAGGTAAACTCAAACAAGTTGTGTTTGTCTATTTTCCCCATTAGTAGGGCAAGAAGTTTAATGCTCTCCCAAAAAGAAAGCAGAATTAAAATCTGTCAGAGGCTCTAGCCCCAATTTAATGCCCAGCAAAAAAAAAAAGTGTCATCTCCTTTACCTTCTGTAACACTACTGGCAGCCCTGGGCAGCTTTGTGCGGCTGCGTTGGTTCTCTATGATGATCAGGGAAGACTGCTCATCACTTTCCTTTGTATCCGGGATCTCTACCTCTTCTACTTTTGATTCTTCATGTCGTACTTTTCCAAGCTCCACATCCCCATCATCTGACTCAGAGAGACCTGAAAGAAGAAGACACGCATCCCATTAATGTGCAATAATGAAGCAAAATCATAAAAAGCTTTATTTTTCAATTAAAACAAGGACAAACTGTCACTTGTGAAATGTTGGGCTGCACTGAAAATGTGCACTTCCTTTCTACATACCTTTGTCTAAAGAAACAATTGCCTAAATTAAACTTGCCTTTGCACATATTTTTTACTTACTATAGTCAGGACTAAAACTAGGAAATTTTACAACCTTTATCAGGATTATGAAATACATTTTTAGATTCTGTGTCTCCCAACCTGCATTGTCCATTCGTTGTACCGGGCTGAGGTCCAGGCGAGGAGGAGAGGAGAAACAAGGCCGAGGTGCCATACCTCTTGGCATCCCACTGGAGATGAATGTAGAGTCGCTTCTCTTATCTGTCAAATCTAAAATTTCACATAAAGGTTTAAGTTTTTTATCAGTAAAATCATTACTGAGCGCACATGTCTTAAGATAGGATTCCCCCTTACCAGAGCTGGAATGGAGAGTGCTTGGCAGACCGCCTGCTAAGCCTGAGTGACGGATTGAAGGCAGACATGGAGCAGAGCTGAGGACAAGAAGATATATTTATTATCATCTGTATGGCTATGAAGCGTAACAATCTTCTATCTTATAGAAAAAAACAAAAAGATACAATATTAAGATGAAATCAAATATTCTGATGTTTCATATGGAGAGAACATAGACCTACAAGGTGGGAGGAACTGCTGAGATCGACAAAGGATATAGAGTTACAAGGAAGAAGTCATAGAGTGAAAAGTCATAATGCAATTACTGTGCATCAAAGCTAAAGATCGGCAAAGTCTTCGAGTCACAGAAAGAGTAAAAAAAAAGCTTATCACCTGACAGTATGCTCTTTGTGTGAGAAAGCAGGGGTCTCTCTGCAGTTGTTAAACACATCCACTACAAAGCTCAGCCTTACTGTTGATTGGAGAACTCAAGCTTTTTATTTGCAGTGGTGGGGTCTGTCTTCTGCTTGGAGACCGCTGCTTGTACACAAAGAGCAAGGGTTCTTGCTAGAAGCAAAGAGACAAGTTTTTCAACATAGACTGTGGTTGCTATCTAAGGAACAACTGACACCTTTTGTTTTGATGCACCCGGTCAATTTAAACTAAAAGTTCATATGGGAATCAATAAAAAAATGATTCTAAAGTATACCATAGATCTGGGGCATCAGGATCCGGAGCCGCTTCAAAATCCCAAATAAATATGGCGTCTCCTGCAGAGATGATGTTCTGCTGGTCAGGAGAGAAATCCACTTGCTGTATTGGCTCTGAGTGACCAATGAACACCTGAAAGGAAGTGGTACACAGGGACATAAATAAAGGCGATACATTGCCTGAAGGACAAATTAAAATATATTTGGAACCCAATTAAGCTCGTAGGCCTTTAAACCTTTTCCTAGTCATGTACAAAATAGGCTTATAAATGTATTTAAACATTTTTTATATATCTGTTAAGCACCTATGTACCAAAGAAATCTAATACCAGGTTTGGAAGCATTGGCTCTTTTATTTTTTTGCTTTGCACTTATCCTCACCCAACTTCTTTATTACTAAATACAATGGATGTAATTCACAAAAACATAACAAGTATTTTTCGATCTTAGTTTTGTTTTTTAATACTTTAATAATTCTTATTAAACTTGTTACCAGATAGATCAGATTAAATCAGTGAAATTACAAATTAACAAACTGCACAGCCTTTCTGTTTTTTAGGCCATTGTAAATTCACAAAAGAAAATAAAAGTTTTTGTTTCCTTAAGAGACACCACCACGTTTATTCATAATACAGTGTCTACTTATAGTCCCTGCACATATATCCCCTTTTCCTGGGAAAATCCCCTTTTCCCAGCAAGATACTCATAGATCTGCACTCCCTCACGGCTTCCCCTTCTGCAGGGTTGCACATTCAGTAAACGTTGTATAAGTGGATAATATCCATATGTTCTGGCTGGGCAATTGGCTGCTCAGTTCTAGACACTGTTACCTGGCTCTGGAAGCTCTAAGAGCAACACAGAGAGGGCACAGACAGAATGGAGGCAGCCAGGGAGCAAAAGGCAAAACAACTTACTAGGGAGTGAGCTATCAGAGGCCAAAATAGACAAAAAGTCTCCAGATAGCAATTTATTTATTTTTTTCAAAGGGGAGCAATCCTTTTTACAGCTAAAAGTACACATCAAGCAGAAAAACAAAAAAGTCCTGCCAATGTGATTTTTAACACCTCATTGATGTAAAAATCAGGTTATAAAAAAGCTACTACTCTAGGACGGATCTGCACGTTGCATAGGACTCTATCCTATGAAGTCATCAGTTCTGCATTGTATAATAGAAGACTGAAAGTAAGAACCTTTGCTGCAGGAGAGAAATATATGGATGAAATGCAAAAAAGGATATTAGGGAAAAACCAATTGATTTATAAGTATCTGTATAAACTGTAAAAGGCAATACAGTAACAATGAACCCTGTTATACGTGTGCATGTTACCTGTGGGCGGGATGTTCCAGGTGATCCATGTTTCCACACTTTGATGATTCTTTCTCCTGCTGTCAGCAGATACTTGTCATCCTCGCTCAGTGCCAGTGTGGAGCAGTATTGCTTGTGGACTTGTGAAACCTAAACAACATAGAATGATTACACTGCATAAAACTACAGAATTTACCAATTGAACTTTTAAGAGGACCTGTACAGTTGAAGCTTTGCATATTAAAAGACAAGCAGAGGGGAATGAAGAAAGGGAAAAGATGACATGTAATACCCAAAGTATTGGCATATCCAAAGGGAGTGCAGTGGAAAAGCTCAATGTGAAGGAAAGTATTAGTGTTAGGCAAACCTGTCACTTTCTGTATGGCCAAAGTAACAGGTTCCTTTTAAAACACTTTCAAACTCATGCTAAAGTTTTCTTAGGCTGAAAATGTTTTTGTTCTCACCTCCTTGATTAAACGGCCAGTCTTTGAGTACAGCCACAGAATCTTGTTTCCAGAGGTGGACACGAGCAAGTGATATGGGCGTTGAGAGGTAAAGGTCAGGCTCATTGCACAGTCTAGCTTAGTGCTGTCTAGATCCAGGATACTCACATCTACACGCAGGATCTGTGAAGTACAGGTACAAGATATAAGAGGACAGAGACACTTCAGCACAGACAGTTACTCTAAATTCCACTATAGAACATTTCAGACACATTCTGGCAAGCAACTACAAAATAGTCAAAATAGGAGCAGATTAAACTTCAGCTTTAATATTTACTCTCTGCATGCTGTGAAGGAGGAAAATAAATTTAAGTTTCTAACAAATGTTTGCTTTCTGCCACAGAATATTTAATTACCTCGTCTAGTGACCTGGCGTCCATGATGGTAACAGTGTACTCTGTAGGTCCAACAAAGGCCAAAAGACGTCCTTCCTTGTTCAGACACAAGGCCTGAGGGCCTCGCTCTGAGTTCTTGCACACCACGTTACCTAAACACAAGATTAAACATATAGTATTAGATATTTACATGTAAGAAGACATAAAAGCACAAAAGCAGACATTAGGATAGAAAAATAAGCTGGAACTGGTGACATGTTTGTGTGTGGGTATAACTAAAGCCATATTAGACACTGAATCCTTCAGTGTGCACAAGTGTGTATTCCTTTTTCCTAACTGGAGCATTAACATTCTTACATAATGGAGACATATGCCAGAGAATGTTTGGGACCAAACTGTGGAAATCAGAAGCACCCATAATGACCAAGGGGTCTAAACCCTACATCTATGACTCTGGAAAAAAGGAAAAGCAATGGCAACACAATGGAAAATCTACTTCCAAAGTGTCTTTTTTTACAGGGGTTTTCTTCACTTACCAAGCACTCGCAGGACATGCTGCTCCTTGTGTCCAATGTTGTACAGGGCCAGGGATCCCAGGGTGCAGGCACTGTACATCAGGCCTCCATCTGGAGAGAAGAGAAGCCCTGTGATAGCACTGCGGTGCTGTCTGTCAATAGAGGAGAGAATAATCAGATTACAGAACTTGCTAGAACAGGACAACTGAATATATTCACAGGAGAAGAACTTACTTGTGTTCCGCCTGCAGACTTGTGGTGGTCACATCAAAATATCTCACCACCCCAGTGCTGAAGCCACAGGCCAGGGCCTCTCGGATGGGGTGAAAGGTCACTGTGCATGGAGTCTCCTCGTTGGCTGTGAAATCATATAGCTGCAAAAAAACATTGTACACTTATCCTTTGTTTCTCAGGTAAAGGGATCGTCTTCACTCGAATGTCATGTGACTGGCGACCATGAAAGCCAAGTGCTGCAATATCTATTAAGGAACTGTACCTAAGTTACTCTCCACAGATGTTACCTCACATATGGACAAAGAAGTCCATTTATATTTGGTTACAGCAAAACAGAACTGGGAGATCTGGGCTGACAGATCGTGCTGCATATGTTTTTATTAATGAAATGATCCTTAAAGTCTCAATATAGCTTACTGCACTGGGACATCCAAAACACAGAATTGTGTGAGACTATTTGTCAAAATGTTGTCATCTCACCTGCTGCATGGAGGACATGTCCCAAATCCGGATTGTGTTGTCAGTGGACACTGTAGCAAGCTGGGATTGAGTTGGGTGGGCAGAGAATGCCAGAAGAGAGTCTGTGTGAGATCTCATTAAAGTTTGGTATCCACGGGAAGGAACATCTAAGACTCCAAGCTCTCCGCTACTAGTGCAAGATAAAACCTGGAGGCCCTCTGGACTGATGGACACACAGCTCACAGGACCCTCATGTTCTATTATAAAAAGAAAAATAAGATCAGTATAGACGCTGGTGGGTTCAGACCAGATCAGCACCAAAAGACAAGGTGGGCTCAGAGCAAATCAAGCATTTGGATTTTTTTGTTTGGACCATCGAAGGTCAGTAAAGCTTGTCCATATATGCCATGGCCGGGAAGAGAAAGAGTTAATCGTTTGTGTGTCCACAAACCATCACACTTCACTCGCTGAGACCAAAGCTAACTTTGTGGCTGAATCATGGAAGGTTGAAAAATAGCCTAGCATCACATTTGCCAAGACGTGTGCATATCTTTTTATGTGAATCGATGGAGGTGCTGACCCTCCAGACATCTGCTGAAACAACTCACCTGCCTCTAGGAAAACTCGTGAAAAGTCTAAGGGCCACAGACGCAAGTAGCCATCTTCAGATCCAGTTGCACAGTAAGTGGCAGAAACGGACAGGCTGTTTATTGCAATGCCGGGACCTTCAAGTACATAAATCAAGTATTACAAACATGGGTACGGAAAGTGAATAGTTATTACTGCATTTCAGGATACTAGATATTCTGAATGAACCATGTTGGTACTTCCTTCAGTCCACAATTGTATATAGTGGTGTATCTGAAGCAAACCTTGACCTTGTAATGTAATTCAAAGTGATAAGTTAATGAGGATCTTTTCTGGGGATACTGTGACCAAAAGTAAAGGCAAAGAGAAAGGACTAGTCATCAGTATTGCCTGTATCTGCCACTGAGCGTTTCCTGCTAGATTTATAGATCCTTTATATACACTGATACTCTACATATACACATACTACATATACTCTACATATACACTGAAACCACCTGTGTAAAATCATGGCTTTGCTTCTTCAAGTTAGAGCCCCTAATAAATAAAACAGTGAAGAGCACAGTAGTCACATCACTAAACCACATTTAGATTATACTAGCTTTTAGAGGCAGCAATGCTTTAGATCAGGGGAGTCAAACTCAAATACACAGTGGGCCAAAATTAAAAACTTAGACAAAGTTGTGGGCCAACCTTGAAATTTATTGAAAAAAGTTTTTCCTTCTCATTAGATATAAAACCATCATAAGGCATAAGAATTTTTTTTTTTTTTAATTTTATTTAAGAAAAAATGATATGCCTCTTTCTCTATTTGTAGTGTCCGGAGTTAAATATCAATGGTAACCTTTTTGCACAGGCCAACAATAATACCAATTTTCCTCTATGAAAATCCAACCATTCAAGTCCATGCCCTGGAGTAGCAAGGTAAAGTACAGCTGAAGGGGAGTGCTGGAAATGACAGGCGCGGCCAATGCAGGGCTAAATCTTATGAGTGGCCCGCTGCTGAAACTTCCTCTTCATTGAAAAAGTGCCGCTACTAAAATTCCTGGCATTACTTGCATATTTAAAACAGTCCAATGCGGGGCCACACATAGACAAAGAGCCCCCTGGTCTATAGATGCAAGTGATGCCGGGAAGTAGCGGCGCTTTTTTAATGCAGCGGCGGGCCAGCTGCAGTTCATATCTAGGATTGCGGGCCAGAGTTTGACACCCCTACCTTACATCAGTGGTTCCCACCCTTACTAACAGCAGGACATAGAATAAAATTTTGCTGCGGCCCGGTATATGTACAGCTTTCATACTCTGCTAATCTCAGCAGCTCTCCCTGTTGTCAGCTGCTGCTGGGAATGGCACAGAAGTGTAAGCCTTATATACATTCTCTGTCATTCTCAGCAGCTTCCGTGTAAGCAGTGGGAGGAGAGCCGCCTGCACTCCTGTTGGTTGAGCTCCTACTGTCACCTTGTCACTAACTATAGAGCAGTGTAAGGAGGGCTTCTGCCTTCTGTCATTTGCGGCCCCTACCTCTCACTAGCCACAGACCGGCACCAGTCCGCGGCCCGGGGGTTGGGGACTACTGCCTTAGATGATCTCACACTACACATATAAAAGCTACAAAATAGGAGTGCCTATGTCAACCTGCTACTATGTTGAAACATCACAATGACCTCACCGGTGTTGAAGGTTTGCTTCTCCCGCCTTTCCCCATGTTTGACTTGAGTTGGCTGCAAGCGTCGCACATTACAAACCACCATGTTCTTGTAGTCTATTTCGAGTATGTGGCCACTGTGGCTGCACACATAACTGAGGAGACAAAAGAATTTTAAGCAACAGTTGACAAATGTAAAGCATTGGTGCTTGTGTAACTTATACTTGGCAGTACTTACAGTATGCGGTCCTCCGGCTCTCTCTCAGGACTGTGGACAGCCTCAAACGCGAGATCTGTAAAATCTAGGCTGTGTAACTCGCCTAAATTAAAGGGACAGGACCGCAACGAACCACTACGCACCCTCCATAAACGAACATTGTCCTTACCGCAGGACACCATCCTGTGAAGAACAATGTGTTTAGAGAATACCAGTACAGTTCAGGTATTAAAACCAAAGTCTTGGTTCTTTTATTTGTTTTTATAGTCCTTAGTCACTATATAATATGCATTTTTAAAGATCTAGGGAATGCCTTGAAAAGGTTTTTTTACTTCCCAGTATAGTTCCCTATGTTAGCACAACTGGGCAATGGCCATACTCCTGACATATACACATTGACCAGGGTGTTAGAAAATGGGGAGCACTGGGCAGCCTGGTCAGAGTTTGTGGTTATATATAGACAATCTGTGCTACTGCTATACCAGGAAAATGGAAGGGTTCCTAGTATGATATCCATCTGGATGAATATCTGTTCTTTCATTTGGTCTTTAAAATACCCAGTTACCACATCATTTACTAGTCATTGTATTAGAGTTACCTGGTGTCATCAAAGAATGCAATCTTCATAGTCTGAATGTCCACATCTGTATGGGCCTTTGCCAGGACAACAACCTCCCCTCCCCGACTAGCCTGGGAAGTGTTCCAAACCACTACCATCTGTGAAGGAGACCAGAGAAGAAATAATGTTGATATAATGTAATAATCATTATGGTTTTTTTGGACTGACAACTAAAAAAAAAAATCCCACTTACGAGTATGTGTTGTGAATGAGGACCATATAAATGGTCATACCTCCACTACAACTAACCCATAATCTACAAAACATTGCCTAGAATATCTTTACAATTAGGAAAACTCTCACAATCAATATTTCCCAGCAAGTCATTGGGCCTAATTTATTAAAGCTCTCCAAGTCTGGAGAGGATACACTTAAATCAGTGAAGCAAACCTGGAATGGATCTGGTCCAGGATTCAAAACATTTGCTAGCAAATAAAAAATAATTTAAAGATATACATTCTAGGTTTGCAGGATCACCCAGCTTCACTGATGAACTTGTATCCTCACCAGCCTTTAATAAATTTAGAGATCATTATAAGTGAGAGTAGAACAGAAGAGAAGCAAATAACAGAAGTAGGTTTGGTTGGATTAGATGTATAAAGAAGGCACAACTGCCAATTATACCACTCACCGTTTTGCCATGTCCATCTTTTCCAACACCACACAAGACAGAGCCACTGTGTGAGAAACTGCAAAATATATGGTATATCATTTAATGTTTAAATATTGCGGATGATCTAACAAACTAAACGTATTGCCTGTAGCAGTGGAGTTGGTGAAAGATATTCCCAGTTTTTTATTGGATTTTTTTTTTGTTCATAAATACACTACACAAGAGCTGCGCTACTCTGCATTATCCCCAAACCCTCGTAGTATTGTCTGTCATGTACCCTCCCAGGGACATTCTAGATTCTCCTCCTCTATATCTATCACTAACCACTGAAAAATGCACCCTTTACTAGGATTCTTTCATTCGCTGGTATTCCAACACACCCCAAATTTTCAAAAAAACCAACCTAAGCGTCCTCAGCATTACCCCCGACCCCAAAGAAGCCAATAGGGCAAAACACATTGGGCTAAGAGGATTGTAGTGTTTCTTTTTTTCTTTTCCTCTTATCGTTAAGCATCAATCATATGATTAGAGTATTTATGTATAGTTAAGAGGTCAGGAACACCCCAGTTTTGAATTGGGTATTATAATTACTATTGGATCTCATAATATGTATTGATGCATGTTTTCTTTCTGATATATGTAACATTGAAAGAATAATACAAATTATATTGTCAATTCAAAACGCCTCTACTTTCCCTCTTTCTTTTTGTCCCTTACAAATACACTAGAAATATTATTAAAATACCCAGGAAATACCCAATGACACTCAGTGCTAAATGACACCAGGGGGTACATTTGCATATTGAATGGAATGCATGAGGCCTTTTTTTTTTTTAAGATTGAATATTGTTTTGACCCATTGTTAGATACATGTTGAAAGCAGGTTTACCCACGATGTGTAGAGGGGATAACAATTCTCACCTGAGGTATGACACTGAATGGGCGTGGGTTTTGAACATGGAGAGACAGCTTCCTTTCTGAAAGTGCCATAGACGCACCATACTGAGAGCACCGGTCTGGGCAGAGGCCAAAAGGGTACAGTTTCCATTAAATGCCAGGGCTGATACCTGCAAGGAAAGAACAGCTGAAATCTGCTTTCACCTATATGGACAGTTTTATTTTGAAAGAATGCAACTTGAAAAACAGTTACTGTATGTGTTAATTGCTCCTTCTAGATTAAGACACACACACATTGTATCACTCTCACTTTGGGGCTGTTTAAATAAAGCTCACCAAGGCTGGATAAAATAAACTTTCATCAGTGAAGCTGGGTGATCCAGCAAATCTGGAATAAATTTCCTAGAACTAATGTGCCATTTGTAAGAAAATGTTTTTAATCCTGAAGCAAGCCCATTCCAGGTTTTCTGGATGCAGCATCACTAATAAAAGCGTATCCTCTCCAGCCTTGGAGAGCTTTAATAAGGCCCTTTCTTTGGCTCAAAAGCAGGCTTGGGCCACAGAGGAAAGGACTGAGTGGCATTTAGAAATAATTAATTACTGCTAAGTCCTTAAAGAAAAACTTCCCATCACTTACAAATAGCCATTTGCCTAAAACCATCACCTTCTAAATGAATGTCACAGCCTTCATCTCTTCTGGGAGTGTCTGTGTTGTCCCCGCTCTTTGCCTCTCTCACTTTTCAACATAACTATTCATTTAGCTGCTCAAGCGAGGTGTAAAGCAGAATACTACAGAGTGAATATCAGCTGGGGCTGCTGATATCACATTCAAGATGGCAGCAGCCTGTAGAACTCTCACCCCTTTTGCATAGTAACATGTTAATACCGGGCATAAAATAAGATAAATGCACATACGCTCTTATAGAAAGTTTTTTGTTTTTTTTAAATGTCTGTAAACAGGTTTTCTTTAAGAATCCTTTAGTTTTAATTCTTGGCATTCTGAAATCAAATCTTAAAGGTAGTAGAATTCCTCAGGCTTTTCTTAGTATAATAAGGGAGGGAGTGTAACAAACCTTGTCGGTGTGTCCCAAGAAAAAACGCTGCTCTCCACTTTCCATGTTTAAAACTACGATAACTGCATGGCAAGGATAAACCACTGAACAGCCAGTGTGAGTCCAGAGAGCCTGAGAGAGACACAGAGGATTCTGGGATTAGAAAGGAGCACACATGCCGAGATAGACAATATAAATAGACATCAAAAAAAATCAAAGGGGCATTCGGATGAAGGATCAATGCATGAGGTACACAGCACAGAACTTTATGGTTCAAGTATATCAGAATATATACAAATGAAGCTCAGATTAACAACACAGTAAATGGAAGAAAGATACTATCAAAAGGATTCAGGGATGAAAGGGAAGTATAAAAAGGATAGCAGAAAAGATCCTATTAAGGCTAAACAGGCGTGAGAATCTTGGAAGAATACTGAGAAACACAAAATGTAAAAAAAAAAAAATTGCGGGACAGAAGGGATGTAATAGGTTTGCGCAAAAGATCATATTAATAGACACATGAGTATAATTGGAAGAACAGAATACAACAGAGAATTCTGGGATACCTGAACTGTAAGAAAGTGAAGAAAATTCAATACATGGAAGCATGAGCAAGGTTTGAAGGACAGGATACAGCAGAGGATTCTGGGAGTAAAAACAATAGAATAGAATACTAAGGATAATGCAGCAATATTATTAAAAAATAGAGAAAGGAAAACTTACAAAGCGTTCTGTGCAGCCTCCAAAACCAATTATTTTTCTCAGTTTAAGGATAGGGTCAGGAAGAAGTTTCTAGAAAGGAAACAAATTTACTATTTAAATAAAGTTGAACATGTGGCTAGATTGCAAGCGGACATCCATACATAGCTATTATGGAAGGAAGTCATTGCCTTCCGATACACAAAGCCTCTGTAGATAATAAATACTATTTTTAAGCAAAGACATGTACCCTGTCCATTCTCACTAACCCCAACATCCTTATTATAATGACATACTGATAATACAGGTATGAGAAGAACAAACTGAGCTTACCACCATGATGACATCTCTCCATCATTATAGTAAATAAACAGAATTATATTACAGCATACACTTGTATTGATTTCTGTATATTCCCCATCAGAACATACCTTTGACTCTGTTCCTGAAGATAATGTTACAGGTCTGTGAGATGAAGTGCAGACCACCTGTGTGGTAGAAAAAAAAAGCAACACTAAGTTGTAAGTTAATCTGTGCTTTCAGTTTTCTCTTAGTCTCACAGCACAGTCCTACAAAACACACTGACCCACTAATATAGCTTGCTGTGATGGTATGACAACAATGCTGCACTGCTCCTGAATTCACACTATAGAGGACAATTTCATGTAGGTTGTACCTGTTTGCAAACAGTGAGGTTACATGTTGCAGGAGGTCTGCTTAATAGCCATTGACATGATGATTCACAAACCTGTATCATTGCCTGGGCACATCTGCCTTCTGCATTGACAGCATTCTTCCTGTTGCTGAAACCCTCCCACCATGAACTGCAGTGCATAGCAGGTGGAGGTGAGAAATACGAATGAAGGATTTAACTTAGACAGGGAAGGTAAAGGAAATTTTTACCATAGTACCTGCATTTGGTGCTAAGTTAGTCTTACAGTATACCAGACCTCATCCTTTCCAAGCACTGTGACTTGGTGGCCAAAATGTTTGGAATTAGAATCATTGGGATATACCTGATGACAGAAACTCACCTGCTCAGAGTCAGTGTTGTGTTTGAGGATGGAGAGGTTGGTGCCCTTATGTGCATAGACATGAATTCCTCTATCCTCCACCTCTGCAGCTGTACTCTCCGAATCCTGATCCTCAGCAGTCTTACCCCGCACAGATAGGTAACGCTCCGGGATGGAGTCTACTCGAAGAGGATTCCCCCGAGGAAGCTAAGAAGAGAATCGTGAGGTGAGTAGAATGGTAGGGCTATAGGGAGACAAAATGAAACAAGAAGTTCTACTCACCGGTTTAGGAGTGGTGATCTGCTGGATGAGAGACACTCTGTCTTGCACTGGTTTACTGATAGTGACAGAACGGGGGTATTCACGGACAGGGCTGCGAGGTATGGGGGCACCTGGGTGTTATAGCAAATAAACAGTCAGCAAAACATTAGTATCAATTAATTATATAGTGGCAACATATTATCTGAATTCTCATAGGATTCTCAATTGTAAAGTTGAAAAATCTCACCAGGGGTTGTGGAAGCCGTTTGTCCTTTCTGAATGGAGTCATTTGGCAGTTTAGAGCCGTCTGAGGGGAATCTAAAGGAAAGCAAAGAGTTAAGCTTGTAAACTACATTTATTTTATACTACATCATATGTCAATAACAACACTAGAGACAGTACAAGAGCACAAGGAGCATACATTTCCCTGTCCTCTGGAGTCATTCTAATCATATGTATAATAACAGTCTTGCTAGGTGTTATTAATCAGTCATGGCCTTATGAATATTGCCAGCATGCAATTGTGTAGCTATTAGACCAATTCCTGTGTTCCTCCCCCATAGATCGTAAGCAAGCCGTATAAATTGCCTCAACCTGAAAACGGCAATGTGATTTTCTTATACTGAAAGTCCCCATCCCAGCATCAAGCTGTCACAATATTGATTCCTATTGGTCAGGTGGGTCTCTGGCACTGGACAGTGGAATGGTGGCATACATCAAAGCCTTGTGTACTGCCCAGGCTTGTGATACACACAAACACGGGGATTGACAGATAGACTAACACCACTACTTTAGACTACACAAGATGCCATATTGCTACCCTACTTTCAGGTCTTCAGGAAACCCCTGCTAAAGTTATATTACCCATAGCTCACAGTACATTAGTGTGGTGGTCAGTGGGAAGAATTCCTCTTACATTGCTGGCCATTGGGAAGAATTTCACCCTTATAGATAGAACAAAAGATCACTTAAACTGACCTAAGAGGTACAAATTGCTCAAGCAACCCCTGGTTGGGAAATACTGTCCTAGACACTATGTATGGTATGATAAAATTTATGTTAAAGAATTATGAGATCCATTAACATCAAACCTCAAACATTCTTTATCTACAACAGTTGAAGGATGTTACCAAGTAAGTGATGCGTCATGTAAATTTTATTTTCCAAAGCAGTTTAAATCTGATTGGATATTATAAAGCAACAATAAGTTGTGTTACAAGGATGTGACACAGCCTTTTAGTCCTCACCTTATGAAGTCATACAAGTCATGCCACTTCTCTCCCTTAGGTACTGGAAATGCCATCTCGCGAGGCATTGCTGCGACCCCTTGTGGTAGAGATTTAGAATGCCGTGCTTCCATGAAGGACAGCTCTGAAATTAATATTATTATTATTAATAAACAGTATTTTTATAGCACCAACATATTAACACAGCACTGTACATTAAATAGGGGGTTTTAAATGATAGACAGATACAGACTGTGACACAAGGGGAGGAAAGGATCCTGCCCCGAAGAGCTTACAATCTGAAATGACTGTATAAATAATTCTACAATAATAATGTAGGTTTAATATTGCATTCTGAGCATATTTATTAAAGCAGAAAAATGAGGATAAGCAGAAAAGCCAATACCAAGCAGTCAGAACGTCTCCTACATTTTGCTTGTGGTTGTCACTGCTACATGAAATGAGCCAGCTTGTACAGTAAAGTCAGAGATAAAAATACATGGGGTGTCTTGGGGACGTTACCAGGCTGGAAGACCAGGTCGCTGGTCATCAGATTCTTCACTAGAAGACTTGAACAAAGCTTGATGCTTCTCAGGTGACTGTACCTGCGGCTCAGGTAAATGGATAGGATGTATTGGAGATCCAGCAGAAGACAAGTCCAGCGAGAGCCCGAGGGGGCTGGACCTACCAAACCTGGAAAGGGCAAACAGGGTCAGGTACTGCAACCTTTATATACAAAGATTTTACTATATGATGAAATGCATTGCTAAACCCCTTCAGCTATCAAAGCTGTACAGCCTTCATGGACCAGAGAAATATGTATCCCCCCCCATTGTGTGATACTTCCCCCACCTTTTAAACTGTAAGCTCTTCCGGGCAGGGTCCTCTCCCCCTTCCCCTCCTGTGTCACTGTCTGTATCTGTCTGTCATTTTCAACCCCTATTTATTGAACAGTGCAGAGTAATATGTTGGTGCGATATAAATCCTGTTTATTATTAATTGTTATTAATAATAATAATAATAATGTACATTTCTGCTATTTAGCTACCACTACAAACAAGCAATTAATTGTCATTTGAGTTTTTACTAACTGGAGTAAATATCTTTTAGTAGCAATCCAGAAGAGGCTACAAACACATATATATAACCCTTCCTACCCACCCGCATTTCCCAGCATCGTGTTTACATTACTTCCTCAGATGAACTTTGCACAGATGGTATTGCTGGGGCACAGATTGTATTGAGCATTCATATTGGTCTCTCACTCACCATTCCGAGCCCCCTGCATAGTGCTGTCATAGACCGACCCCTTTATGGCTCCACACACAAATGGGAACTGCAGCCATGTGGCCGTGGATTTAAATTCCTTGAAAAGATTGGAAAAGGAGATCCGGATGGTCTGGCCGTCCTAGAAGACAAATAATTTGTATTATCCATTATTTATAAAGCACCAACATATTATGTAGCGCTGTACAAAGTCCATAGTCTTGTCACTTAACTGTCCCTCAAAGGGGCTTACAGGTTCCCTACCATAGACATATATCATTTAACAGTCACAAGGGTAATTTGGGGGGAAGCCAATTAACCTAACTGCATGTTTTTGTAATGTGGGAGGAAACCCACACAAACACGGGGAGAACCTGCAAACTCCAGCTTAAAGTGCTAACCACTGAGCTACCATGCTGAAAAATAATATTTTTTAAAAATGATCAGATGAATAAATGAGCGCTGTTCTGTGGAAAGAAGGGGATTGGGTGGCACTCTGATGTGCCCTACTGTAGAAATGCAGAGCAGTTGTCCATCAATCCTACATGATATGTCAGGTGACTGCTATACACACGTCAGGTCGGTATTATCTGAAGCGTGTACTTAGACTTAGATGGCACGATGCATGGACGAGGGCTGTACATACAGCACCGTTCTGCTCTATGAAGAGGGGAGAGGGAGAACGATGGAGCCATGCTCTCTCCCCTTTGCTTTCATTACAATCATTCGTCGTCCATCGTCTGTGGATCTGCCACGACAGTCGTTCAGATGATGGACGACGAGAACTGTACACACGCAAGATTCTCGTGCGATAACAGCCCCGAGCCGATTATCAAACGAGAACCACTGCATGTGTGTACGTAAAAAATACTCCCCCTGCCGCTCCCTCCGCTCCTCCAATGATCTACTAATGACTTCCTCACTCATAACCTCATCACACGCAGGGATACAAGACTTCTCTAGAGCTGCTCCAACTCTCTGGAATGGTCTTCCTCGCCCTATTCGGCTTGCTCCTACTTTCTGCTCATTTAAAAGAGCGCTCAAAACTCATTTTTTCAAACTTGCCTACCCATCTTCTTCTGTCTGCTAAACCCTCATTACTTCCCACCACTACATATCGCCCATCCTATTGTGTGTGAAATTCCCCCACCTACTAGATTGTAAGCTCTTCGGGGCAGGGTCCTCTCCTCCTGTATCACTGTCTGTATTAGTCTGTCATTTTCAATCCCTATTTAATGTAGAGCGCTGCGTAATATGTTGGCGCTATATAAATCCTGTTTATTAATAATAATAATAATAATAAAAGGGGAACAGCTGTGTGCACAGTACTCTCCCTTTACCCAGAATTCTTTGCAGCAAAGTGCCATCAGCCATGATTTTACATTGGAAGGTTTCTGATTAGTCTAGGAAGCCCATGTGAGAAATCAGGGTGTAAAACATGACACAAATCCTTTCCATAACAAAGACACCTTACCTCTGCGCTCACGTCTATATGCACCACAAAGTGTTTCCCTGGTAATGGTCTGAACAGAAGGTAGAGGTAACGCCCCGTCAGGCCCAGGCTCTGGGAACTGGTCTTAGGGAGCTGAATGTAGTTCCCTGCAGGGATGGATCCCCGGATCTTGTACACCGTACACTTCAGATTTTTGTCCTAAAAACAGAAGCAAGATAGTAAATGCCAGGCGTTCAGATTCCTAAGCCAAGTCACCCAAAAGTGATATTTTAGTAACAGATGGATCCTGGTGGGCGGAGCCCCTGACTACTTATCACTCCAGCAATGAGATCTCCCTGAAATATTTGCTAGCTCTGTTTCTGTTTCTCTTAGCAGATGTTTAGCTGATGAAGTTGGCGGTGGCCTAATTTTAATCCTTTGACTCCATGTCCTTGGTCCCTAAACTTTACCCCTCCCTGATGCTACCCTAACTAGTCTTTACCCCCTAAGGTTTGGTGAATAGGTAGCTCTCTAGGTCACAATACAGGACAGCCACAAAAAATACCATGACACTGGTGACATCGCCTTCTTTGCTTGATCTCTTCCATTCTTCCAGGTGCACGTGTTTGAAGATATTCACAAATGGATGCTGCCAGACTGAAGGGAAAAGGAGGGGTGAAAGGTGAATATATATAAAATGACAAACAGGACACATCCAGGCTGGTAACAAGAGAAGTATAGGAAGGAATGCGGATATGAAAGTTACAATAACCCAGTTTAGGGTTAATTCTGATTGGCTGCTTAGAGGCCATGGCGCTAGAAATAAATCAGTCTGTTATTCATATACTATGCACCAAGCCCTCCATATGGTGGACACTGACCCCCCGGCTATACAAATACCCTCTCCTGTTATTCATACCCCCAGCACTGACACCCCCGCTATACAAATACCCTCTCCTGTTATTCATACCCCCAGCACTGACCCCCCCCCATAATTAACCCCTCCCCGACTCTGTTACCCACCCATACACACACCTGAAATTACCCCCCTCCCCCTGTTACCCATATACTTCTCAAGACTTTTCTAGAGCTGCCACAACTCTCTGGAATGGTCTTCCTCATCCTATTCGGCTTGCTCCTACTTTCTGCTCATTTAAAAAAGCGGTCAAAACCCATTTTTTCAAACTTGCCTGCCCATCTTCTGTCTTTTGAAACCATTACTACTTTCCACCACTACATATCTCCCATCCTATTGTGTGTGTAAATTCCCCCACCTACTAGATTGTAAGCTCTTGGGGCAGGGTCCTCTCCACCTGTGTCACTGTCTGTATTAGTCTGTCATTTGCAGTCACTATTTAATGTACAGCACCGCATAATATGCTGGCGCTATATAAATCCTTTTTTTTAATAATAATAATAATAATAATAATATGATAATAACATACCTGCAATGCTCCCCCTATTACCCAAACAGCCAGCTCTGCCATACCCAATACATTTATAAACCCGGCACTGACCCTCCTCCCCATTGGATATAGCAGAGCCCAGACCCATAATGCACAGTCAGGTTACAAAGTACTGGTTGGGGCTCCATAAGGGCCACACATAGAATAGGAATCTCCTCACCTCCAGCCATCTCTGCAGCTTACACCTCCCGCCTGTACAGCCGCCTCTACACACGTGACGTCACTCCTGCCAACTACACGGCGCGCACTGATGACATCATAGACGCCAAGAATCGGTAACCAGGTAACCGAGGGGATACGTACAAAATACTTCCCACATGTCTTCTACTGATAACTCCACCCTGACCGCTAACAGACCGTTGATTTGATGCTTACATGGAAAACGCAACTTCCTCCCCCCGCTCTCCAGTCATGAAAGTTTAGTTATAGTCTAGGCATGAAGGTTGCCATGGTAACGGTGAGGCGCAGAAGCTCTGCATTCATAGTATGGTTTATGTCTTTCAAGACTGAGGACATCTGCTGGTGAAAAGAAGGCACTGCAGATGAGAGCTCTAATGGGACATTCTGGGGTCACCCAGCCTGGGGGGCACTTATCTCAAAGGAAATTAATAATATGGAGGTGCCATCTACTAAAATAGAATATAGATAAGGAGGTAACTAGCATTTGTGGATAAAGCTGCGATTTGTAGAGATCTGTGTGTGCAATATCAAGAATGAAAAAACTCCAGGCTCCTGGGAGGAAAGGAGGGGACACCAGTGTGGGGGCCCTGGCAGAGAGGTGCTAGGCTGTCATTAGTGAACCAAGACCCTTTGTGTAGGGGCCTCAACTAATAAACCTTAATTTATGTATTAGATTGGCATCAATGAGCCGGGGCCCCTAGGAAGAAAGTTAACACTGACGTGGGGGCCCTGGCAGTGGGTGCTATACACAATAAAGAGAGATGGTCAGAGGCTGCAGACCTCCCCTATCATTGCTGATGTCTCAGGAGTAAGTATGTGCAGCATTGTGATAGAACTGAGATCTCCTCTGTCATTGCTGATGGCTCTTTACCCCTTGGTATAGGTATGTTCAGCATTGTGATAAGAGTTGGGATCTCCCCTGTCATTGCTGATGCCTATTTTACCCCCTGGGGTAGGTATATGCAGCATTGTGTTGGAGTTGGGATCTCCCGTCATTGCTGATAGCTTCTTTACCCCCTGGGTGTAGGTATGTGCAGCATTGTGATAAGAGTTGGGATCTCCTCTGTCATTGCAGATGACTAATTGACCCCCGGGGGTAGGTACGTGCAACATTGTGATAGACTGGAGATCTCCCTGTCATTGCTGATGGCTTCTTTACCCCCTGGGTGTAGGTATGTGCAGCATTGTGATAAGAGTTGGGATCTCCTGTCATTGCTGATGACTAATTTACCCCCTGGGGTAGGTACGTGCAACATTGTGATAGACTGGAGATATCCTCTGTTATTGCTGATGGCTTCTTTACCCCCTGGGGTAGGTATGTTCAGCATTGTGAAAAGAGTTGGGATCTCCCCTGTCATTGCTGATGGCTTCTTTCCTCTCTTTGAGCTCGTCCCATATGCTATACACAACAAAAATAACCATTTCCCTTTAGGACAGTTTCCATAGGCAAGGTTTATTTATATTTCAGAAGTTATACAAAGTTTCACATTTTTATATAGCAATGAACAATCATTTAGGAGGCCGAATATATCAGTGTGTGATGTATGGGGGGATAGAGAGAGAATTGGGCTGATTGCACCAAGAGGTCCCACTTTCGGTGAGACATTGACAATCCCCACCTATTGTGGTGACCCCCAAAATCAGGGGGCCCATATGGCCCTTTCTCCCCCCATACAAAGTAGATTGATAATAAATTAAAATAATAACACGTCCTACGTTCCTTTCGCATCCAGTCTTCCTATTACCTTTATCTGCCAAGTGTCACCCAACTCTATTCTCATCCCAAGGCATCTCACATGACCTCACATATTTCGGGGTCGAAATTGAGGTTAGTGATAGTGGGCAGCTAAACAGAAGAGGAAGGGCTGCGGAATCTAATATACTTTTATTTCAGAAGTCAATCATGGGGGGTAAAAAGTCAAGTATGGGCGGTAAGAAGTCAAGTTGGGTGCTCTGGGAGCAACAGGGGCTGCTCCCCTGTTAGTAACACCAGTAGAGTGGGACCTTCATGGTGGGCCGAGCTGAGAGCAATCTGTAGAAATAAAAAACATTGTGGACAGCTGAACCCGTCATCATCGTCCTCAACATTTGTTTTTGCCGAATGACTCATTGAAGAGGTTTTTCCACTTTTTCCAAAGAGGTGCAGACAAGAATTTTATTTGGAGTTGGCCCAGAAGCTCCCCTTTAGGCATGCTCTATACAGGCCTTAAGTGTTCCTCTATGATTCAAGTATCTTCACAACATGTCCAGTTATTATGTGTACAACAAATGTTGGTTGATTTTCAAACAATGAGCAGTGGGCAGACCCCAGAAATAATCATGGAGTGATCTTAGAAAGACGGGTCACCAAAACCAACTTCCTCCTGTAGCTGATGGATCTCGGTTAGCAGGGTCTGGTCCTGCAGATTTAACTCCAAGAGAAGAGACAGAGAATCCTGATGAATGATGTTACTTTCAATGTTCCATGGGTGGGCAATGTTTTTACACCATGAATGGGTATCAGACTCTTACAGCAAGGATGAAGTAGTATAGGAGGAAACAGCACAGGAAGCCATTGTGTCTATGTGCTGAGAAAAAGAACATTGATTGGTGGAAAGTAGAGTGACAAAGAGATGAGATTACTGTACTGCTTTTGAACGTCCAATCACAGGCCAAGGGAGGGTTCTCATGTCCCTACGGCACATAATAAACCAGGGGTGGTCAGCTTTGAGGGTCTCAAGTGTGAGATCCCTGACACTGCCTTAAAGAAGTACAAACTATGTAGAGACAGCAGTTAGATCAGGGGTATCAAACTCAAATACGCAGAGGGCCAAAATTAAAACCTTGGACAAAGTCGCGGGCCAACCTTGAAATTTCTTGAAAAAATTGGGAAGGTTTTTAATTCTCATTAGTTATAAACACTTTAAATATGGAAACAAAGAGGTTTTGCTTCACATTCAATCTCGAACAAGCTTATTAAACAGAAACAGGCACAAGAAGTTTTTAAATTTTTATTAAGGAAAAAATCCTATGCCTGTTTTTGTATTTGTAGCCTTCTGAGTTAAATTTCAATGGTAACCTTTTTCCACAGGCTAACAATATTAATAACAATTTTCTTCTATGAATATCCAACCATTCAAGTCCATGCCTTGGGGTAGCAAGGAAAAGTACAGCTGAGGGGGAGTGCTGGAAATGCCAGACACGGGGCTAAATCTTATGAGTGGTCCGCCACTGGAACTCCCTCTTCATTGAAATAGCGCAGCTTCTATAATTTCCTAGCATTACTTGCGTCTATAAATCTCCCCTCCTATTGTGTGTTAATTCCCCCGCCTACTAGATTGTAAGCTCTTCGGGGGAGGGTCCTCTCCTTCTGTGTCACTGTCTGTATTCGTCTGTCATTTGCAACACCCATTTAATGTACTGAGCTGCGTAATATATTGGCCCTGTAAAAAACTGTTTATTAATAATAACAGTAATAATAATAAAACAGTCTAATGCGGGGCCACGCATAGGCAGAGAGCCCATGCTGGGCTGGGAATTATAGTAGATGTGCTATTTCATGCAGCGGTGGGCCAGCTACAGTTCATATTTAGGATTTCTTTTGGAGGCAAAAAAAGGACATTGGGGGCCAGATTTGGCACCCCTGAGTTAGACAGTCAGATCCCCAAAAGCAGTGGGCATGGGTATTCTTTGGAGATATTAAGGTTTTGCTTATATGATGCAGGTGGTGGTTAGAGCCTATCATTTGCTAGAAGCAATGGGCAGAGACTGCATACAGTCTGCAGCAGATGGTCAGACCATGCGGATATGCTACAGGAGATGGTTAGAGCCTGTCACACACTACAAGTAATGGTCAGAGACTACATACATTCCACAGAAAACCGTCAGACCCTGCAGACATGCATCAGAAGATGGTCATCGCTTGTCACATGTTACAAGCAATAGTCAGAGACTGCATACATTCTACAGGAAACAGTCAGACCCTGCAGACATGGTATGGGAGATGCCTAAAGACTATTGCATGCTATAAGAGATGGTAAGATTGGGGACATGCTTCATAAGTCATAGACTGGGGACCATAGATCTGTGCTCTCCCTTACAAAGTGATTTAGGGCTTTCTAAGACTTCTTTGCTGGGTGAGGAAAACAAGGAATATTGTCTGTAAGGGCCACATAATAGGTGGCAGTGGACCACATGCAGTCCCAGGACACTGGAAGAGTCTACAAATCTTTATAACAACTATGTCAAAATGAGAAAAGTCACAAAATATTTTCATATAAATATCACAGTATTAGGAAGACTGACATACCCTCCTGGTGTATTTATATGACTGCTCTGCCTCCAGCTGTCATCCAGTCTAAAAGAAATATCAAAAGTATTAGTATACAGGAACAGTACAAAAACTTTAAAGGGAGCCTGTCATGCCCCCTCCTTATAAAGCTACCAACCACACAAAAGGAAATATAAGACCAGGGCCCTATAAGGTACCAGCAGGTGCTTTTATTAGCCTGCTAATGCTGTCACCAGGAATGGCGTAGTCTGAATATATGGTCTATTTACCAATTGGAACTTTCTGAGAGCTTTTCAACGGGTTCTGAATGTCAAAGGGAAAAGAATCACGTCTTATTGTTTGCTTCCAAATGGTTAGATGTCCATTGGCCTTATTGACCAACTAGACGTTCATCACTTGTTGGTCTCAAAGATGGATTCTCCTTGGTTGCTACAACTATCACCTTTCTTTGCAGTGATTGTTTATAGAGAAGTATCTGACTATACAGAGATGAAGTATCTAGAACTTACCTTTAAGCATACGAGAGCCAGGTCGCCCCAAACTATTGGGTTCCTGTTATTCAAGGCGTTGGCCTCTGAGAGAGGTTCCTCGGCCTCCTGCATCTCCTCCAGCTGTGATAAAGGACAATCATCAGTAAAATGTTAAATAAACTAAGATACTTTTATAACTAGATGATTCACCCAACACTCACCCAAAAAACAAGGGTCATATAATATATCTATGATATTTTAATTTTATGATAGGTTCAGGGGAGGTAACCCATTGGTTTATTTTCTCTCTGGAATTTTATTGGTGAAATCTCTGTGTTGAGTTTTTTGGGTCTGTACACCCATTGGGCACATTGTGGAGGGCTCCCATGATTACGAGTCTTGGATCTGTACACCTGCTGTACCTATTATATGGGGCTCCTAATACTATTGCACCATGCTTTACTGCCAATGTGCCTATTATGAGCCTATGTGCCTATTACCAACCCTGTGCTAAGTTCCCAGGTGGGCCCATTATGAGAGTTCCTTGTTACCCCTGCTGGGATCATTATAGGGGCTGTGCCTATTCTGCCCACCTGCTGTGCCCATTATGTTAGTTTCCCACTATCCCTGTCTTGGGCTCCAGGGTCTGCACACTTGCTGTGCCTAATATAAGAGGTTCATACCGACCTTGTTTGGATTTTTTTTACTTTTTTTTTATATTATGGGGTAGAAAGTGTGAACACACTAAGATGTTCAGGAAGAGAGGCAGGATCTATGGTAGCTAGAGCTTATACTTGGAGTCTATACCAAAGAAATGAGCTCGCCATACAAGTTCCTCTAATACCCATTATATACATTTTACCATTATTGCCCTCTGGTGGATATTAAATGGGAAAATGGGGAGAACTGTCACCTGGATGGGTGTCAATGGCAACTAAAAAACAAGCTTGGCTTTGCTAGGCTAAACGTAAGGTTATGATCTTGGGGTACCGGATGGGAATAAGGAAATATTAGGAGACTCTGATTCGCCAAGAAACTTTGGCCCTCTAACTGTAGATGTTGTTTGGGTATATAAATAAAGAAACATACCCTGTAACACGCGATTCCGGCGCCCAGCCAGGTCAGGCAGGTAGGTGACCTCTTACAAGCCATAAGGTAGATCTTCTTGGCCTTCTCATACTGCAATACAAATAAAGAATTCTGATATGCACCCACACAATAGAGGGAACAGAAGCAGTTCACATAACACTTGCATTGCATTGCGGACTTACCTCTCCTTCCTGGAGGTAGATGGACCCCAGACGGAGGTAGACGGGGTGCATGTCTGAGGCATCAGACACCAAGCTAAGGGCGTGTTCATAGCATTCCCGGGCCTCTCCTTTTTTACCACTTAGATAGCGCAGATGTCCTGTGAAAGCCCATACGTCTGGGTTCTAGAGGTGAAAGGCATGTTGGATTTTTAGGCCTTGGTGTTCCTTATGCTCACATGAAGCCAATCAACATGTGAAGGCTTATATGAGGGTTTATGGATCGTGTATAAATTGTCATGGATATATAATACATCCACAAACAGGGCTACCTCTCCTCCATATACTGATCCTTTATACCCAGGTAACACCATGAAATGCACTGAATAAGACGTACCTGGTGGTCAATCTGTGACGCCTCCCGCAGATTCTCATTGGCTGCCTCAAACTCTTTTCGAAGAAGGTTCATCTGCGCACACATCACGTAGTACTTACATGTGGCCCCTCCGTCGGGGCTAAGCAGCTCGTGTGCCAGGGCTCTCTGGACAAACTATAAAAAGATTCTTGTATGTTAGGAGCTGAAAAAAGTTATTTTTCTTAACTCTACTTAAAACTAGTCATTCACTTGCTTGTTGATTCATTAATGAAAATAAAGCTGCATTAATGTGTGTCATTTGTATCCAGTTATTTAAATAAACAGCAACTTTATGAGAAGTAGTGCCAGAAACCTCACCTGTATGGCATTGACTTGGAACAAGAACTGAGCCGTCTCCATGTAGATGCTGCCGGCGGTGGATGGAGGGTCGTGGCTTATACTGGAACGAGCTCCTGAAAAAGAATCATGTTATAATATAGTGGAATGTTAGAACTGTATCAGTGACAGGTATATTAATACAATATAGAAGCCCAGTTTAACAGAAACCTAAGAGAATTAATGTTCCATTACTGATCTCTCCCCAAAATGCCAGTTACCTGGATGCTATGCTTATACATTGACAGACTAGGTCAGCAAGAAGGTTCTGAGGCTGGAGACAGCCAACTAATATTGGTACAAGAAGGTCAGCAAACTGGTTTTGCATCTTCATAAAGGTTTTTATGTTTTTAAACTGTTTTAATGTTAAGAAATGGATCGGCACAACTAGTTAGCAATGGCAAGCATAAAAGTGCAACGTGTTTACCTGTGATGCACAATTCTGGTGCAATCAGTGACATAAATATACATCTGTGGGGTCTGAAATCAATTTTTTAAATTGGACTACTCTTTTTCCCTCGGGTTGTGAATTTTGCTATTTTTAAAGTGCCTCCATTTTTCCATTTTGAAGCAGATTTGCGTCTTTCATTGTTGCTCCAGTGCATATCTGCATAGTGCTGCAGAAGAGAGGAGGAACATGTGCAGGAAACTGCTAGGGAACAAAGACACGGCTGGCCAGGTGAACACTATACTGGGCCCAACAGCAACAAGGTGGAGGCTGCCATGTGGGGGAACAAAAAAATTATAATTTCCCATAAGAAGTGGTCAAGAGGAAGATCCCTAGGCGAAAAGGGCCCAGTCATGAATGCAACCTTTGTGGCCCCTGTTCCTACACCATTAGATGAACCTGGTTTATATTAAACATACATTACTGCAAGTCCCCCCACTATGATGGCTTGGACATATTTGGCAACATAGATTTGAACAGCTTTGAAAAACAGAGTTTTTGCAAATCTTTCACCTCTCACTGTTTCGGCTTTGCTTTTGGAGACAGTGGACAAAGGGGATTTTGGTGCAGGATTTGGCAACTTCTCTTCCTGGGGGTGACTGGCTTGTGACTGACCTCCTGATGCCGACTGGACTCGAGGGGACATGGAATTATTCCCCCCCATTGCTTCAGCTCCTCCTTTGGAGCCTGCGCCTGTAACAAAATAGGGAATTGGTACTTAGTACATAATCACAATTTAAAGCAGCAGTAAGGACATCCTACTGACCCAGCTAGAGAAGAGGAGAAAGGACCTGTGATGTCATCTGGCCAGGCCAAGATTCCATTGTAAAAAGAGGTCTATGATAAACAGCAACAGCAGCCTGTTTTGTAAATCACTTCAAGTCTACATCTCCTATTCTTTTTATTGGAAAGCTCTGATGAAGGAAGAGCCTTTGTAACCCTTGAAATGTGTTGATTCTTTTGTTTTTCAAAAGAAACAAACAAATAAAGAATATTTGACTTAAATCTTTACACCAGTTTGGCACTGTTGTTGCCTCTATATTCTGCATGTTGTTGACTTTGATTAGATGATTAATAGCCAGCTTTTAAAACAGATTAGCAACAATCTGCAGTCCCCATTGGGATCCAGAGTGTTATTTGTACACCAATGTTTCATCTCCAGTTTAGTGATGTCCCAATTCTCAGCATCCTGAGAAAGAATATCAGACCTGGGGAGAGGTATCTTACCTTGATCCCTGGCCTCTGCAGCTGCAGTCCTTCCACTGTCTGGTACTCTGGACTGAGCGTTAGCCGCTGATCTTTCCAAGGCCATTTCAGCCTGGTGCAGCTTTCCAGCCTCGGAGAAGGCCATCTCCATCCGGATATCATTTCCTTGGATCTCATAGAACAGCCCTGCATGATAAACAGATATATAGAGATTGAGATCAGTCATCCTGGCCAGACTGTGATATAACAGTTACTAGAGTATCCCATCTTTATCCTAATATAGCAAAACATTGAAATGCTTCATTTTTTTGATAGATCGTGCAAGAAATATTTTCTGTGGACTAATTCATAATGCTGCATAATTTTTTAACAACTTTGGATATCATCTGTGAACATACACAGATGGCCATGTGAACAAGATGGAGTCCAATAATGGCAATGTGAAGGCTGTCATGTGGGGGAGCACAAAAATGAGTTTCCCAGCAGAATAATTTATCATGAGAAGTGTCTCTAGGCACCCTATGGAGAAAGGGGCTTGGTTAAGATGAAGTCTATATTCCATCAGACGGCAAAGAACACTCTGGTCAATGGCTAGATGTTTGTGGACATTTGGACCATCACATTTGTAAGGCTTGTTGCACATCTCATTCCAGAACCATGGATTTTTTTATGGCTTTGCCATGAGATTTTGAAGTGTGTCTGTGGGACGTTCCCTATTGGTAAGGAATGTGTACATACCTAGGATAGTCCAGGCCAGGACACTGCTTGGGTGAACACAAGTGGCATCTTCAAAGAACACCTCGGCATCCTCATTGTTATCCAGCAGAACGGCTATTATACCACAGAGGAGCAAACTGTACATAGAGGAAATAATAAGTCCAATATTCACTAATATTAGGTTTAAGTAAAGCAAAGGGGATGAAGAGACAGAAGCTATAAAAACATTGTGTAGCATCATATGCAAATATATGGAGATGTATATACTGTCACAGCTCATAAGACAAAATCCAGTGTTCATTACCTGTGTAAATGTTGCCGATTTAAAAGCAAGGCCTCATGGAAGCATTGGCGAGCTTTGATAAGATCACCAACCAAAAGGCTAAAACTTCCATACTCCAACCAATGATCTACGCATTGACGGTCCCGAGCCAATCTCTATAGGGGGAGCACAAGAACATATGAATGGCCTTTGCTAATAAAATACACAAAAAGATCTAAAAAATGCAAAACATGATATCCTTTATTTTTTTACAGACAAATATATTATTATAATGAAGTGTCTGTTTATCCTGGTGACTATTGTCAGGTGATGAGCAATCCAAACCCTTACAGTTGTCATCAGAACATAAGGCGAGAGTTGGGGCTTCCAATGGGCACACTTGTTCTGGTGACAACTGTCTGAAGGTTATTCTCTAACTGGAAGTTAACTTGATTTTAGACAAAATAATTGGGTATTTTTTCTGTACTTGCAGAACTTAGAGAAAAGTGCATGTACTGCCCAGGCATACATTTAATCACTGTGTAGTAAGTTTATTAGATGAGGGTTTTATTTATTCACTTGGTTATTAACACTTTACACAAGAAATCAGAGAGCTGTAAATGCATTCACTGTAATCTGCATCTGAGCTGTCAGGATGACTCTTAATATATTCTCTTTTCACTATGTGGTGTTTCTAATCTCACCGTTAGATTTTAGAAGATGTAAGACAACAACAGAGGGATATCAGAGGGTGGTTCTGGCTTGCCAAGTTCTTTTCAAACACAAAACATCAAATTCTTATATACTGTATGTGCAGACAATTTTAAAAAATCTGAATATTAAGATAAATTTATATGCACAATTGATCCATTTGTTATTGTTGTCTGCAGTCCTGATCAGATGTTGGTCCCAGCCCCTCTATACAACAGCATTTGATATGTTTTTCAGATTGGAAAGTTTGCATGGGGTCGCGTATGGGGTATTTTTTTCACTCCCTTAGCTGAACAGAGCAGCAGATGATGGATGAAAAGCTGAGAATGTGCCTCTAGGAAGTGAAGAGTGGGGACAGGCAAAGCAAACCTACATGGGCAAAGAATGGGTCTGCTTTAAACTATTTACCACATAGACCTTTGATGGAAGCAACCAATGGGTTTTTCTTCTACCTTGCATTGCATTGCTCTGCTTGCCTCTGGGTGCTCTGGCACAGTTTTTTCTAATGAGAGAATACATGGCTGTACAATGTGACAGCAGTAGTTAATACAGATGATCCCAAAAGTTGATAATCATTAGATTCTGGCTAAATGTATTGAAAGAGGATGGTCTCAGTGTTAGTGTGGGCAGTTAAGTTTCCCAAATTGGCTCAGGCTGTCTTTGCTTTACATAGGGCAGCACGGTGGCTCAGGGGTTAGCACTTCAGCCTTTGCAGCACTAGGTCCTAGGTTCAAATCCCAGCCAGGACACTATCTGCGTGGAGTTTGCAGGTTCTCCCCGTGTCTCTGTGGGTTTCCCCCGGGTACTCTGGTTTCCTCCCACATCCCAAAAACGTGCAGTTAAGTTAATTGGGTTCCCCCTAAACTGACCTTAGACTACATTATTGACATATGACTATAGAAGGGACATTAGATTGTGAGCTCCTTTGAGGGACTTTGTACAGTGCTGCATAATATGATGGTGCTATATAAATACTGTGTAATAAAAATTATTATTCTGCTGTCACCTAAGCACCCATGACTACCAGTATCACCAGGTCCCACTTCTATCTTTATTTCCCTGATGGATTTTTTTGGGCTTCCAAAGCTACAACCTTTTTTTTTACTTAGGCTTCATCCCAATGTTTTCCTTTTCTTCCTCTAATCAGGCAGGACTGCCAGGAGCGTCCCAAAAAATTTTACAAAATTTTTTGCTGCTTTGTAGTACAAATGTTTTGGGGTCTTATTGGGATTCCTAGTTACTAAAATGGGGCTTCCGTTATGCAAAAAACTTCTGAATTTGGCCCATAGTATTTTTCAGAAGTTGGCTCTTCTGGTGAGAACTGTGGCTTACAGATATGGCATAAGTTAATTTTCAACCAAGAAACTGCATTGATTTTGTCATTTCTCCCCATGTTTGCTTAGGGTTTTTACTGGTAAATCTGCTTTCATCCCAAGATTATACTGGTATGTTTCCTATGTAAATAAAATCATGGATGGAAAGGATCTACCTGTACTGTGTGGATGATAGGTGACAGATGGTATTGTCTTTGTGGAGCACTGCAAAATATTCTTCACATCAATATACAATCTGTAACATCTCCACACCTCTTTGTAATATGTCTCAGATAGATTAAAATCTTCATTCATCTCCGCTTCCTTGGCAAATCTCAACAGTTGTTCCATATCAGTCATAGGATCTGGGGGTGGCTCCTCTCTGTCATCAAATAGGGTCTGGCAGATGAAAGACAGTGAGCTCATCTATTGCCAGCTGTTGTGCTCATCAATACTTCTGCAATATCTGTTGTATAGTAATGTTAGGCTTCTTAGATCTTGGCGTCCTTACCTTGTTCAGAGCAATATGCATCTGATCGACCAGATAAATATACAGCTCACTCAGGAACGCCTGGAGCTGGTCACGATCCTCAAAAGCTGTGGTCTTCAGGTACTTCTCTCTGACAATTTTCACCACTGCATGCTACACACAAGAAGAAAAGGTTGATGTTCTAAACCCCACTAACCATATATAACGGATTTGATACTACAACCACATAGAGAAAACCAAGAATAGGGACAGGATAAACTTTTCTTATTTAGATGATAAAGACTGTAGACAGGTCCAATGTGAGGTCTGAATTCCTGAATGCAAAATGGGACCCCATTCATTATAGTAAAAAAGTTACAAAGATATAACTATTATTACACAGTATTTATATAGCTTCGACATAATACGCAACTCTGTACAAAGTCCAAAGTCATGTCACTAGATGTCCCTCAAAGGAGCTCACAATCTAATGTCCCTACCATAGTCATATGTCATTACCACAGTCTAAGGTCAATTCGGGGGGAAGCCAATTACCTATTTGTACGTTTTTGGAATGTAGGAGGAAACCGGAGTACCCAGAAGAAACTCAGGCAAACACAGGGAGAACCTACAAACTCCATGCAGATAGTGTCCTGGCAAAGATTTAAACCTGTGACTGAGCGCTGCAAAGGCCAGGGAGCTACCCCTGAGCCACCACAGCTACATACCAATCCTGCAGCCATTTTCAGGATTCCTGCATCCCCTACTGTGGTCTGTATTTGCTACATCACTACAGCTTTCCTGGCATCAGTAAAGGCTATCAGTTGGGTCCACCAGTGGCCAGGTTATCCAACATACACAGAAATGTGGGATATTAAAGCTACGCTCAGATCAGAGGTTTTTATAAGCATTTATAGGTTAAAAAAGGCCTCTTGGCTTTTAAATGTATCAGGGAACAAAGATAAACCTCATTTCCAATTTTTAAACTGAAGGAATTCAAATTTTTGTTGGTCAAGCCAAGGAAAATGCTAATTTTGTGTATTATTCTGTACAAAAATGATGCCCTAGGACACCCCTCATTAAGCTAATTTTCTCATACATGATGCCACTGTGGAAGGGGTGGGGAAGGTTTTATTTTTGCCCAAAGATTTTCTATAAGCTTTAGATATAATGCCCTGGGTCCTTAATCCATCCTGAAATAATATTATTAATATTATAATGAAATAATTGTTATTAATAATAAACAGTATGTATACAGTGCCAACATATTACACAGCGCTGTACATGAAGTAGGGGTTGCAATTGACAGACAGATACAGACAATGACACAAGAGGAGGAGAGGACCCTGCCCCGAAGAGCTTAAATAGGTGTCCCTTTCTGTATTTTCTACTGTTCCTACCTTGATTTGTTCCTTGAAAGCAAAGTATTTTCCAGAACAGTTTAACTCGTAGTTGAGCTGACATTTCTGTTCCTCTAAAACTTGCGGATCCACCTCCAGCCCGCTGGCACCTTGCTGACCAAACAGATCACAGTATTCTTCCAAGATGGCCTTCGTTATGCTGGTGACCTGATTGTGATAATCAGCAACTGCCTGCAGAATTGTGGGAGACACGATGGATGGAAAAATGTGGAATTGCAGTCATTTTTTACCTGGCTACCATATGGTGTAAACAATGTGCATAATAGAAATAACAAAACCCCTACTACTCCTTCAGGAAGGAGTTTCAGCAAGTTCTATAGATGGCTTTAAGAAAAATCCCGGATGATTTCTAGAAGCACAGATTATAACTAGGTATTAAGGATTTAAAGTAAGATAACAGAGACTGCTGATCCAGGGAACATCTGATTGCCTCATGGAATCAGGAAGGAAATTTTCCCCTGTTGGAGCAAATTGTACCGGGGTTTTTTTTGCCTTCCTCTGGACCAACTATGTTCATGGGGTTTTATATCTGGGATATATTTATTTCCCTAGTGGTTGAACTTGATAGACTTGTGTCTTTTTTCATACTGACTTACTATGTAATTATGGAACTTTGGATACAGAAAAGAAGTTTTGATTTTATGGTAATCCAGGGACTGGAGGTGAAGAAGATCTCCATAGTGGGGTCATTCTATCCAAAGCGAAAAATTAAATATTGGATTTAAAAAGAAATGTATTTGTTATTTGATACTGGTATCCACATTTTGGGGCTTTTGCTTTAGGTACTTAGTTTATGACAATGGGCATCTTCATTGAAAGCACTCTTTTCTATGTTCATTTAGCCTATGATGATGACCTGAATACAACTGTGAATTGTATCCTATCTTCATGTTAAGGGGGGATATGATCACTCTTTATAAGTATATATATATATTCCTGAGAAATCTCTTCGCAATTATTAACTTTAAAATCTTTACAAAGCACACAGGGGCGCTCTTTGCGTAGGAAAAGAAGTTTAGTCTCTGGATAAGGAAGGGCTTCTTCACTGTAAGGTCTGTGAAAATGTGGAATCAGCTCCCTCAGGAAGTAGTTTCAGCAACTACTATAGATTACTTTAAGAAAAAGCTGGATGATATCTAGAAGCACAGAATATAACTGGGGATTAAAGCTTTAAAGTAAAGATAACAGAGACTGCTGATCCAGGAAACATCGGATTGCCTCATGCAATCAGGAAGGAATTTTTTTCCCCTGTTGGAGCAAATTGTACCAGGGTTTTTTTTACCTTCCTGTGAATCATCTTTGTCTATAGGGTTTTATATCTGAGATATGCTTATTTCCCTGGTGGTTGAACTTGATGGATTTATGTATTTTTTGAACCTAACTATGTAACTATGTTAACGCAGGCCTCACCTTCTGGGCGCTGGCAGTCCGACGGTTAAGCTGTGCTCGCGGTGGGACCAGTTCCTTCACCCTGTGCAATGAGACAAATAGGAGTCAGTATGACTGTGAAATCAATTTGTTTATACAATTTTACAAAGTGTCACAAGTCACAGGAATTCTTTACGGTCAGTGACACTTGGGTGGCTTGTCATTTTTCTGCTTAGGATCATTAGTCAGGCTGATTTCACGGGCAATTTGCTGCTCTGCATGCCAGGAATAATTATAATTTGGCAGCTGTCATCTGAAACTGAAATTCGCTATATGTAAACACCGGTTAGAGGGTTTTATATGCTACTGAGCTGTGTGGTAGGTCCTCTGCACTATACAATACACTCAATACACTGAAATTTCTCTAATTCCAATGAACAATATATAAAAATCTAATATGGACCCCTGGGTACAAGCGGTGCAGTTGTCCATAGCATGAAATGTAAAATTAAAAATGTAAGATGTCTCTATAGGCATTTTTGTTTTAGTTTTGGATAAACTGAGGATAGGTTGGAGGTTGTCAGCAGGATAGAAGGCAAAGGGACTAAAAAATTACAATACACAATAGGAGAGGCTACTTTCTTTTTTTATAGCTTTAAGTGTGCCCCTGTTGGAGACTTTCTTTCACTTCCTATCCAAATGACAATAATCTCTGGGGACTGCATTCCAATCATAACCAGCACTGTTCAAAAATAAAAAAAATATCTGGAGTTCTACTTTAATATCAGACCATTCAGCAGATAAGAGAAATAAAAGGTCTGTGTTTTGTTACTCACTTTAGCTCCATCTCCTCAGCCATGCGTTTGGGCACCAGTGGTTTCTCCAGACTGAATTCTAGGATGAGGTAGGCCCCGGACTCCATATATTGCTGGAGAGAGGGAAATGAATCATTGGGTTAGTGTTACTCTGCAACAGAATAAGTGGGTGAGTGCCAGTCCAGAGCGAAACCTATGTATAAATGCCCATCCAGAACAGAATCTGTGGGTGAGTCCACTACAGAACATAATCCGTGGGTGAGTGCCACTCTAGAACAGAACCTGTGCAAGTGTTGTTCCAGAAGAGAGCATGTGGGTAAGTGCAATCCCTTTTGCTATCCTTGGCTGTAAAGGTGTTTTAGGAAACTTTTATACAAATAAACAAGTTCACATTTTCTTTTAACTAATAAAACTGTAATTTTGGCACAAAATAATTTATTGAAACATATATTTCTCAATAGAGACAATGAATGTAAAACAATTCTGATTACACCTATTGCCCTTTGCAAATCCTAACGTTGACCACATAGATGTATTAGTGGCATCATGACTGTGTTGCACATATATCAGCTTGGATTTGACATGGGGAAACAGAATACAAAGAAAAAAGGTTTTTAAACATTACCTAAAGAAAAGAAAATCATACAATCGTTTTGAAACTACACAATCACTACTTGTCATCAGTTCAAAGTGTGCATTACCTGGCCTTCTACATTGGGAGATACAGCCTGAGTATTGGCAGCTGCTTGATCAAGGTCAGACGCTTCTACTGGCTTTATCACTGCGGACATCTGCAGACAGGACAAGGTGTAAGCATTTTGCAGAGTTGTTTATGATACAATCACCTTTCATCCCTGAGGACTGTGGGAGCTTAGGAACTTCCATCTTCAAAAGACTTACCCTCCTGCTTCCATCTTTCTCCTTGGGGGCTTTCTCCATGCGGCTGGGTGCTGGCTTTACATGCGGAGTGCTCTGCCCCAATGGAGCAGCTGTGAGTTTACCCATCAAGTTGTTCTGCCGCATGAGATCCCGAAGGACACTGGACTGAACTTTTGTCTGTGGGGAATCAAAGTTTAAAATTTTAATTTAAAGCCATGACATTACCATATATTCATTTAGATCTGAGCTTGATTTTTATTAAATGTTTTCTCCAATATTTCTGACCTGTTAGGGAGATCAACATAATCACTCCAAGGTCCAATGTTGGCTAACTATAGCCACAAAGCCTTTGGTTCATTTTTAATATGTGATGGGGCCATACAGCTAAAACAATGAATTGGACCATGGTTTGGGTAACTCTGTAAAATTTGTAGAAATACAAGGACACAAATACAGTCATGCTTCCTAGACTCCTTTGTTTAATTCTTACTTTCTCCAACACCTCAGCGTCTTGGTAGGCCATGATCCTGTAGGCTCCACGTAGACGCTTCACTCCTGGATACAACAGAGGCACCATGTTTACGTAGGCTACACCATGGAAGGACAACTGGGTGTCCTCTTCACTCTGCTGAGCAAAGAAAATTACACTTAGAGAGCAAATAATGAACCAATGGCATGAGTACATGACTGCCAAAATGTCCCGCAATGGGAAAAAAAAACAGAACAGATCACCTATAATTTTCACCATCAGCCCCAAACTGAAAAAGGGTCAGCATTGGGCCCTGGATGTTTGTTATGGATAAATATGGAGGCTGTCATTATCTCAATATTCTAGTTGCCTGGTTTTCATACTGATAAATATCTTTAGGTAAGTAACCTGACATGAGTATAGGGATAACAAAACCTGACTTACTTCCTTTCTAGACACAGCCAGGCAACTAACATGGAGACCAGTGTTGACAGCTCCCATATTTCTCTAATGACAAGTGTACTGACTTGAATAAAGAGTGTCTTCTATGTGTCCTCCCTAGCACTTCAAATTTGATCAACATATTTAACAATAGGTCCAATGTTGGCCAACTACAGCCACAATGTCCTTGGTTTGTTTTTAATTCTTGATGGGACCACAGAACTAAAGTGACTCTGTTTTAGGTGATTCTGTATAAATACTGTTTTAGTTGGTATTGGTTTTAATATACTCACCTTTTCTGCTTTGCCTGGTTTAGATTTGCTGGTGGTTGAAACTGGCACTCTCATAATCTCCACTGGCCAATATCGGCATTCTGCTATCCGCTTTTGTAAGCTGTGAATACACCATTGCAATTCATATAAGTTACACTGCACGTGAACAAGATGGAGTCACATTGGTCTGCATTACAGTGTACAGTATTAGGTTTTAAATATTACATAAGATGACTTTTCCTATAAACCTCTCCTATAAAGGCTCTCCTTAGCGAGAGGAGAGTGTGTGTGTGTGTGTGTGAGAGAGAGAAAGAGGGAGAGACAAACAATCCATACCAAACAACCAAAGACCATTAAAGTTTCCAACTAAAAGAGACTACAGCTAAAACTACACATTACCTGGTCACAGCTGACTTATCAAGATAGCACCTTCTCTCTGTGTCCCACATTACTCTCTTACGGTAGGTTTCAGCTTCTGTGCGGAACTCTCTGTCCTGCAAATGTGCGCAGGAAACATTTTATTAGAAGTACAATGATATGGCTGATATACGGATATAACATAGGCCTAGTAGGTCGACATGTCTAAATGAAGATAATTTTCCTATTGTTCTTAGCAACAAATCAGATTCTCCCTTCTTTTCCTCAAATGCAAACTGTTTGAAAAACGTAAATTCTTATTTTTAGATATCAGTAATAAGTATAGAACATGCAGGTTGCACAAGAGGTAATATAGAGACTAAAGGAACAAAAGGAGAATAAAGGAAAGGTTTCATTTAATAATGATTTTTACATCAGCTGTCAATAACTGAAATCATCACTGATGTAGTTAATGCTCCTGATATTCACATATATGCAATATGTCCACCTAAGGTTGCACTGTTGCTGCCCTGTTAGCTGCTTGAACTCCTGCAGATAGAGCATTTTGTCTTCCAGCCCTTAAGTTACCATAACAGCCTCCAATACAGAGAGGTCCTGCAGTAGTTTATGTTCCTCTTAAACACAAGGCTCAGTTGTGTGATACCTTTGTACTTTTTTAGAAGAAGGTTGAATGTCAAGCAGTAGGCATTGCAGCAATTGTCGGACTTTAGGCCTAAGCATATGTACACACATGTGGGTTCATCTCGTGTGAGAACCTGACACGTGTACAGTAGTTGCCCAATGTTGTTCATGGATCTGTCCTGACCAACAAAGAATGTCTGCTGTACAAGTCAATAGAGAGGAGCACAGTGGGGTGCTCACGCACTCTCACTCTTTCCCCCCTCTCCTTTCCATAGAACAGAATAGCTTTGTGTGTACAGCTCCCACTCTTTTGTTTCTGGAAATGACCATGGAAGAACTTCATGAACGTGTTTCTTTTTTTTAACCAAACTATGTAATTGTGTAACCTCTTTGCGATTCATTTCTCCATCTTCTTCTTCATATGCTCCCCCAAAAATGAAGGATTCTGGGATATGCTGAGCTCCTGGCGCCATGATACCACTCATCGGCCATCTCTTTTGCCTTGAGGTAGGTTCACTTTCCCCGCCCGCCTTTAGCGTTCCGTTTGAGAAGATCAAGGTGAGGTCCCTCTGTGAGATGAAATTGAAGAATGATTTTGCAATGAAAACCTAATGAGCCTAATATGAAACCAAGAATAATTAAAATGCTGGAGTTTTGGGCAATACTTCATCTTTCATTTTCCTTAAGAGGAGTATACTCATTGGTTGTCATTGGCATATTTGGTTCCGTTTTTTTCCAGTTTGGCTAGTTGGATAGTTTTTTTTTATATACTGCATTGTATATACTGGAAAATATTTAATTTTGTTGCCCTATCATTAATTTTTCATAGTAGAGGATTACCTTTCTTTGATTGCTTACCTCTCCCATGGATGGTATCTGAAGGCTGGTCACATAGTTGTACTGTGGCCCTTGTGGGTTCCAGGATTCAGGAACACAATAAGCAGCTTCCATGGTCACTCGGATAAGGTTACAATCATTAATCTGTGACTCAGTAAGTAAAGGCTCTGGGACAGAAACCGCAACCTCCAGATTTGGCTACAAGAGAACATATGGAGAATATGAGAAGGGAGGACCGAACTCAGCTCCACTATTACCCTGGGTGGAATCATGAGAATCTGATTTGAGTTTCTAGCAGCTTTCTAGGTTACTTGGCTCAATCTGTGACTTGATGAGTAAAGGCTCTGGGACAATAACAGCCAGCCCCAGGCCCCCCCAAAAAAAAAAAGAAAACTGTGTTCGCTTAGAAAATCAGATCCGAACTCAGCCCCCTTTTAAACATAAATGGAATCATAAAGATTCACTTCTATTTTCTGGCACCTTCCAAGGTAACTAAGATCAGAATCTCAATAAAGTGAGTAAAAGCTTCTGGACAGAACCAATTTCAAACTTAACTAAGCCAGAAAATGCTCTGTTCATATATAAAGGAATAGTTGAACTAAGCTCTTCTATAATCATAGGTATAATCACCAAGCACCACCAGAAAATGGGAAAATTTACATTTATTTTAAAGCACACCTGTCATAACAGATTATATGTACTGCCATTGCTCATCACCTGATGAAAATGTTAGTTACCTAGATGCTGTTTCAGTACTTCACTGGTCCAGAACAAGAAAACAAGAAAAAAGTGAGTAAAATTTCCTATACTTGTTCTATGTAATAAGGAATGTAAGGCTTTGTTTAGACTGGTGGTGAAGTTTTGGTGCAGTTACCGCCACTTTATGCCTTTTACGGGGGAAAGCTACTAGTGAAAGCACAAAAGAGAATGAATGTTTCCTCCCACATCCCAAAAACATGCAGTTAGTTTAATTGGCTTCCCCCCAGACCTTAGACTGTGGTAATGATATATGACTATGGTAGGGACAATTAGATTGTAAGCTCCTGTGAGGAACAATATGTCGGCACTATATAAATACTGTGTAATAATATTAAATTTATTCATATTCATATATAAATACCTTGACATCAGAGTGAATGTGCTCCAAAGGAGAGCCAGTTGCTGGATGCAAAGGCACCGTTACCTTAAAATTGCATTCACCTAAAAAACAAACAAAAAATGGTTTATGCAATCAAGATTTAGGAAATAGAAACATAACAATATCTTTTTTCTTTTAAATTTCTTTCCCCCTTTATCCCTCTTAAGCTCATCACTTATGTTGTCACATATATGTTGCAATCTGACTGTACAACCTCCTTTTGATTTAGCCACAGCTTTGTAGTTTGAGGGCCTGCAGGCAGGCTACAAATTGAAGGGATAGTTCAGGAAAGTTTTGGTAAATCTAAAGGAGATTGAATAAAGAATGTACAATCAGATTGTATTGTGCATGGTTGGCCTAAAGAGGCAATGTCACTTTTCCTATTTAGTACAAAGGGCAGTATTAGCCTACTTTCGCCATGTACATTTACCCACTCATGCTTCCTTGCCACTTTCCAGTGTTGCCAGTGCCCTAATGAAACACAGAATCAGGGTACGGGGGAGCACATAACCTCTTCTATTGGACAGTGCGTAAGAATAAAAGTCTGAGAGGTGGGCACTGTCCCTCTCTTCTCCCAACCTGCACAACCAGCATAAAAGGAAACATTATAAAGATTATTTTGTTAGTCTCCCCACCTTTTAACAAAGGAAGCAGATCCACAGCTGCTTGTCCCAGGACCGCCGTCTTTTCCTCTTTCTGCTTCTTCTCCTTGGGTAAGATCTCAATGACGGTGACTGCAAGGGAAGAGGTAAGTATTACCACCCAAAAAGAATTACATAAAGATCAACCTTGATTCTACAACTTGCGTTTTTATTCAGCACAGCAGCTCAGGTTTTCTGCTTTGCACACCTGCCCAAGGAAGTGTTTAAAGTGCCTGTTAGTCTGCCTGCTGATATCCTGGAATCAAATCTATCAGATATTTGTCATTCCCTGGATTAGACCTGTTTGTACTTGGTTTGTGGGTGCTTATCTTGATCCTTGGGCCAATTTACCAGTCCATATCCCGGGCTCTGAGTTGTCTATTGCAACCATTCTGTAAACAGGACAACCAGTCCTTATCAAAAAGGTTGTTTATAGGTAATTCCCTAATGTCTGGTTTCCTTTAAACTCTTCCGCATCCATCTCTGACCTCCTAAGGAGCAAATACGCAATGCCGCCAAGCTGGGCAACTTACCTATAACAGGCTTGTGAGCTACATCGTCCAGGCTATGTGGGCCGTCGCCACCAAGGTCAAAGCTGGTGGTGAAGTTGTACTCAGTTTGTTGTCCCGGGGTGGCTTCCAGTTTGGGGGAGTCACCCAGGAGGACATTGTTGAACTCTGACCTCAGGTAGGTCACCGGAGAGTCACCTTTAACCCCTTTCTGCAAAAACAAATTCACCATTTAAGAAAGATATGAATACGAGTCAAGTTTACCATCACATCAACAGTAGGCGTAGGACTTTTAGTCAGTTGATGTCGGTCAGTCGATGTCTGCAGGTCAGTATTTATTCGGTCAGCCTTTCACATTCACACAGCCTATAAAAACAAACTTTCATCAAAGAGTCAATGAAGGGTTACACCGTCTGCAGAACCTCCTAGTGCTAAGTGCTATTTATGAAGTGTTACCAGATCATGTGCTCGAAGGACCGTGATGTGTACCGGCATGGGGGGGCGAACCTTCGCTTCTGCCAGTGCCGTCTCCATAGCAACGAACCTGAACGGAGAGAAGTAGCATGAGATTAGAGATGTAGGTCCAATTACGAGTGTCACTTATCAACACAGTCTATTTTGGTGGGGTCAGGAGAACTGAAGAACCAAGGTAACTGCTTCGGCCCTTCAAGAAATCCAAAGCCAATCAGAGACCTGCAAACATGACTTAAAGGAAGCGTCCATTCGTAAACCTGTACCGAAAGAAAGATGGCGGAATACTAAAATGCTACTTGCTTGGCCTTCTATAGCTTTACACATTTCTGAGCCATGGACTCCAGTTGGTACTCCTGACCCCCATGCTTTTTTTAGGCTGTGGACTCGGGAAGTCATTGGATAAACATGGCGGCCAGGTCAACACTTCACTCTGTACAAGTTTCTTTTAAAGTCAATGATCATAGACCATGGAGGAGCAATACCAAGCCATGCACAGTGCAGGTCACTGCAGCTGATGGGCCCCTCCAAGACCCCCAAAGCCAATCGGTAACCTACAAACTTGACTTAATGGAATCTTCCGTTTAGTAGCCTAATGGAAAACCTGTACCCAAAGAAAGATGGCAACTAATGAAAATGCTATTTGCTTGGCCTTCTATGACTTTTCCAATTTCTGAGCCATGGACTGCGTTTGGTTGTCTGGACCAGCATAATTTTTCAGGCAGGAGATTAAGAGAGTTGAGAGAGATTAAGTCATTGGATAAACATGGCGGCCAGGCCACTTCACTCTGTATGAGTTTCCTTTGAAGTCAGTTTCCTTCTGTTATCTATAATATTGGCCATCGAAGACCACAGAGGAGCAATACCAACCCATGCACAGTGCAGGTCAAAGCAACCTTTGAAGAGTAGAAGAACACAGTGGCTGAGGACTGGATAGGCAGGGGGTGGTTTTAAACTCCCATTGGGTTCCTATGAATATCCAGGGCCCCTTTCAAAAGATTTCCCCTTACTTCCTGTCTTGCTGACAATGGTTTCAACAGACAAAAATCTGCAACAAGGACACAGACATATTCTAGGCCCTAGCTATCTTCTATTATGTTATACGCCACCCACCTCCTAGATTGTAAGCTCTTCGGGGCAGGGTCCTACCCTCCTTCTGTGTCATCTGTCTGTCATTTACAACCCCTATTTAATGTACAGTGCTGAGTAATATGTTGGCGCTACATAAATACAGTTTGTTAAAAAAATAATAATCTTTTTTGCTACATATTCTGAGGCAATGCAAATCAGTGCGCTCTTTCTGGAATCAGATTTTTATTTTGATATCTGAACTGGTTGGAAGCTGTATTCAAGCAAACAAAGAAATGGCTATTTTACATTTACAACTGGATAAGGTACCGTTGAAAGCGAGAAGAGTGATTGTACGTGTTCTTTTAAGTGCTAAAATGGCAATTGTAAGAAAATGGAAAAGTCTTGAAGTAGCCAAAGTCTCTGATGGGATCTATGATATAAATGTACAATGTTCATTTGAAAAGATATTTGCATTGGCACAGCATGGATATACAGCCTTTTAGAGGGTTTAGGAGGTATGGTCCACTCATGCTAAATGTGTCATTGTTATCCATCCCTGAATTGTATTAATGTGGGAATATTTGTTTGCAGGTTATTGCAGCTGTAATTGTTGTTATTATTGTGTCTTTTTTGGACTGGCATATCTATGTTTTCTTTTGTTTCTCTTCTCTCTCTTCTCCCTCTGATCCCGCTCCACTTGTGTACTGACTTCTCTTTCTCTTCTCTATTGTTTCTCTTAACTATTGTTTCGGTTGTGCATATATAGATATTTGTACTCTGTATACTTGATATGTCTGTATAAATAATTATCCTTTAATAAAGAAATATTTACCTTAAAAATAATATTCTTCTAAGGAAAAATAATTTTGGTTCTCTTGTTGCTGGAGAGTTCCCATCACTTCCTGTTTGATAAAACATTGTCAGCAAGACAGGAAGTGAGGGGAAATCTCTTTGAATAGCATTAAGAACCCAACAAGGCTTCTAATCCATCCTTATAATGCTAGAAAAATGTACATTTTAAGATCTCCATATGAAACCTGGAATGATGAATTTCACACATGGAATTCTATAAAAATTAGGGAAGATTTAAACTTGCATGTGGATCAACCGAATCCATGTGTGCAATTTTACACAATTGAGGGTTTAGGCTACTTGCTTGGTGCTCATGTTGATTCTTAAGGGGCAGGTACAGCTCTGCGGAGGGAGCAAACAATGTACGAATGTCATTTTGTCAGCCGCTTGGTCACTCGCACACAGCGTCTGCACATTTCACAACTGGTGATAGTAAGTGGTCCTATTACCGCTCATTGCAGCTCCGATTCCTTCTCTATGGAGCTGGCTTCCCTAGCATGAGGAAGCAGTAAATACACTACAACCGCAACACTAGTCTGAATTTAGCCTATAGATACACATTTAACAAAAATATTGATAATATAATGGCTCCTAGATTGTAAGCTGTTCGGGTCAGGGTCCTCTCCTCCTCCTGTGTCACTGTCTGTATCTGTCTGTCATTTACACCGCCTATTTAATGTACAGCGCTGCGTAATATGTTGGCGCTATATAAATCCTGTTTATTATTATTATTAATAATAATAATAATAATAATAATAATAATATTAATAATAATAATAATAATAAAACAATATTCTAATACCATGTTTGAATAATACTTTGTGCTGGCCATTAGGGGGAGTCATTTAGCTATTTTACCAGGTCTATATATATATAAAGCGTGGTGTGCGTTCCTGTAGTCCATTACGGCTGTATCCATACAACCGGAAAAACAAGTACAGTCGGTGACAGCTATGTTCAGATTGGCGTTTTTTGAGAGGTTCACCGCCGTCAACCAGTCCCCAAACATCCCGAAAACATTGATAATAATAAATCAAATGGTAATGGTGAAAGACAATTTTTAGGGGATGTTTGCAGGTGTTGCCGTTGCGCTGCAATTTTTTAAATGCTTAATACAGCGTGTCAAAGGAGCGCAACCTGCACTCATTGACCTCTGACCTCTCCAGTGACTGCTTGCCAATCCAAGCCCTAAAACTGCCATTGAACGGAAGCTTATTGGTTGTCCTGGGCACAGTTCATCGCCATTTATTTATATTTAGGATTATTATTATAAAATATATATATAGCGCCAACATATCACACAGCGCTGTACATTAAATAGGGGTTGTTCAGCAATCCCTGATATCGATCTATCTACATACCTACCTGCATGCAAGCCAGTACAGGGCAGTACCCTAGGGCCCAGCTGATGTGTGGGGAGCCAAGCTGCACCCTTCCTGACCCTGCAGACTCCTACATCCAATAGCAAGGGGGTGTCCATCTTACTTCAGCTGATTTTCTTGCCTTAGGATTGTTCACACTGGTGTGTTGCATTAGCATGAGCGTTTGCATGCGCAGCAATGCGCATTCACTTAGTAAATTCAATGGAAACTTGGAGCAAGAGACCTATACCTGCCCACTGGTCCTTAGATGTGGTATCTGCGTTCATTTTCCTTCATCAGGCTTCATTCCCTGTATTTTCCCCAGGTGATCCTGCCAGATATTGTTATGGATTTTTACACTACAGTCGGAATTCACCACTTATTGGCATGATTTCGGATCTCAAGCATTACTCCAGAGACAGATTAACAAAGGAAGCAAAACCCAGCAATATGATCCCCCATCTAAGAGACGTCTCCTTTGCAAATCCCCGACAGCGGTTCATTTCATGTACAGGCCAAGGAAGATTCTGGGCACATTCACATCATAAAACTCACTTTCACTTAGCTTAGTGAATGAGATGGAAGTTGTGCCGACATCATCCATCCAATCACATGCAAGCAATAATACCATTTTTTTAATTTTCCTTGCATATGATTGGATATTCCTTGCAAGGTGAATTTTTACTTAGCTGTCCCACATTCACTCAGCTAGGTGAAAACTCACTTTGCAAAGTAAACAAGCTCTCTACAGCAAATAAATTAAGCAAATGGTAAAAAAAAAAAAAAAAAAAAAATTGTAATTTGTAAAATATTGCTCCCACCTATTGTGGGTCCAAAGCAAAAGTCACCTCCTGCACCCCATACCTGTAGTCCCCAGCACACAGCTCTGCTGCTTCCCAGGCTCAGAGTTCTTGTCTCCTAGCAACAGGCCCAAACACAGGAGACTAGGCCTCACTGAGACCAGGCCCCAGGCATTGTGCTGGTTGCTAGGAGACCATGGGGACTGTTCATCCTAGCTCAGGCTGTTATGTCACCTAAAAGTCAGGGTTGTCATTTAAAGGGATGTTTCCTGAGTATGAGGGTGCAAGGAAATGTTCTGGAAACAGTCCAGTGTTGTGTATTAGGAATCCGCCCCATCTGTATACAAAGTGGGTCTCATACACAGACACGTTGCTTCACATGTGTTATATATACGTCTTTGTTTTGTTTTTTAGCACACCTCCGCTAGGGATTTATTAGCAGCCTGTGTCACCTTGGGGAAATTTTATTTTCTGTCATCACGTAAAATGTCTCCTTTATTGTTATTAATAAACAGGATTTATATAGTGCCAATATATTCTGAAGCACTGTACATTCACATAGGGTTGCAGATGACCAAAGATACAGACACAGGAGGAGGAGAGGACCCTGCCCCAAAGAGCTTACAATCTAAGAGGTGGGGGAAGTATCACACAATAGGAGGGAGATATGGAATGGTGGGAAGTAGTGAGGGTTTAAGAGACAGAAGAAGACGGGTAGGTGAGGTTGAAGCGTTGGGTTCTGAGCGCTCTTTTAAATGAGCAGAAAGTAGAAGCGTGCCAAAAAGGACGAGGAAGACCATTCCGGAGAGTCGGGGCAGCTCTAGAAAAGTCATGGAGCCGTGCATGTGATGAGGTTATGAGTGAGGAAGTCATTAGTAGGTCATTGGAGGAGTAAAGAGAGAATTTGATTCTAAGGTGAAATGGAAGCCAATGAAGAGAAATACAAAGAGATGCAGAAGAAGAGGAGCGGAGGGAAGGATGGATGAGCCTGGCTGAAGAATTCATGATAGATTGTAGAGGAGAGAGTCGGAGGTTACAGTAGTCCAGACGAGAGATAAGAGCGTGTACAAGGAGTTTGGTGGTCTCTGGGGACAGGTAGGGGGGGATTTTGGAGATGTTGCTCAGGGGAGGGGAAAGTAACTGGACCAGGAAATGTTCTAAATATGGGGGGTAAGGGGAGGGCAGAAAGTGACGCCAAGAAAACGTGCCTGAGGGATGGATAACAGTGTTATTAAAACGTAAAGATATTTTTACTTTATTTGGAAGGCTTGACTACCCTTCTATGTAAAGTAAAAATGTTGATGTCCAGAAAAATGTCTAAAATGTCAAAAAAATATTAGGTCCAGTTTAACAGTTAAAAAAAAATGACATTCACTGAAACATTCCCTGTCTTTGAAAATGCCAAGCCCATCCATACTGGTAAATAGATCATAATTTACATTGGGCCTGATTTATTAAAGCTTTCCATTGAAAACATTTGCCAACCAATAGGAAATCCATTCCAGGTTTACTGGATCACCTGGGTTTCCCCATGATAGTCCATCTTCTCCTGTCTTGGAGAGGTTTAGTGTATCCCAAGCATAATGTATACCAAGCAGTTGTCACCAGAACAGGGGGCACCCATGGAAGTGGAAGGCATCCACCCACCCATTCTATGACTTTCTACCTAGGTCAACTTTCTGCATTACAAAAAAACTTTTGGTAAAAAAACCTTTTTGACTATTTTTTTTAAACACAAGTGGGTTTGAGTCTTTTCTTTCAGGGCTCACAATGAGCACCTTTACCCCTTGAGTTCCCTCCTAAAAAGGAACTCAACTATCAGCATTAGAAAAGTATTGCCCTGTGTCACATGAGTGATGTTGGTGGGTGTGGGGAGGGGCAAAAGGATTGACCATAAATACCCTCCACAACTCAGTTCCCCCATCCTCCCTCAGTTTCAAGGCCATAGATGTACTTTCTAGAATTATTGTAAGCAAAGGCAAAGTATCCTCTGAAACCCGAACAAAATTTAAAACAGAAACCAATGTTGAGCACACACAGGTACATTTTATTCACCAAGATAAAAATGGTAGCAATCCAGATCTCATGTAACCAAGAAGAATTAAAAGACAGTCAGGTCCAAGTGAATCAATGTTCATTGTGGACATGTTGGTGAGCAGGCCACTGCCACACATGTGATGTCACTTCTTACAAATCTCTGCTTAACTGTGGAACCCACCTATGATGGTCCATTCCATTTAGAACTGGCTCCAACCATTTGAAACCTTCAGTAGCCTGTCTGGGGGTTCTATGGGCTTGGAGGTTCCTCACGTGTTCGAATGAACATATGGAGAACGCAGGAAGGAGCTGGCGATAGCTCAGCAAGGGTGGAGCCAAGAGCTCAGGATGTCTTTATCCACCATTCTTACCAAGCAGATGAGTGGTCAGAGCTGATGGAAGGCACATTATAAGGAATGGTTTGACTCAAAGGCCCCACCACAACAGCCTATATTCACCATTCCATAGCTCCATTGCCACACCATTCAGCTGGCAGGAGAAAACATCTGGTTCTTCTGAATAATGGGGAGCAAGGCCTGTTGTCAAATACTCTTTCTGGACTATTGGACATATTCTAATATCAGACTGTGCTGGGGACTCATGGGTTGGCCCAAGGCTGTCGCATTTAATTGGTGAGAGAGCCCAACCAAAATGAGCTTTCTTAGGAGTCTTTCTTCACGGTTGGTTGAACAGAGTGGCAAGGGAGGGAAAGGCCTTCTACTGCTGGTGAAATGGCGTTAGGTAAACCGGTTGGACAAAGGCTTTGGTGATTCAGTTGCCCACCAAAATGAAGATTTTTGGATGAAAAAGTTTTTTATTTTGGTTTGTGTTTGACTGTAACCCATCCTCCATCATCTACGTACACTGCAACGTGCAACGGTTCGGTAAACTTTGTGGTAAAGGTGTGTATGTGCCTGTATAGGTACTTGAATGGTTGAAGGAGCTCATAAAAGGACAGCCTACCAGCCTCATAATTTAGATAGATTCCAATCACTTGGGAGGACTGTTCATAAAACAATGACTGGGCTTTAGAGTTGTGGGCTGCCATGTACTTTTTGGTGTATTTGCGCAGGCACCACGACTTGTCGTTATCACCAAGTCCGGACTGGTTGCCATCTCGCTCAATGCTGGAATAGGCAAAGCCAATGTCCCATATACCCGTGGTGCTAGTCTCCACTTCCCAGTAGTGCTGTCCTTCTGTAAAACTATTTACACTTAGAACCTGGTTGTACACTGTAAATCTCATCAGTGACTCTGGCCGGCCATGGTTTGTTTCAGAGTCGGCCATCGACAACAAGTCCTCGGATAATTCCATCTTGTTGTGAGCTGTGCTGGCATCCATTAGTAGTGGGGATACATCGCATCCATGGATATATTTCTTAACGACAGTCATAATATCAAGCAGACCAATGTGCAAGTGATCCAACACCAAACCTTCATTCAGGTCACCAATGGGGTAGCCCGTTTTGTCTTTTCCAGATACAGTTTCAAAAACATCCTTTGCTGTTTTTTGTCCCTGTAGGATGGAAAAGGGATCATTGTCATTGCAGATAACCTGAATACGGTCAATACTCCGAGCCAGACTATCCGAATTCACTTCCATCTGTTTGATCAGATCAGATACTTGAGATTTTATCTCTTCAGTTTGCTTGTTGAGTTCCCCCAAAATGTTCTTCTCCAGACTATTCAGCTGTTCTCGGATGTCTTCAAACAATCCACTGACTCTCTTGGTAATGGAGTCTGCATTTATCTGCACTTCTTCCATGTGAGTTCTCGTTGTTTCAAGAAACGTTTCCAATTCTCCTTTCTCCAAGGTCAAAGTTTCCAAAATACGTCTCATCTCCTTGGCTTTCTTCTGAGATACTTCATAGATTGGCTGCACCAAGTGCCCCCGATGGTCCCCCTCAGCAAAGCAAGACACGCAGATGCAAGCTTCATCTTCCATACAGTAATACCTCAGCATCTCATTATGAGTTAAGCATTGCACATTTTCAAGTGATGTTGTAGGGTTGATCAAAAAATGGTCAACTGATCTATTATGGAAGCTTAAGTGCTTACTGCAAAAGGAGGTCTCGCACTGAAGACAGATCTTAGCAGCCGGTTCATTAAAATCACAGTAGGTACACATGGTCTTGGTCTTCTCTTGCTCCGGATTGGCCACTAAGTAACACTCCACTATGTTACAGAGCTTCCGGTTCTTCTTCAGCTGAGGGCGTTCCAGATACTCTGCCCTGCATTCTGGACAGGTGTAGACCCCAGATGGCTCCTGGGTTTTAAGCACGGACTTAATGCAACTCTGGCAGAAGTTGTGACCGCATTGCAGAAATACTGGGTCTGTGTACCTATCCAGACAGATGGAACAGCTCAGCTCCTCCCGCAGATCAGATGAAGTCATCCTGGAAGGATCAGAATTAAAATGACATGTGATATGAAAGTTTAAATGCCTCTATTTAAAGGAAAATGGTCAACATAAAACATGCGGGCTACCAGGGCTGTCTTTGCTGGCAGCAGCTCTGTGGCCAAACCAAGGGTCAAAACCAAAAACCACTATAGACGTCAATGGATATTTCCTGAACATTGGCTACTCATGTGGGCACTTAAGACTGTCCATGGATTCACATTGGGGACCTAATAATAAAGAGGTGAATAAAATGTTTGCCACAATTTTCTCAGCACAATTGTCATTTTTCACCATTGTCCTTTTGACCATAGGCTCCAATGGAGATTAGTGGCATTTATTGAAAACACCCATATTGGCAATTTTTTTCCTGATTGCCAATTTGGTGGAGATCGCGGCCCCAGCAAAGATCTATGGTTGCCAAATTCAACTTTATAAAAATAAGGATTGCAGCTGAAAAACAAAAAACAAAACCCCAAAAATCCAAAATAAAAGCAAAGCTTGAGTAATCCTAAAATCTCGTGTGTGCCATCATTCAAATCCACCTGTGGCCAAAACAGGATTGGGTTAGACTCCCCATCAGCTATCATAGCAGGTCAGTTTTTAGCTGTTCTACTTTATACAATTAAAGTCGGGTTGCTATTGGTTACTGCACTCTGTGCACCAACTTTATTCTTTGCATTTCTAGGTTTTGTATGAAATAAATTAAGTTTTTGTTTAGTTTGCCCAGCTTTTAGGGATTGAATAAGCAGATTTTATGTGTGCCTGTACCAGGTCAGTGACCCCAAGGACTGAATAACAGGGGAGAGCCGAGAGATCCAAGTCATAGAACCCCAGTCAAAGTTGATGAGCTTATATCTGATGTTCATATCAATTATCTACTGTCCCCTTATACCATCTGGATGCACATCTACAAATCCAAGCATCCATTAACCCCTACAAGGAAATATGGGGGTTCTATTGGACCCCATTCCTCCATGAATGTTCAAGAAAACCCCAATCACTCTAAGTATTAAAAAGCCAGGCAACTAGCATTTCCAGAAGGTAAGTCAGCAATAGCTTCTGATGTGCTTCTCTATACAGGGTTCCTGTAATTGCAGCAGTCATGTTCTGATCTTATGGCTCTTTTATACCCACAGCTTTTAAGCGGATGGCTGGCAGTTCCTGGGCACATGGCAAACTGGCCCAGGGGTAATCAGATTTGCACATGGCTGCAGCCACAGTGCAAATCTTTAAATAACCACTATGCAGCCAAAAGCAACTTGTCAATTTAGAGAACTGTGCTGTGATCTGCTGCACCTGCATGTAAAAATAGTTCCCAGCCTCCCCCTATCACTGGAAAAGTTTGGGATTCCAGCAGAACCAAAATGATACAAAGTAGGTAAAACTCACCTTATATAGTAGAAACTGCCTGAAACCTGGGAACCAAATTACAAATGTAGAGACTGCCAAAACCACACTGGGATTTTGGGAAATACCCTCCCATGATCCACTGTGAACAGCCTGGTTTAACCCCTTTGTGACCCTATTGTAGGTGTATTTAAAGCACAATTGTGCCGTTGATACAAGTGGTCCTTTCATAATTATAGACAGTGCAGCCCACATGTTCCAATACTTACCTCCAATCCTTGTCGCTGTGTTACCCCCCATTTGGCACCACACAAACTAACAGTGCATTTTTAAGAATTTCCCTATGAATATTGTAGTCACGTGATTTTTTTTTCTAGAAACCATGAATCTGCATTCCCAGTTTGCTGTGGTCCTATTCATTTCTATGGGAAGCCATGCTCATTGCATCCTCCAGGAGCCCTGCAGAGAATGGTCTTACTTACTGGAATTAGTAGGGATGCAGTTTGTAAATGTGCAAGCAAAAAGTAGCTAGCAAGGATGTTTTTAGAATTAAGATCTGGGATGAAAGTTAAGTATTGGTTGCTGTATATAACTTCCTGAAAATAAGACAAGCACCCTGCCTTAGTACTACTCATTAAGCAAACAGTGGGTTAGCCTTTAGCTCCTGATTATACTGTCTGAGGGGGGTTTCTATCTATTGAAGTTGTTCTCACTATGAGGGCCTGTTGATTTGTTGGCAAATGTCATTCCCAATTTGCCCAATGGATGGTGCTGTTCACAATGGTGCGCCTTCATAATGAATACAAGCAAAACTACAATAGGAAAAGTGTTGTCCTAGTGGGCAAATTGAGAATTACACTTGCTATTAAAGCAATGTCGCTTGCCCATGTCTACTTAACACCTTTCAAGTACATACATTTACATTCACCCATCTTTTGTTAACTTTTAGGTACATTTACCAATCTCTATCTTTTGGGTACATTCACCCATCTCAGTTTGCACAAATTGATAAAACAAGCTTTGCAGTTGAACAAAAATTTAAACCTTTAAGTGTATATAACCCAGAACTACTCTTTAATCTTGACATATTTAATATTCTTTCATTTATTGTTACATTTATGACAAGCCGCAAAGGCTCTAATTGGTGGAAAATGACGAAAGCCTAAACTTTCAGCAAATAATTTGATTCACTTTGGTTGTCTCTGAAGCTCTCGTTAGCTTCGCCGTCCAGCTTCACCTCAACAAAATTAGAACGTAGCTGGTATTACAATTCCTCTAATTACCCGGCTTCACAATAACTTTGTCAGGTTTTCCCTTCAAGATAAATCTGACTGGTGGCATCGGAGCTTGCCTGACCTTGTGCCCCTCATATCGTCAAAACGCTCCATTGATTTTCCTGTACGTAAAAAAAAAAATCAGCCCGTCAAGAGAAGCTTTTGGCAGCAGAAATTCTAAGTAAAGCAAAGTGCTAATATACGTCTCTAAAAATAACTTTAATGAGATTAAAGCCACCACGCCCGCTGGTCAAGATTTCATGTCCATTGCTAAAATAAAAAAAAAATGCTCGAAGCAAAATGAAATCATCTGACGCGTTTCTGCTCGGTGACACGATTATATTGTGCGCAAATCTGTAATATTTTCAGCAACTTTTTATTTTTTTTCTTCCTGGAAAAGCACTGAATGCCTCCAGAGAGAATTAAATACAGTTCTAATAATGGAATTACTGTAATATAAATGTCAAAAAGAAAAGGAAGCCTTCCAGCTCTGTTTGTATCTAATAGCGCCACATCATTAAAAGTTTATCCAACAACATTTTGTAGAAAAAATTTGGATTGAGTGGGAAACGAGTAGATTCAGTGGGCCTGATTTATTAAAGCTCTACAAGGCAGTGAAGCTGGGTGATCCAGCAAACCTGAAATGGATCTGGTTGAGGATTGAAAACATTTGCTAGCAAATCCATCCCAGTTTCACTTATGAAAGTGTATCTTCTCCAGCCTTGGAGAGCTTTATTAAATCAGGCCCAGTGTCAGGGTCTCATTGCTGTGTGTGAATGCTGAGATGATTCACTGTATGCTTCATCAACGGCAGAATGGGAGGAGAAATCCAAAAATTTACAGTTGTCTCCAGATCAAGGGGGCAACCTTCCAATAGGGGCACCCATTCTGGTAACCACCAAGAGAAGATTTTCCTATCACTTTTCTGTTGTGTCTCTGGGGCCCCCAATGAGACTTGGCTTTCCAGAGATCTGAGATATATATGGCATCATTCAATGATATTTTTTGGACAAAAATAAAGACTTGGGAAGGTTTCACCTTCTGTTTGAATTACTGTCCATGATGTCTGGCCAGTGCCTGAAGCTTGAAATTTAGTGAGAATGGACTTCCCCTTGGCTCGTTGCGAAGCGTGCATTTTTAGGGGATTGCCACCTCCTGTTCTTGGCCAAATGTTGGTGGGATGTCCCCTGTGTCTCCTAGAAGAGTAGACCTAGGGTAAGGCTAGGCTCAAACCTGCGGTTAGGTTGTGGTGCGTTTAACGGTTAGTCACGCCAGGAAATGCTGCCTCTTGGGAGATGCTACATCCTGTGGCAGCCCCATAGGGAATGCATAGGGGTGCCAGTGCGTGGTACCAGTTCTGCTTACTGTCTCCACCTATCCAATGTGCTGATGTTGGTTCTTTAAATGCCAGCGAGTATTCGAGCGGCTGGCAAGGGGCCAGCCATGGGGATCTGAGAAGGATCATGCAAATTAGAAGCTGGTGTGAACCTGCCCTAAATGTTTTTGTTGAATGTTCCAGTTGAATTGTTTGTACACTAATGGCTTTCCCATATTATATGCATTGCACGAGCCATCAGAAAAAAAGGTCCTTTTGTTTCCCCTCGAAGGTCCACTTTAAGATCCAAATTTTGCGTAGACTAAAGAAGGAGACCTACTATTAGGTCTTTATTACTGTCTGGGGAGATTGGTCCTCTCCGGATGTCCTCGTGACCATTGCTATTATAATGGAATGGAGGATAAATCAAATTTTTTCTATAGGAAATTCTCCAATAGGAACACTTTGTAATGGATGTTGGAGGCTTTCTCATCCTTTTTGTTGCATTTACAGGAAGGGAATCATAGGAAAATCTTCTCAATGGAACATAGGTGGCATAGGTGCTCTGTCCCTTCCATACTCCATCTAAACCAAAATGTCCAAACCAAGTTTTGCCTTTATGTATATTTTAACTGTATTACATATTTTTCCCTGAGCTGTAGTTCCATTGAAATTTCTCTTATTACGTGTTATTTTCAGGAAATGAAATGACATCTGTTTCTTTAGGTTCCATAAATGTTTGCCATTTATCTGTGCCAGGAAATGATAAAATGTTTGGCTCCCGTGTGGTTAACAATCTGGCTGATGATAACCTTTCCTAAAGTCACAATTGAGTTTTATATAAAATATCAATGACAAGGCTGAAAGTGTGTGGTCACCCCCTACCAATCTATGAGCGGAGGTGTCTCTGGTGAAGGGAGCTGGCAATACTACAGCATACCAAGACATTGGAGACCATTGTGGTTTTCCAGCTTTGTTGTCACAGTTTGGTGTAGACTTTTTTTCGTCCCAGTATGGCGGGGCCCCTGTGTACAGATCCAGCTCCATAAAAACATGGCACTAGTTTGGTGTGGAGGAACTCAAGTGTCCTGCACAGAGCCCTGGGCTCTACCCTACTGGACACCTTCCTGATTAATTGGAAAACCAGTGCAAAACAGGTCTTCACAGCCATCATCACAAAGCCAGGTCCATAAAGGCATGGTGTGATGGGTTCATCATGGAGGGAATCGGATATCCTGCACCTCAACACTATGGAGGAACTTCAGGATGAATTGGAACACCATTTGTGAGCCAGGTCTTCTCCTCTAAAATCAGAACCTTACTCACAGACCTCCACTAATTCCCACAGACACCCAACAAAATCTTGGCAGAGTAGATGCACGCATAGTGACAAGGCAATGGAGCAAATTACCCCATATTACCATATCCATGGTTTTGGAATGGGATATCCTACAAGCTCAAGGATGGTTAGGCATCTACAGACTTTTGAACATATAGTGTGCTAATTTCATTGTGGTGAAGGTTCAGGCACTTTAGGTCAGAGAGTAAGAGAATGCACATTTGGCAAGCAGTCAGAAAGTAAAGGAGGGGCCCACTTGAGTTCAGAGAGTATGGGTTTGGCTGCTTAAGGTCAGAGACCAAGGCTGACCCATTTGACCAGGGGTCAGTCAGTTAAAGGATGCCCAGAGGTCAAGAGTAAAAGGGGTAGTCACTTGACAAAAGGTCAAATAGTAAAGGGATACCTAATTAAGCAGAGGTCAATGAGTAAAGTGATGCCCATTTGATCAGAGGTCGAAAATTAAAGAGGCACCCATTTGAACAGGGGTCAGACAGTAAAAGGAAGCCCACTTGACCAGAAGTCAAATAATAAAGGGGTACCACCTTGACCAGATGTCTAGGAGGAAAGGGGTACCCACTTGACCAGAAGTCTAGAAGTAAAGGCAGTACCCACCTGACCGGAAGTCTAGGAGGAAAGGGGTACCCACTTGATCAGAAGTCTAGGAGAAAAGGGGTACCCACTTGATCTGAAGTCTAGGTATTAAGGGGTGCCCACTTGACTAGAGATCAATGAGTAAAATGATGCCCATTTGGTCAGAGTTCAAAATATAAAGGAGCACCCATATGAACAGCGATCAGACAGTAAAAGGATGCCCACTAGACCAGAGGTCAACGAAAAAGGGGTACCCACATGCCCAAAAGTCTAGGAGTAAAGGGGTACCCACTTGACTAGAGTTCAATGAGTAAAGTGATGGCAATTTTCCAGAGATCAAGGAGTAAAGTCCAGAGGTCAAAATTAAAGGGGAATCCTTTGACCAGAGACCAGACAGTATAAGGGCTGCTGACTTGACCAGCAATCAGAGTAAAGGGGTGTCCAATTAGTCAGACGTCTAGGAGTAAAGGGATACCCACTTGACTAGAGGTCAATGAATGAAGCGATGCCCATTTGATAAGGTCAAAGGGTTTGCACTTTAGCGTTACCCACTTGACCAGGGGTCAAACACTAAAAGGGCAGCCCGAGGTCAAAAAAGTAAAAGGATGCCCACCTGAAAAGAAGTCAAAGAGCAAAGGTCAGGGAACTTTTGGGTGTGGAGAATTAGATGACTGTTTTGTTTTCCTCTTTACAATGGGGCTGGACCTGGGCAGACCTGGGTTAGTTAGTGGCTAACATGTGACCGGCAGATAGGGTGCCCAACAGACAATACAGAGCTAGGTGATTATGATATTTCCCTGACAGGTCCACTTTAAATGAGTGAATCATCAAAAAACTGAACACAAGGAACATTTTCATTCCATCATTTTTTTAAATGAAAGATAAATATTTGTAGATGAGCCCAGATTCTCACAATTGTTACAGCTGTGACATCTGCGAGTTTGCTGATTTTCAATGCCACCGACATCTTATAATGGATTTTACCGCAGTATTATTCAGAAATTTAAGTCTGAACACTGAAATGAAATATAAAAACTCTCTTCCTATTATAAACTGTTCAGACACAACAATGCCGTCAGTAGCTTCATATTTATTTCTATGGTAAGTGGTGCTTCTGTGCGGCATTGGGGGAACAAAAGGTGTAGGAGCAGCTGTTGTGCAGAAGTGCTTGCAAATAAATTACCATATCGCTCCATTGTGTGTTAACGTTCCCTAAGTAGAATTATATCTCTTCCATTGGCTGCTAAGAGGGGAATTGCTGATCATTATTGGCTGAATATAATTAATAATTAGGAGCAATAGATATACAATACATAAATCACAGCTGATCTCTGGGAATTCTACAAACTTTGGGAGAAGCGGAAAAAGAAGCCAATCAGCTGTACTGCAGTGCAATAAAAGGAGAGAGTAGAGTGACAGAGAGACTAGTCTGCTGCTTCTCATTCACTGTCCAATCACAGACCGGGGGAGGGACAAGACCTGTAAGTGTTACTTAACTGTAGCAAGGCATAAAATAAGTCTCCTGGTTTGCAAAATAGGGCTGTGCCATGTCTCAGCACTGTGTGAATCTTGGGACCGGATAATGAGGAATACAAGCCCTTTGGCCATTAAAGCAGCTCTCTACCATTAGGAACACCCCAAAGCTTAAATCATATGGTGTTGGTCAGCTATGCGGTTAACCGGTCCCAGGTGCTCACTTCTGGTTGTGGTTTTTGATACACTTTATGAAACTTCTCAGGGCAGTCTGTTGTTTGTTTAGGTTCTATAGACTTACAGCCAATGGCGGATGTAGCCAACAGTTGGCCCCTGTGCAGAGCTGACTTGGGGCCCTTGTTGAGAAAGGATGGTCTGGGGCCCTTGCAGTGGTATACTTTGCTATCCTTTGTCTGCCCCTTTTTCCATCTGCTTTAAAACATCTGCCAAAAATACCCAAGTACACCTATTGTTTGAAAATGGGAACCCAGGAATGGGTCACCTTGTGGCTGACAAATACCCATGTGAACCTAAAGTGATCTAATATTAATGAGTCAATCTGACATTCACTAAAACATTCCCTAGCTAAGAACCAAACACTGCTATTGTAACACATGATCATTGAAGATTCACCTATAGGGGATGTTTCAGTGAACGTAGGGTCAACTGCTTTATAAATGAACCCCTTTTGGTTCAGATGGGTGTTTGCCTTTCGTAGACACCAATTTTTAACCAATAGGTGTCTGGGGCATTCAGCTGCTTTTTTGGGAAGGTATGGGGTCCATTCCTAAATGTGTTCACCCAAGATTTACCTAACTTTTTGCAATTTTTTTAAATATGTAAAATAACTTTTTCTAATTGAATTCAATGTACAAAGTGTTGGGAAAATCTTTGGTGAAAACATGTAGAAATGGACCCCATACATGCTTTGGGGTTTATATAAAGACCCCTATAATCATCCTGGCAATGGGTATTTTTAAGGTGATGGTGGCAGCCAATCAGATCGCAGCGTTTCCTTGGTTGGTTACTTTGTATCTGAATCTTTAATCTTCAATATATTTTTATTCATTTATAGATTAACAAAACAATTTTGTGGCTTTTTTAAAGTTGATTGCAAATGATCTAAAAAAATAAATAATGAACTGATAATTAATGGTGTGTTTGTTATTCACCCAGAGAATTTCCTAATTTTCTCCTCTAACTTTTACTTTTTCCCCAACCTGTCCGGACAGACACGGGAGATATTAATAGGAGACAGGTTGTGAAAACATTCTGGCAGCTGCCAAATCCCCCCCTCCTTTACCACCCCCCACCCCAGGGGATGTATTCCTTTCCCACCATCCTGGGGGGGACATTCACAGACCGCAGGTTCTCACATTCACTCCCAGAACTTAGCTGGAGACGACTCTGGGACCGAAACGGCAAATCCATCTGGAGGTAAACCTGAAAAAAAAAATTGAACTGTTTTTATTTTAGAACCTCCGCCCCAAAGTGTAATTTTAAAATGACGCATGACTCAAATTGATTTTTTCGGTGTAGGATAAAAATGGAGAATACTGTTTAATAAAATGATATTTATAGATTCCCAGAAGGGGTTTAGTGTCTATAGGATTCTAAATTTGTATTATGGAAGAAGAATTTAAGCCTGAATGGTGATTATGGTAATTATTCTTATATTTTGTAGTAGATATGTACATATATATATATAACCACACCTGATATATATACATATATATATTTATATATATTACATTATGTTATCTATATAGTGAAAATGTTACATATAACCAACTTTGTGTATTGAAAGTGCAAACACAAATCAGTTTCCATGTGATATCATTGCATTCTTTTCCATCAAATTATTTTTTATGGCTTTCCATTTGGAAAAGCTCCTCCATATTTTAATTACTGCATTAAATATAAAGATTTAATGATCAGCCACTAGATGGAGCTCTCACCGGCTCAATGAAATGACTCTCCTGCTAGTTGCTGAGATATCAACCATAAATGGGGTGAATTGGTTTTAATGAGTCAGCAGGGCAATTGGGCCTAATTTTCAAAATGTGATGTAATGGTATTCCTGTACATTTTTGTTCTTATCTTTTAGAAGTAAATTTATTTTAAATTTTTATATTTAACTTATGTAACCCTTGTATGGTTTTATTAAAAAAAATGGTTGTGATATAAAGATTACTGCATGGTTTATCTTTTTTTGATTCTGTTTATAGCTTAAGTGGTAAGAATCCTGATGGGTTTTTTTTTTGTTTTTTTTGGGGAGGTTCCCCTTGACTCCCTGTCCTGGATATGCAACAAGAAATTAAATCAAATCCCCCCAAAAGAAGGAAATTTCCTTAAAAGCTGTCACTGTGACAGGTGTCCTTTTTGAAATGTTGGGTTTTAACTCTATAGGGGCTCTCAGTGGCGGCCATAGCTAACAGTGAAAACTGACTTTGAGGGCCCCTATGGAGGCTCTGGTAGGCTGATAAGGGTCTAGGACCCTCGTGCACTGGCACTCCTTGCACCTTCCTATGCCCGCCCCTGCTTCCAACCAGGCAAATGCTTCTGAAACTTCCAAAACCTATTGGTTGAAAGTAGGTACTGATTATTGGGTAACTCCACAGTTGACAAACACCCATCTGAACCCAAAGGTGTCTATTTATAAAGCAGTGAATCTGATATTCTAAATCACCATTCCCTGGTGAAAAATTAATCACTGCCCCTGTGGTGGCACCTGTTGGCTGAGAAAGGTTTGGGACCCTCATACAGCGGCACATTTGCACCTCCCAAGGGTCTATTTTTAAAGCAGTGAATCTGCCATTCACTGAAGCAATCTCTGGTTGAGATCAATCACTGTCATTGAAAACACATGGACATGGAAGATTCTCCATCAGGGAATGTTTCAGTGAAAGTCAGATTGGTTCCTTTATATATAGACCACTAGGTGTTTCTGGCACTGGTTGGGGTGAGCCCCAAATATAAAGGTGGGTGTCCTAGCAGGTTAGTGCTGGGGTTGAGAAGAAGGGGGCACCTAGTGGCATTCCTATCTGCCAAGCATTCCCATGCCACTCCACGTCTCTGCTGGGAAGGGATCAAATCCTTCCCTACGTTGTCCATAATAAAGTCCCATGGGGGTCACAGTAAGAAATGTTGCAAGTTTGTTCCCTGAATATATCACAATTTCCAGGCTGATAGGCAGACAGGAGAAATCCTAGCAGTGCTATTAGCATTGCCAGCAGCCAATACATAGCTGTGAGTCACATTTGTGCATGGGGTCTTCTTGTTGGACGTCTGGCATTATAACCTTTACATTTCTGCTAATAGCACCAACAGTGGAAGCTGTCAACGCTTAAAGGACAAATCCACATGGAAGACGTCCGTTCAGTAGGAGAAGCTGGGATTCCTTATGATTGGCAGAGACCTTGTCGAATGCTGGCACTCGCAATCTTTAAAACCCAATTGAAGCCCTATATTATATATAATTATATTAAAAAATATCTATATATATTATTAATAATGCAGTCAGTATGCATATATGGGGGTAAATGTGGACTTCATTTCAGTTTTTATTGCTAATATTTGCTAAGGAAAGGGTTACATTACACTGTGCTATCAGCATGCTGGAAAGTCAGACCGCCACTCAACAAAGGCACAGTGATTTGACACGCCTCCTGCCCAGTGCTCCAATCAACAGCACTGCTTAGGAAGTCTGAACGCTGTTGATTCGAAGATTGAGCAGGGGGTGTGTTAGTCTGCTAGAAACCTTCACCACTACATTCCACAGAGGTACGGCTCTCCTGTGTGCTGATATCGCTGGAAAAGGCTGGTTATAGAACATATAAGCCCTGGGCAAATCATAATTGGGGATGCCAAGTGCACAGCATTCCAGATACCTGACATTCTGTCATTTGGGTCCCTAGGAAAGCTGGGGGCCCTAGGGAATACTGAGCATACATTTAACCTTTGTAGTAGCATATTACAGTGTATGCATCCTGACTGCAATATAGTAATAGTATTCAAATTTCAGTTGGGTTTTAACTGAGGTCCCCTGGTGGAGTCTGGTATCACCTGAGCAATTTTAGCCTAACTCCTGGCTATATTTAGAGCAAGCCCGGGTTAGAACTACTGCAGGTTTTTATTGCAGCAATAAAAAACCCTCCAAATGACTATTGCGTAAGACAAGGCATTGGAGCAATGTGCAGGGGGAATGTTGGGATCCTGCAGACCCAAACTCATGTGCTGTCCAACTCATGGTTGGATAGAAGTATTTGCTGCTAGTTCACATACACAGTAACTGCTGCATTAACTCTTTCTTCTCTACCTATTAAATGTACTTTTAGAGAACAAATCCTCCTCTCCTAAACTGATCTTTGCAATGAATTGGATTGATCATTGAACCCCTTTAAAGTTCCTAATATATTGTTGGATCATTCATAGATGTTATGGATCACTACAACTATACAGTTAAGGATGTAAGTCTTGCTCCCCCTTGAAGAAGCGAATACAGCGAAACGTGCCAGAACCAAAATCTTTCTTCTGTTCATTAACATTAACACTATTACAATGTGTATATTATGTCTCGGAAGAAGCAAATATGGTGAAATGCGTCAGCAGCTGTGATCCTTACTCTTGCTCATGAGTAATTAAAACTTACAATGATTTATTTGTATCATATGGAAAACAATGGAAGTTTGTATAGTGATTCATGGACTTTAATTAAAGTGTTTTAATGAATTGGGTTGATCATTGAAAGCCTCTTCTAGTTCTGAGGTCATGCTCTTACTAATCCTTAGAATATCGTTGGATCATTTATAGATGGTATGGATCACTATACTATACAGTGATGGATATAAGTATTTCTCTCCTCTGAAAAAGACGATATGGCAAAACGCATCAGCAACCGAGATCCTTTCTTCTGCTCATGAATAATTACCAATTCCACCGATTTATGTGTATCATATGTCCAACATAACAGTGGAAGTCTGTATAATATTTCTTTGACTTTATTTAAACTGATCTTTTTATTGAATTTGGTTGATCATTGAAACCCTCTTTAGTTCTGATGTCACGCTCTTACTAAGCTATAGAATATCATTGGATCATTCAAAGATGTTATGCTATAGATGTTATCACTACTATTGTATAGTGATGGATTTAAGTCTTTCTTTCCCCTGAAGAAGCCAATATGGCGAAACGTGTCAGTAGCTGAGATCCTTTCTCCTGCTCATGAATGATTATCACTTGCAACGATTTCTGTGTATATTATGTGTAAGGTGACAGTGGAACGCTTTATAGTATTCAATTGACTTTAATTTACCTAATCTTTTTATTGAATTGGTTTGATCATTGAAACCATTCTAGTTCTGAGGT